>NW_024609879.1:112119375-112226875 GCF_016920785.2 Ixodes scapularis | reverse complement strand
CTAGAGGGAAACAAAGCACAAGAAAACACACACATAAAGAAAAACCGCGAGGCCATACGTATCCAAGCGTTCGCCGCCACGCGGACAAAGCGGCATTGTGGTCAAATAACCATCAGCAAAACACGCCACCTCCGGATAGGCCCTAGCGAATCGCGAGGAGTAGAGCAAGGAGAAAAAGCAAAGACAAAGAAACAAGAGGCTTCATGTTGCGTGTGTGTGTGTGGGGGGGGGGGAGGGGAGGCGGGGGGAACGGTAGCCTCGGACGGATCCGTCACGACGACGACGGGAGGAAGACGCCGTCAAATATTTACACGCGGAACCGACGCGAACGGAGAAGGTACGCCCAGCTCCCCGTAAATTGAGTCCCAACATCGAGTGGGCCTGGCGGTCCTTCGCTCGGCAAACATGGCCGTGCCAGACGCTGCCTGGCAAGAACGATGGCTCGGACTCTGCGCGGTCTATAGCTAAATGTCAACATTCCCGAGAAGTTTGACTTGATCGGACAACAGGGGGCACTTGCTTACAGGGCGCAGTCGCCAGCCGCGTGGGGACGCTGCTTACGTATACGCTCACTTTTAGAGCCTACATTTAAGAGAAGGAGGCTCTCTCGAACCGTGGAGACCGTCTGCAAATTCAGTGGCGGAAGCCACCTGCAACAATTGGTCGTAAGTGCGAGTATGCATTGCGTTGTTGGTTTAAGAAGGAGGAAGGCGTTCGGAGAGGCGGAAACGCTTGCGAACGATCAACATTTTTGTCACCTCCTAGCAGCTCGTAATGCGAACGCGGCCCGTCAACCATACACGTGACTGCCTCGACCGAGCACTAGTTGGAAACTCTGTCAAATCAGGGCACACTAACTCGCCGAGTCGAGGATATCCGCGCGTGTTTGACTTGGTCCTCCGGGTTGTATACTGAGCGTCAAGATTAGCAGCCGGAGTCCGCGGGAGTGCATCGAGTCCTTCAGAGTCCGTGGGATCCAGTTTCAGCAGGGCGACTGGTTTATTGAGGGGTCTGTAGGCCCGAGCTCAGCGGGGATGAATGGATGGATGGATGGACATTGCTCCTGGGATTGAACTGTCTTCGACTAAGACGTCTTTAAGAAAAACAAAAAGAAAAAAAAGCAGGGCCAGTACACAAAGCAAAACGAGAAGAAATACGTCATTGTTCCGGTGCCCTTCCTTTTACGATGGTACCCTGTTATTCGTCGAGAAGGTCTGTTTGCGATCGATTTGCTCGTTGCCTTTCAGAGGATATTTCAAAGGATTGGTTGGGGCCAGTCATCTGATTGAAACAAGTCCAGCTACGGTAACATAACGCTTAACAAAAGTTTGCGAGCCATCTGCTTACGACCAGATGCGCAGCAGCGCAGTCGGTGGTATGTAGTCACAAGAAACTTAGAACCGGTTATTAACTTCTCCTCGTTAGAAGTTGCAAGTGTGTGAACCACGCTGATCATAGAAGGAAAACCCCCGCAGATAGTATATAATATAGAAATTCTGTAGAAATATCGCGAGCTCATCTCTGCTAACACCTTGTTGCATTTCGATCTCGCATGTTACAAAACGTTCCCCTGTTATTTGTTGTCACTGTAATTTCCTCAAGTGCAATATGCCGGTAAAGATGTCCTTTGCCAAGCAAATAAATACAAATGAACAATATATTAATCGACAATTTTTGTCCCTTACTAATATCATAAAAGTTCAACCCAAAGGAGGGACGTAGATGCACATGTACAGGAAACAAGAATTCCTGTAGATAGTCTTGGTAACTACGTTAACACGCGAGTTAAACTTCTTCTCTTCCTTGTTCCACACTTGTATCTGTTATGTTTGAGGAAATTGTCTCATGTGTAATGCACTCAAGGATATTCTTGACCCAAATTGTTCAATTAAGTTTGAAATAGCTCGACAGGAAATTTATTCATTTCCGAAGAAAAAGCTGCATACAAATGCATCTTTATAAACGTATAGAAAAATTAACTCGCGGTTTCTTGAAGTTCAATCTGGAACACCACGAAAGAAAAACTAATGTTAAATAACAGTTCGTTTCCCGATTATGTTTCTCGACTCTTGTACATGGATTTCGAGTCAGTGAGCTTCTGACAAGCAGAAAAACATGCATTAGAAAAATGAGAACCAAAAACTCGGTAATCTAAGTACGTTTTGATATAGCAAGATAATTTGCACCTCATCATCCCGATACGAATCCAAAATCCGAATTTGAGAAACCAAGAACCCGGAAACTTTGTTTAACCTGCTCTCTTTTTATTATTTTTATTACAATCTACGTTTTTAAAAGATTACTTTTTTTTTTTTTCAACTTCAAGATTGTGATAGACAAAGGCCAAGTAATCAGGACCTAGCGAAATCATTTCTCTAGTGTTATTTTTTGCGAGTTGCTCCGAGAATTTAATTACGTCCTTTTACTCAGCCATGCAGCTACGTTCCTGGGGAGAAAGAAAAGAATTACAATTTTAATGTGTAAACTCAGCGTTTGGTGTCAGTGCACGAGACCAAAAGCCTATCAAAAGCCTATCTTGAATCTGAAACTACCAAAACAAATTAAGCTTAATTACATTTTCCTGGGATTGCGTCCTTTAGAAAACAATAAAATGGCGTCGCACGGTACTATTGAAGTTGGACGAAAGGCTCGCTTTTAGATGTAAACACGACATTAGAGTTAATTAGATAGGGGTCGCTGATGCGCGAAAGCTCGCGTGTCAAATGAAGATGAATAACTTCAACTAACACGGCTGTCTTTTGTTTTATTTTGACCTCAACATTACTTGATTTATCTTTCTCAGTACTACGTCAAGCGTAAAGAAATCACCACCTCAGCCTGAAGAAATATCCTTTCATCCGCTCGTTGGTGAAAATACTGCTTAATAGCGACTTCAACTTAAATGCGTTTTGCCTTCGGTTTTTTTTATGCGTTACCGATGGCGACAAGAACGCAAGACAGCAAGCGTAAATCGCAAAATCAGCTCTCGACCTGAACTTCAGCATCTCACCAACTCACAAAAAAAAATTATTACGACAGTAAGATACACTAAGCCGAAACAAGTAACAAAAAATATATACCTAAATGTCACGAAATACACCCCTTCCCGGGTCGATGTATGCAACCTGCATAAAGAAGCGCTCCTCCGCCTTCGAACCCCGTCGCGTGGCGCTGTTAATGACAGCAAAATACTTTCTCTCGCGTCTAGGATTCAATATAAGACGATAATAGCGTCCCTTCAACCCCCCCCCCCCCCCCCCCCCCCGGCCCTCTTCCCAACAATCCAACAAGCTCAACTCTTCCTACGCAATTTATAAGGCTGCTCCCGCTTTACATAGAGTGTGCGCTGCGTTGGAGCTATAGCGCCGCCTACAGCAAACAACGCAGAGGACTCGACCCGAATATGAAAGAAAAAACGAAAGAGAACAAAATTGAGCCGCCTGCCATCGACTATCTCATTAGCCTGATCGAATGCAGGGAGCGACGCTGTCTTAGGAAATTGCTTATGCCTCAGATTCTTTCCCGACTTCGCGCTGGGACAGTATGAACTGGTAATGACCACAGAAAATCAGTGCGAACGAGGAAGCTTGGTAATCAAGTTCCTTGTGCGATGCCCACGGGGTGATTTATTTGCGCCACCGAGGTCTTCTTGACTGCACAGCAGCGGCTCTGATTGCTTTAGGAAGACCGATTGTGAGCGGCGTGCACTGACCCATAGGTCATAGGCTGGCAGCATTCTTGATGTTCATTACAATGGCAGTCCCACTAGACGCTATATTGGGATTTTCTTGCCTCATGTGGTGCGCTGGTGTGAATGTATCTTGACAGGAACATTCATGTGGTGTAGCGTATCTCCATCCTCTTCAAATTGCGAGTAATGCTGTTCAAACCTTGATGTAGGCCACGCTATCGCGGGCGTATGGGCTGCAACGGTGGCACACCGGCCGGTTTCTAAAAAGAAGCTGCGGTTTAAACTCTTTAATGGACTGCGAGGTTTTGGTCCCAGTTTTTTAACTCTATGACCAAGCGAGAGTTAATAAAACTTTCCGGAGATTGCGGACGCAAAATAAATCAGGATTTTTTTTCCTTTTTTAGATTCTTTAATGTGTTATGAATATATGTTTTTAATGTGTTATTATATAAATACTTATTATATTATAAATAAATATTTTTATTTATTTATAATATATATAAATATTTAATGTTTTATGAATTATGATCTGTGATTTGTGGAATTAACGAATTGCTTCCCTCCGAAAAATGTATATGCCGTATATTGTTAATAATTGACTTTATATAATACCGTGCACCCGGTCTAATAAGTTCGTCTTTCCTTCTAAAGATTTTTTTTTCCGGTATACAAGAATTATTGCTTCGCAAATATTTCCCTCTAGAACGAGATTGTGCTGCTTCACGCCGAGATCTATGGTAATCATGGAAGTAGAAATAAGAGGAGGCGACGTACCGGCACAAGCCAGCCAAACAATAAAATCCCATTTGAAAATGAATGAGAGGTCGCGGTTAGAGGGTAAAAATATACCCCCCCCCCCCCCTCTCCAGGGTGCCCAAGGGTACCAAGGATGTCCTTTCCGTCCAATAGCGTCTTTTGGTTTGGTTCGTTGTTAATCCTCATAGTGGGCGTGTCCCTTAAAACCAGAAGTCTCCCCTGGCTTCTTCCCCTCGGGCGGCGTCATGTCGCCTCTACAGACTTTCTACCTCCAAGGTGAAAATTAAACTAAACCAGACAAACGTCAGCAGCTCGCACAGTGACAGGTGGCCTAATATCATCCAGGTTGCGTTTACGGAAAAACTCTTTTTTATAGTCGCAGACAGCTTAACAAATGCAGGTTTCTTACGCTTGCGGCGCAAGTACCAGACTTACAAAGCCTTAAGATTCAAACAAACTTAAGAGATACAGTTTGCGGAGCAAGCCGATAAGATCGCCGAACAACGAATCTCTAAGCAAAGTGCTTAAACATGAGAATTACCTCCCTACGTTTCTAAAGTCCTCGATGACCATACGCGAGCCTGTAATTAGTCGCGTAAAATGTAAACAAAGCCCGATTTTAAGTGCACACGAAAAGATGAAACTTCTGCACGTGAATACTCGTCGCAATTAGATAAAGAAGCATCAGTTCATGACCTCTACTTCCAACACCGGTACTTAATATGGTGTATTGCGCATCTGCATAGACCAAAGACATCTGCATAACTTGGTAAGGTTTTTTTTTTGTTACCACTACGCAAAATTGAAACCGTCACAGACATTTTCAATGAACGTTCACACACATATCGCGCAATCTTAAACACTTCAAATATAATTAACGTGAGTTCAGATCATTTAGCATCCCGGTGCTTTTTTGCAAAGCATGTGAAAAAACTTTTCCTTCCTGCGCCGTCGTGTAATGCTGTAAGGACGCTGTATCATGCCCTTATGCTTTACATATCGTTTTGTTATTGTCGTGATATTCTTGGGTACATACGTGGCTTATGATTCACGCGCTGTACATAAAAATGATCGCCTCAAGATAAACCACGCAGTCGTTCAGCCGCAATTGTTCAAGGCAGCACTACAGAGGAACGCCCTAACTTTTCTCAACGTTGGCAACACTGGGGGCCATACTTAGGCCTAATATTGTTTTGCTCCATTAAGAAAGAAAGCTTCTGGAGGCTAGGTCAGGCCACCAGAGGTGAACCCAGACTCCGAGGGTGACCAAAACAGCTGTCCAAGTCAGCTTTCCTTTTCGTACAATAGCGTCTCTTGGTTTTAGTCATTGTTCGGAGCGTGTCCCTCCACACTTCCAGCTTCACCTCTGCTGGCCTCATGTCGACTCCAGAAGCTCCCTACCTCTATATTTTGCTCCAAGACGTTATTTAGTGCGGCAGGGTACTTTTCGTATGTGTTTATATGGCTTTTCACTGGGTCTACACGTAATTGCCAGTGTGCGAGACCAGAGTTTCAGACTAGACACATAATTGCCAAAGTGCTGAACAAACTATACCACCAGTGAAGCCTAACTTTGGAAAATATTTGATGAATTAGGACCAAGGTATCCAGACTGTGGTCAAGGAAGGTCAGGTTTTGTTTTTTCGGACTTGTTTAAGACCCGAAATTCCCGCACAAAATCCAAATGTTTGCCCAAAGAACTGTGCTACCAAGCTACACCAGAGGCCTGCTTCGGTTAGAAGAGATAAGAAAATTAGCTTTTTACATTTTACGTGCCTATACACGCTCAACTAACAGATCGAAGAAATAAAAAAAATTACAAAAGTGGACAGGAAACTTTGCTATCAGGCCATGCTCTTCGCGGCGCAACGTCACGTGACCTAATGAGCGCGGAGTTTGTCCTTATCTAAAAATGTCCGCTAAAGGTACAGGAAACCCGTTACGCGCAGCCAAGCGCGATATTTTCCTAGTTCACATCGGAAGGCACAGAATACAAAGGGAAGAAAGAATCGTAGCGAGTCAGAAGAAGAAAGCAGAGCGGTTCTCTTATCAGTAGTAGACACTGAACTTCCGCTCAAGCGTGCGTGTAGAAAACCAGACGTTGCGACGTCGGTTGCTGCATGCAAAAGATTCTCATGTCCTTAAATTTTTTTTTTCGTTTCCTTAAATTGTTTGGGCTGCAAAAATAACGCTTCCAACAAAATACGCGCAGAGCGTGCGCGTCCCCCCCCCTCCCCCCCCCCCCCCCCCTCGCAACGGCCATACTAATCAAACTAGTGCGCTGGTCTCTCTAGGGTCTCTATATATGTTTTTTTTGGAGGCTCACAAAAGCCACAGCAAAAGAAATGGGTAAAAGATAGCGTTTTTATTGTAACATCCGTCTTTTTGGTTTGTCGCCTTAGATTTAACTTCTGCAACAGTTTTTGTTTTACTTGTTTAGTTAATTATACAACATAATTGATATTATAAGGGGTCTGTGGCCCAAGTTTGATCCCGCTTGAAAGTAATTTCCAGTACCCGCCCGAAACGCTCAGATACTGTTAAGTGAATATACGATATACTATATTTGAAGAGATACTTGCACGGAGTGTTTACTCAAAGCATTCAATTTCTCGAATCTGGTGGTTGGTTTTGCCTCGCCCACCGCAATCTCTGCTCGTGGTTCTATGTTTCCATTCTTCTGTAGGTATTCGCGCAAACACCATGATCGCGTCGACGTAACCTTGTCCTTTCAAATATTTTCAACAGTACAGAATTTAAGTGTCCAAGTTACGCTCTGTGTAGGGAGTCTTTTGAAGCATCAACATGATAGTTATGCATGTCAGACACCTTTTTTTATAACATGAAAAGTTTGATTTAAACATATTTCAGTTTCAGCATGCTTAAACTGAGGTATAATTACACACTGGAACGCCTTTCCGATACATGGAAACCGTTTTTATACGATTGCAAATAATTTCCCTAACCTAAAGGGATACTACAACGAAATTTCGGCGCTCATTTTTTGGTCTATATGTGTTCAGAAGAACAGTATCACACGGAACATACCAATGTCTTGTTAAAAAAGTCACGAAAAGGAATTTTAAAACGAATTAAACGATTAGCAAAGAGCACCTGGTGGATGTCGCTAACGCCTCGTTTGTAATGCTCGTCTAGGAACCTTGACAGCTAGTGACGGAGGTTGTCTCGTCTCCAGCCACGACGAGAAAAGGGGGGAAGGAGGAACTCCCCTCTTCCCAAGAATCTCTTTTGTGTGTCGCAGAAGTCGCTATTGTCCCCCTAGAAGATTATAGAAGATTAACCCGTCACTCAAAATTCGTACAAAAGCAGCCGCTTCGGTGGCTGGAACGACTAGGCCATCCTCTCGACGTCCGCCTCGCCGTAGCTTTGCTCGTCTTGAGACGACCTACGTCACGATTGCGTTGGATGTCACGTGGTCTCCAGTGGGCCTTCTCCGAGCAATTGCCAGAGTGGGCCGTTTATAAGGAAAATTACAGCCACCAGGCTCAACATACAAACGTGCGATTGTCTTTTACGGATACTGTGGATCATTTTCAACCTATTTTTGAACACGACGGGAATATTTCAAATTTCGTTGAAGTATCCCTTTAAAGGGGCCATGAAACACTTTTCCAACTTTTTCCTGTTTAGCTTTCCTCCTCAACTCATAAATCGCGCATTCCACCAAACAGTTCAAGAAGACGAAAAGGGGGGAGGCCCCTCCTGCTCGGAATCTGGTTTGTGTACTCGGACAGAGCCATTGTCTACCTAGAAGATTAGCCCGTCGCTCAAATTTCAAACAAAAGTTGCTTTCCCCACCCCGTTCACCCCGAAACTGACAGTGCTTTGGAAGCTACGTGCTCGTTGGGCCAGCCACACTTGCCACGTGATCACGCTCCTTCGGGCATACCCAAAGGGAGGCGGCTGATTGGTCCGGCAAGCGCGTAGCTTGCACCGCAACGTCAGCTTAGGGGTGAAGAGACTAAGTGAGGTCCGGTTTCGTGTGACGTGCGTTTGGACCCCATGACGCGCTTTTGGGTCCGCGGATGTATCACAGTGAAAAGGCAGAGAGCTTACGAAGGGGAGGAAGTACGAAATAGTCCGCTGGGTTTTCAAATTTTCGCACTGAAAGTCAGGCTTTTGACTTTCTACCTTTTTCTTTTGGCCCACTGAACCGATATGCTATTAGTAAAATCTCAATCTAAAATGATTTATCCCAACCCAAAATTCGTTTCATGGGCCCTTTAAGTAGGCTGTAAATAGTGTACCGTTGTACACGGATTATTTGATATTCGGAATATATGAAGTCGTGCATTTTTGCTTTTTGTATTTAATGACTAATTTCAGAAGCTAAAGCACTATTTACATGCAATAAGCATGCATAACAAGCATAATCTCCAACTTCATTGGACGTCCCTTTTAGGGTATGGCTGTACGCATAGCTCCTAATAGCGACATTTCTGTATGGTAAAGCAGTGTTCAATTGAATTATAAGCACAATATTAAACAGGCGGAAGCTTACTGTGCGCAAGGTTTTTTCTTTGCGATTTGTTCTTTGGCTTTCTTACGAATTATCGCCGTAGTCTCATCGGCTGAAATCTTTTGAATTATTTGGGAGCCAGTAAATTATAAAGTAGTTAATTTTATATTCTTTGAAATGATTACCTATATTTAGATAATATTAAGGTAAATATGTGTACTTGTGTCTACTTTTGATGTTTTAATTAGTTCGTTAAGTACAACGAATGCTGCACATTACCTGCCCCAAGTGGCACGTCAGCTCGTTTTGCAAATTTTTGCGCACGCGCACAAAAAAAGACATTTTGACGAACCATCGTCGAAACTAGGTGTTATAAGTTCGAAAAGTCGAACCTCGAACATCGGCAGGTTCGCGGCACCAGTAATATAATATATAGTCACCGACATCTTAAAAAGCGCAAGGCGTGACAAGCATCTTGCATCTCATTGCATCACTTTGCATCCAATGAGTTGGCGATATTTGAGGATAAGCCACGCCTATCATTTCTTAGGCTGTCACTTAGTATAGGGTACAAACATCATCATTTTTTTTAATGTTCTGCTATCTTTTTCTGACGGTGAATATAGATTCGAGTACTATATCAGAATAAGTTTGTGAAGCCGAAGCATATACTGAAAGTCTAAAGATGAAAAGCTAAGATATCAGTATTTTTTAAAGCTATATGTTTCATAACTTCTGCCAATAATCTCGGCTTAGTAACCACTATTCTTTTGCTTGCATTGCAATAGTTTCTTTTCACGATGGAATATATGCGCTGGTAGATGACAGCCTACGAATGCTCTTTGATTCGAATCTTCAGCGAAAAAGTCACAATATCTATCATTGTAAGGATCCTTAAGCCAGGCCATTTCGAAACTGTCAAGACAATCCACCGAGGCAATCTCTGAAGGGTGGAGAACCAAAAACCACATAAAAGAAATTATTTCCCGTTCTTTTTACCACGAAAATGTTCAATAATGACAGCACGGTCATTCGAATGTCTTCCCTTTTCAACTGACATCGGCAGATGCTTCTCTTCTGTAACGAAGATATATAGACCGAAGAGGCGATCTGGCGAACTTTGTAGTACGATGTAGTGTTCCAATTCGGCAAACTATAATTAAAGTCTAAATTGGGATCAACATCAGAAAGAAATATAAGAGACTAGCAATACACTTCGTTGGATGACAATGGAAAATGTCAACGTAACTTCAGAAACATGTTTGACGAGAAATCGAAGACCTTCTTCATCAAGTCAGGAGCGGCTACAACGTACACTCTAAGAAATCTCGAGCCTCTGCTTTCCAACCAAGCACTTGGGAGAGCAGATCGCTGCAATCTGCGAAAAGGGATCGGCGATTGACGAGGCTAGAAGTAAGTTTAGTCCTTACGAAAAAAAAAAAAAAAGAAACACAGTCTCGATCTTGAACTAAGCAGGGTGAAACATCCTCCTCAATACCACACTGCAGACTCATTTTTTTCTTTTAAGTATTGTGGCGTTCGCCTTCCGCCGTCCGCCGCAGGTGATCAACCAGACGACTCGTTCCTCGGGGTCAAACAGGGTTTATTACCATGATTCTGGTCCAGACTCGGGGCAGCAACTGCCCTCGGCCACACGGGCCATCCCTTTTCTACCCTCTCGGCGCCGGGTGCCGCCCCCCCCCGCTAGTCGCCGGTTTGGCCGCCGTGTGGCGGGCCGAGCGCCCCACACCTCCCCCCCCCTTTTAGAGGTCGAGGTCTAAGATGGCCTCCTCGTGGGCCGGGTCGCGGAGCAGATCCGGGCGGACTTGGCGGAGGATCCGGATGGCTTCCGCGACCTCCAACGGGCGGGGGGCTGCCGGAGGTGCAGCAGGAGGTGGCGCGGCTCGGCGAGCCCAGTCCGCCGCGACGCGGGCCTGGTGCAAGGCGCCCGCCAGGTGGGTGGGGCGGTGGAGCTCCGGCACCCCGCAGACGGGGCACAGCAGGCGGCGCTCCGCCTCGTTGTATACGGCCGCGGGCTCGTGCGGGTGCCGGTCCTCCAGCGTGTTGCCCCGGAAAGGCTCGGGGACGGACTCCGGGGGCGCGCCACGCTCGGGCCGGGGCTGCTCCCTCCAGCGTAGCGCTGAGGCCCAGCCCACCGGGCGGTCCTCTACCAGCACAGTCCAAGTCGCGACGGAGGCACGCTCACGGCGCGGCGGGAAGCGTGCCGCCAATCGCCTGAAATGATAGGCGTGGCGGGAACGGTCTTGGTGGCAGTGACGATCCTGCGGAGGAAATAGAGAACGGGCGCACGAAGAAAAAGGACGAATTAACGGGTCTGGTTGTGATACGTCAAACATGCTCGGAGACACTCGCGAACAGAACAATCCCTTTGTGAAAACAAAGGGCAGACCCGCGGGAAGGAGATGGATCCTCTCCCCCCTCTCCGCGAAGAGACGCAGCCAGCCAAAAAAAAGGATATGAATAGAACAGGTGATGAGTCACCGAGGGCGTAGGTTGTACCGCCTGGGCGTAGTTCCGTGGTCCAAGGGCTGGCTGGGAGCTGGGATGTCCGGGACCTGCGGAAAAACTGCTGGCTCGCAGTAACGCTTGAGCTCAGACACGTGAATTGGGCCGTACTGCTGTGTACCATGCAGTCGTGCTAGGCGGTAGCTCAGCGGGGAAATTGTGTCCGTTATGCGAAAGGGTCCATCCCAACGGTTGGCGAGGGATGCTGCGAAGCCTTTCGACGCATCGCTGAGGGGATGTGTCCGACGAAGTACCAGGTCTCCAACCTGAAAGTGGACACTGCGGCGGCCCTTGTCGTACTGGGCGGCCTGTTGAAGACGAGCGACGTCGAGGTTCTCTCGTGCTTCACGAACGGCCGACGAGAGTCGGTGATGGACGTCCTGGGCGAACTGCGCGTATGGGCGTCCATTCTGCGCAACATCTGTGTATAGAAATGAATTTTCCATTGGGAAGGTTAGCTCCTTACCAAAGTTGAGACGGGCAGGCGTGAAACCAGTGGATCGGTTGACCGTGGTGCGCGTTGCAAATGCCATCTCGTCGAGTTTGGCATCCCAGTCTTTGTGACGGGCTGTGTGGGAAATCAACATCATTTTGAGGTTGCGGTTGATCCTCTCCGTGATGTTGGCTTGCGGATGATACGGCGAAGTCAGCTTGTGCCGTATTCCAAGCGCAGCGCAGGTGTCGATGAAAATCTTGCTTCGAAAGTACGAAGCACCGTCCGTGATGAGCTCTGCAGGAAAGCCGAATCTCGTGAAAACGGACAGAAGGCAGTCCCAGATCCGCTGCGAAAGAAGCTTCCGTAAGGGGAACAGTTCGACCCACTTGGTGAAGTGGTCAGTCACAACAAGTAGGTACTGATTTCCGCGAGGACTACGTGGAAACGGTCCCATGACATCACATGCGACAATCTGCCAAGGCGACTGGCTAACGACTGGCTGCATTAATCCTGGTGGTTGGCCTCCGCGCGGTTTCGCCTTCTGACACACTGGACAACTGCGAGCATACTTCAGTACATCCTGCCTGATTCCTGGCCAAGTCGCAACACGACATAACTTATCGTAAGTCTTACTGCCGCTGCTGTGACCCGCTAATGCTGAATCATGGAAGTACCTGATGAATGATTTGCGCAGCTTCCGAGGTATCACAATCCGGAAAGGCGATCCATCGCTGTCGTCGTCTGCCTGGGGGATGTAGCGGAGAAGAAGTCCGTCCTCGCTCAGCAGGTACGAGTCGGACTCGTCGTCGCTTCCGGTGCCGCTTGCTCTTCGTGCCGCAAGCCTCTCGCACACGCGTCGACAAAGTCCATCTTCCTGCTGGGCCTTGCGGAGGTCTGCTCTGCTCACCAACGTCCCCCACCGTGACTCCGAAGTGCGGGCCACGATGTCGGTTAATCCCACCAACTTTGGTGCCGTCTCAGTGGGAGGGACCTGCAAAGGAGCCCGTGACAGTGCGTCTGCCACAATATTAGTTGCTCCTTTCCTGTAGGCGATAGTGTAGTCGTACGCTTGCAGTGTCAGAGCCCATCGTGCAAGACGTCCGGCTGGATTCTGCAAATTCTTCAGCCAGGAGAGCGCTTGGTGATCCGTCTGTATCTGAAAGGAAGCGCCATCGAGATACATGTTAAACCTCTTGAGGGCGAAGATGATGGCGAGACACTCCTTTTCCGTCACGGAGTAGTTTCGCTCGGCCGCTGTCAGCGTGCGGCTAGCGAAGGCGACTGGGCGAAGAACGTTGTCGTGTTCCTGAAGGAGGACTGCGCCCAGGCCGAAGTTGCTGGCATCTGTTTGGACGACAAATTGTCGGTTGAGATCCGGCAACTTCAAAGAGGCGACGTCGGTAATTGCTTTCGAGAGCTGAAAGAAAGCGACGCGCTGATCCTCCCCCCACCGCCATTTCTCGCCTTTGCGCAAGAGCAAGGTCAGGGGGTTAGCGATCTCGGCGCAGCGAGGGATGAACTGGCGATAAAACCCTATCAATCCAAGAAACCGCTGCAAACTCTTGACGTCGTGTGGCTGCGGATACTCTGTTATTGCACGCAGCTTGTCCTCGTTGGGGCGAAGAACTCCATTGTCCACTACAAAGCCAAGGAGGTTAATTTGTGGTGAAGCGAGCTGCACCTTGTCAGGGTGAATCGTCAGGCCGGCGTTGCGCAGGCGCTCGAGGACGATCCCAAGATGCTTCAGGTGTTCCTCGAAAGTCTGGGAAAAAATAACGATGTCATCCATGTATGCCATGGCGAATTTATATTTTGTGTCGCCGAGAACGATATCCATTAAGCGCTGGAAGCTAGCGGGTGAATTGGAAAGGCCAAAGGGGAGGCGGGTAAATTCAAACAATCCTCTGTGGCAAGTGAACGCAGTCTTTGGCACGTCCTCTGGATCAATCTCAATTTGCAAAAAACCTCGACTGCAGTCCAAAGTGGTGAACACTTTCGCGTTGCCAATCGCGTACATAACCGAGTCAATGGAAGGAAAGGGGTACGAATCTCTCACCGTCACTGCGTTGAGGCGGCGATAATCCACGCAAAGTCGTACCGAGCCGTCCTTCTTCGGAGCCAAGACGACGGGGGAGGCCCATGGACTCTGGGACTCTTGCACTGCTCCGGTATCCAGCATCTCCTGTAGTGCTGCGTCTAGTAGGGCTCGCTTGTGGACGCTGAGGGGCCTAGGGTTGCACCGCAGTGGTCGGGCGTCACCAGTCTCGATGCGGTGTAGCAACACGTCGGTCTTGCCCGGGGTTTCCGTGAACATCGTTGCGAACGGCTGCAGGATGCTCTCGAGCTGCTGCTTTTGCGAGCTGGTTGCTGGGCACGCGTTGAGGGCGTCTCGGATGCCATCAGGAAGAACTGCAGCTGGCCGCGCTGTGTAGTGGGTCGGAAGGGTTGCGCCGGTGACGCAGTCTTCACGTCTGGTGAAGGGGGTCACGTGTGGCTGGTTGTCCAGCCGATACCCGCCGGCAGCAAAGTCGAGCGAAATTTTTTCGTCTGCAATGAAATCTCGGCCCAAGATAACAGGTACGGCCAATCCTGGCAGATAAAGGAAACGCTGACGCCGCGTTTTTCCGTCGAAAGAAATCCTCAGCCTTACTGCGCCTGCTGCTTTTGTTTGCGCGCCTGATGCTAACTGCAAAAGCGTGCTCGAACAACGGAGCTTAACATTTTTTGATTTGCAGAGTTCAAAAACGACGTCGCCGATAAGCGAAACTCCCGCGCCGGTATCGAACAGGGCGGCGAAAAGAACTCCGAGCAGAGAAATCGTTATCCTAGGCTCGATGCTGTGGTTCGTAGGTCGTACTCGACATACAGAAGGAAGTATTGCCGGCGACTTACATTTCCCGGGGCTGGTGGCGGCCTTGGGCGGCGAGGTCTCCGGGTTCAGCGCCGCGGGCCGCCTCGGTTTCCCTGGTCAGGCAGTTCTCGCTGCTCACGGGGCCGCCGTTGTGGGCACTGGCTGCGGAAGTGGCCACGCTGTCCGCAGTTGTAGCAGGAGTCATTCTGCCGCTGGGTTCCCACGTTGCCCCGTTCACTCCCACGTCGCCGGCTGCCTCTCGGCTCCGCCGGGTCATTCCCACGTTGCCAGCCGCCTCTCGGCTGGCGCTGGGGCCTTTCGGCCATCTGAAGATCTCGCCGAGGGTCATGCAGCCAGCTTTCGCTGTCCGGGAACTGCAGCCGGCCCCTCTCGGGGTTTCGCGGCACCCGCGGCGGGCTTCCACCCAAGTGCGGGCCCTGGGGGGACCAATCCCAGGCGCCTGGGGCTTCCCTCGGTCGGGAATTTAAGCTCACGCTGACCCCAGCCGGTGATGCAGCACCGAGCCTCCCGTCGCCATCCCGAGTGCACTCAAGGGTGTCCAGGGCGCGGGGCAAGTAGGCGTGGGCGCCGACCCTTTCGGGTGGGCGGTGAGTCGGAGGGGTGCGTTCCAGGGCGGTGCGTGCAGGTGGCGACCACGCGCACGATGGTTCGAGGGCTTCTGTGGCGGGGGGCGGCGGCCGGTAGTCCACGCTGGCCAGGATCATGTCTTGCACGCCGCGCGCCGCACGAACGAGGTCTTCCACGCTCTCGAACCGCCGCCCCTGAAGATAGACGTGGTAACGGGGGTGGCTCTGTCGGATGATGCGTGTAACCCTCTCCGACTCGGGAGCAGCTTTCGCCGCTCGGTTGAACAGCTCCTGCATGGCCCGGATGTATTCGACGAGGCCTTCCTCTGGATGCTGGGTACGTCGTTCGAGCTCCCTCTGGACTCGGGAGTCGTACCCCGGTGGCAGGAACTCTTCTCGGAAGCTACGGCGGAACGCCTCTAGGGACGGAAAGGGAGTTTGCAACACCCACCATCGTCTCGCGCTCGCTTGTAAGGCGAGGGGCAGGATGCGCTCGAGCACGTAGCTCTCCGAGGCGCCGGACGCTCGGGCGTAGACGTCCAGCTCTTCCAGGAAGTCGGCGACGGACTTCCTGTCGTCGAACCCCGTGTACACGGGGACCGTGAGCCGAGGGTGAAGCTCGGGCCCACGCTGCTGCACATGGCCGCCGGCTCCTCCCGTGCCGGTTGCGAGGCGCTCCGTCACCAACTGGAGGGTGGCGGACATTCGGGCCATGAGCGCCAGGACCTCAGCCGACGACGGACCGGGCTCCGCGTCTTCTTCGCTGGAGTCGCCGTGGTCGGACGGGGGCTGGGACTGTTTCTTGGGAGGCATGGAAAAAAGAAAAACGCGCGACAAGGGAAAAAAACAGCACACGCGAACACGAGGGAAGAAAAAAAAACGCGCCAAAAAACTACGCCAAGAAAACCGCACCGTCAGCGACGTGCAGACCGCGGAGATAGGCGAGCGCGCAAAAAGTCACAATGAACAAGAAAAACACGACGCGATATAGAAAAAATGAAAAACGCGAACCGCGACGAATCAACGACCGAAAAGAAATTAAGAAATGCAAAGTAGAAGAAAGGGAGGACGAACCGTCTGGTCGAGATCACCGACGACGGACGACAGAGTCCACGTTGGGCGCCAGATGTGGCGTTCGCCTTCCGCCGTCCGCCGCAGGTGATCAACCAGACGACTCGTTCCTCGGGGTCAAACAGGGTTTATTACCATGATTCTGGTCCAGACTCGGGGCAGCAACTGCCCTCGGCCACACGGGCCATCCCTTTTCTACCCTCTCGGCGCCGGGTGCCGCCCCCCCCGCTAGTCGCCGGTTTGGCCGCCGTGTGGCGGGCCGAGCGCCCCACAGTATGAAGATACTTTTAACTCCGCCGTTCGCCAACTTCCCTCTGCAGATTTCAGCGATTGGCTCTCCCAAATGCTTTACAAGGGATAGAGACCCCCCCCCCCCCCCCCCCCTATATCTTATAGCGTTGAATGAAACACAATGATTACGAGCGCGTATAACTTTAATACGTTGTGACGCCGGACTGCTAGCACTGTGCGCCAAACTATACTATGGCAGAAAATCTTGCTTATAGGAATCGTAAAGCTAAAGCAGTACCGAAATGTCACGCTAAAGTTACCCTAATCTAAGGTATTTGGGGAGAAAGTAGCAAGAGGCGTGAATATTATAGGGTACGCCCTGTGTTTCTTAGTTTAATGACAACTATGGGATGGGCGGGAAACTCAACTAGGACGTCAAAGTGCCTCCTTCGATGGCCTCTAACAGGAGAGGGCTATAAAACCAGACGAAGTGGTGCTAAACTACCGGAAAACGAGCAAAAAAAAGAAACATCCAGACATTCCTCGTGGCCTTTAAGAACGAGACAGACCTACCAAGTGAGCAATATGTGTTACCAAAAGTAAAGGTTTCTGGGGGGGGCTATAAATAAAGCAGGTCCCGGGGTTACAGCATTCTCGTCTCGATTTGCTTGTTGCGAGTTTCGGAGTCCAGACGGGACCGAATACACGAAGGAGCTTGTTAAAACCCGTGTCATGTCTTCGTTTCCGCTGAGAAGGAATAGAATGTCGGGGATCACGTTCCAATGGACTCGGCCACACAATGCAACCCGGCAGGGTGGGAAGAATTCAATTCTGGAGCCTTAGCGAGTCGAGGACCGGCGCTGCATTCCGATTAAAAGAACACGAGCTTGTGATCCCAGAAAGGTGTTTCCATTTCCCAAACTGGATTAAGCGAGTATGCCCAACTCTTTTTCACAACAAACAAATTTGCTTTGTAATTGCTATTTTATTTTGTTTATTTTGCATGCGCAGCACGTGAAAGGAGGTGTTCTCTCTCTTTCTCTCTCTGGTAAAGGAATTTAGTAATGCTGGGAAAGACTGTATTACGTACGGCGTTCTTTTTCTAAGTATTTTCTTGTTCACGAGGTGCGTAGTTTTCCCGGTATATATGTTCTACCTTGGTCTCATTCCTGAAATTAAGCTGGAAAACAAAAATATCTTGAATTTCGTGGATAGAAAGAACCACGTTGTAAAATTTTTCTTTGTGCACCCCCTCCCATAAAAATAAAAAAGAGAAGTCTTTTTTTATAATTTCAGGAACTCGAAGAACGTAATATTTCCGGATCATGTTTTCTGAATAAGCAGACTATTATCATCGATGACTACGCTTGTTTTATTAATTACGTTAGAGCGGGCCATCGATGCATTACGATATATTAATTTCGAAGTCGATATCTAATTCCTTACCACGCCAATTGTAATTTTTTTCTTAGGAGTCTCTGATAAGTCTGAATAAAAAATTACCCAGTCAAAATCGAGCTTTATTTTTAAGCATTACTTAGATGCGTATTATTGAAGTCAGGCCTCTGGCGATCGCTCTTCCATTCAGAATGTATTGGCAAGCGAATAACGGAAGGTACAAAATAGGTTTTGTTTTTCATCTGGTCATCATCGGCAAATTCATCATTCATTCTTCTGTTTTTCTTCCTTTCTTATAATAGATTTATAAACTGATTGATTTTTCCCGCCCCTGTCCCTGCCCGTTTCCCGCCCTTGTCCGTTTGGATATGGATGAGCATCGTACCGGCGTGCGGTTGTGTACCACTATTATGTGGTGCACGTTAAAGACCCCAGGCTAGCGGTTTTACTGCACTGACTAAATTGCTCCTCTACAGCAGGGACACCAGATGCCCAACGAGGCAGACTAACTTCCGGCTGTATTAACATGCACACAACAATTAGCTTGATCGATTTTATACCCTCCTAACCGTAGCAGAAATGACGAGTCATCTACGCAATTATAAATTATCTCGCAATTTCTAGTTTGTGGGAGCCACTGGTTTCCCTTCCCCGAGAAGGCGTGAGCCGCGGACGTTTCGGGCGAAGCCATCTGACTTCGAGCCCGGTCGCTCCGTATCGTGTCGGGGAGAATGCGTCACCATGCTGACCTACTCTCTCGCACTCCTCCGCGCGTCTCCCCGATTTCGGGGGAACAGCGACATCGCGCGAGAGAGAGTCGGGCCTGCCCTCCGAGTGGACGGCCGTGTGGTCGAGGAGTCCTCGATTGGACTCCGGGCACCGCGTCGAGTCGCGGCGCGAGCATCGTCTAACCGGCGATGACTCCACGCTACTGATTCCCCGGGCTCTGACAGTCGGCGTCCGCACAACCTGTGGACGTCCGTCTGCCGAGAGCCCTGGCCCCGAACTCCTTCGACGACGGGTAGCGGCGTGAGCTCGCCCGACCGGCGATGACTCCGCTCGCCATTACCCCTTTGGCTCTCAGGTCAGCGGGCGATGCGGGCACACTGTGTCCACGGCTCGCTTGACCGCAGTGTCTTGTTGGGAACCCCTGGTACTCAATAAACGCTGTTGTATACTGGGATCATCGTTGTAGGCATGGCGTTGGCCGAACCCGGCGTGGCGACCGCCCTCACTGGTAGCCGTCGGTCGCGCGGTGGGACGGGCGTCGGGTTTCCCCTTTGAGCGGACAGGTCCCCGGACGTGGAAGGTGCGTAATCCTCCCTCCTTTTATTCCCACAAAATGGCGCCCAACGTGGGGCCATGGCACCTATTGTTGTCGTGGCACTGCTCCGCCGCGCCATGCCAAGATGGCGGAGCCTCCCTTGGGGAGGCCGGCTCCCTTTGTGAGCCGCCATGTTGCGAATCCCATCGGTGCCCGGATTTGGGAACCACGTCCAAGAGCCATCCCGGAAACCTGAGTGAGTCACGATTTGTTCATTCTTTTTTCGTGTCTTGCCGCAGGAGACGCTTTATCGTACCTGTCCCCTCTGGTGATGGGCGTCGCTAGCAACAGTCCCCCCACTACCTGACAGTTGCCAACTCCGCTGCCAACCCCCACCTAGTTAGAGGGTCGTCACCTTTGGCGGCGTCCTCAGAGCCTCCGTGCCACGGAAATCACGTTGCATTGACCCCCGTGGGCCTAGTGACGAATGTTGTTAGCAGCAAGGAGCTTCTCACGGGTCAGCGGGACAATCTGGGTTTGTAAATACGCGCGTTTCTTTGACACTGAGTTGTCGGACTCTCCGGGAGAGTCGGGCGGTGCGTCTGCCATTAACGTCGCCAAGTAGCTCGTAATGCTACCGACGGGCTCCGGGAGCCGTAGGCCACGCATCCGCCGGTGTCCAGAAGCAGTTCTCACACTGTGGGCGCGCGCGCTGTACGCCACTTGTATTGTGGTTGGCGCGAGGGTTTTCTCCGGGATAGATTGGTTTTGCTGGCACCTTTGAGGAGGGCTTCTGCTGATTTCCACGAGTAACGGCTTTGCGTTATAATGGCACAACGTACTATAGACGGGGCGGCGTTTTAGCTACCTCGTTCTGTGCGCTTCGCTAGGGATGCGTGCAGCTCGAAGATTCTACGGAGTTAGTTGTTTTCGCAGTCCCCGGCCCGGCTCCTGGTGCAGCCACCGCTGGCAGCGGAGAGTCGCCGGCTCAGTTCCCGGCGACTTCAGTTTGCGTACGCAGGGTGCCGTCTAATTCTCTTAGTAGCACCGCGTGGCCTGCCTTCTAACTTGAGCCTCCCACCCTGCGGTAGGCCGGTTAATGTGCGCAGGCAGCCGAGTCCGGATACAATGAGGACCCGGCCAAAACCTGTTTTTGGGGACCATTGCTTCCCTTCGGTGGCAGTGTGTCGACCGAGAACAATGATCTCTCCCTTCGACCTTGCCATACTGCAGGTCTGGAGAGGGCGAAGAGATATTTGCGGGGTGCTGCGTGGGCTCTTCTTTCCGTCATTCAGGAAGATGCTCGTGCCCCGCCCCCCTCTTCCCTGCCATCCCCCGCTACGTGCGACGGCGGGGGACACGCCGAGCCAGCTATGGTGGCCGAGCGGCTGGGCGGAACCTGCCGGGTGTGCGTCATCGCTGACGCTGCCGGGAGTTTGCGCACCCTACGGCGGCCAGGAACGGCAGACGGGGAGGGCTGACTTCTGGCTGAGGCAAGATGGCCGCTATGGTTCTGTCGGACTCGTCGGACCTCACCGAGGCGCATAGCTGAACCAGGCATCCTGATGCGGGCCTGGTCACGGACGTCACCTGATGCCGTCCCCGAGGTGGGCTTTCGACTTCGGTGGCCGGCGTTTTTCCTCGCCACCGGTCACCTGCACCCATGTCCCGAGTGGCCGTGGCGGGCTCTGCGCCTGTCACCGTGCCCGCTTCAACGGAGGTCGGCCCACACCGAGTCGACGACAAGCAGCGTGAGCCGAGCAACGTCCCCAGTGAGTGGCGCTCTGGCTTGCGGAAGGACTTCGTGTCTGAGCCTTCGTTCGTCCGACATTCAGGAACTTTTCTTGGATTTATTCTACGGCACCGGAGTGCATCGCCCCAGCAGAGCGTCGTGAACTCCGGTATGTGGAACATTTACGGGAGCGGTTCCGGGGGCTGCCGGGGCCCCCGACTCAAGATCTTGTATTTGTAAGCGCGACTGGCACCCGTGTTGTCAGCGTGCAGGTCTTGTATTTTGGGGGTTTGAGAGCCGGCGCCCCTTTCTCTGAAAGGGGTGCCAAATGTTTTAGGGAGGGGGGGATTGTGGGAGCCGCTGGTTTCCCTTCCCCGAGAAGGCGTGAGCCGCGGACGTTTCGGGCGAAGCCATCTGACTTCGAGCCCGGTCGCTCCGTATCGTGTCGGGGAGAATACGCCACCATGCTGACCTACTCTCTCGCACTCCTCCGCGCGTCTCCCCGATTTCGGGGGAACAGCGACATCGCGCGAGAGAGAGTCGGGCCTGCCCTCCGAGTGGACGGCCGTGTGGTAGAGGAGTCCTCGATTGGACTCCGGGCAGCGGGTCGAGTCGCGGCGCGAGCATCGTCCAACCGGCGATGACTCCACGCTACTGATTCCCCGGGCTCTGACAGTCGGCGTCCGCACAACCTGTGGACGTCCGTCTGCCGAGAGCCCTGGCCCCGAACTCCTGCGACGACGGGTAGCGGCGTGAGCTTGCCCGACCGGCGATGACTCCGCTCGTCATTACCCATTTGGCTCTCAGGTCAGCGGGCGCTGCGGGCACACTGTGTCCACGGCTCGCTTGACCGCAGTGTCTTGTTGGGGACCCCTGGTACTCAATAAACGCTGTTGGATACTGGGATCATCGTTGTAGGCATGGCGTTGGCCGAATCCGGCGTGGCGACCGCCCTCACTGGTAGCCGTCGGTCGCGCGGTGGGACGGGCGTCGGGTTTCCCCTTTGAGCGGACAGGTCCCCGGACGTGGAAGGTGCGTAATCCTCCCTCCTTTTATTCCCACAAGTTATGACAGAGTCTTTCATATAACAAAAAAAAAAACTTCTCGGAAATAATATTTGTATTAATTGGAGTATATAGAAAAGATGTTGGAAATATATTCTAACGGGTACTAGATTCCTAAATATCAGAAGAGGAATCAATAGGTGTTTTGTTATCGTGTCTGATATAACACACATTTCTAAGTTGTTTGCGACACCTTATTAGATGTCTAAGGTTTTGCACAACACATGTGGACAGTTGCGTTCCAATCTGCTAGTACGGCTCTTTCATTGCGAGCCAAAAAGCAAATTCCTTTTTCCGTAAATGCTCAGGCTACTTCCAACCGATCGCAATATACGGCACCTGACTATTTATACCCTTCTAAGCAGAATTGCTTTTCTGGCGTTACAGAGGCCGGAGCTCTCGCTGGATGTTACCCTCACCCCTAGACCCACGACACGGTAATCGATTGTTGGCGTTACGAAATCTCTTTGATGTCATGCGTAGGCTGCGCCATCTAGCGCGAAGCTTCCGCCATGGTGCTGACCTTTCGGGTATCACGGAACCGGGCGAAGAGACTGGCGTGAAAAGAAGCCAAAGTCAATCGCAACATTCTAGCTAATGATCCTTACGCAAAGAATGCGAGTAAAAGGCAATAACCTGCATTTGATTGAAACTTCGAGTACTTGGTGGCAATCCTGCTGAAACTGACGACTGTGCCAGTTATATGAAGGGTGTGTATGTCAGTCATAGCGCACACAGATATATTATTGTGTACTTATATAAAAAAAGGTTTCGTAACAGCATCAATTGTTTTGTTGTTTTTTTTCGTGTGAAGCTTAGAAAATGAGCCTATGCTCGAACTTGATAAGTGGAGCTTGCGATACACACACAAATTGTATGGAGTCAATGTACTTTAAAATAACCCTAATAGCCATTGGAGAAAGGAAACAAGGGGGACAAAGGACAAACCCAAGTTTCCAAGCACAGCTAGGTGACTGGTGCGTGACTGAAAAAAGCCGCCTGGTCCGGGTATCGAACCCGGGACCTCTCCATTACAGGTGGAGCGCTCTACCAAGTGAGCTACCAGTCACCTTGCTGTGTTTGGAGACATGTGTTTCCCTTTCTCCTTCTTGTTGTCCTTCTCCAGTGATAATTGACGTTATTCTTGCTCAACTGACTTGCATATTTGCAGTATCATCATACATTAAAATATGCGTTTTGTAGTGGTAACGTAAGCTTCTCAGATTTAATATTTCAACCCGTCGATGAACAGAATTATTTATGTTCTCAACCTAAAAAGGTTTTACTAGATTTCTTGGTTGTTCAAATTTTATTTGGGACGTGATGCAGGCTACTGGTTTTCAGAGTTTCGTGAGAACCGTTTAGCCTACAGTAGTAGAAAAAAAAATATCCTGAAGGAATAGAATGGTAGCATTCTAATTAATGAAGTTTAAAACATTCCTGCAAAGAATGGTGACGTTTTTAGCATTTCTCGTCTAAGCAACGTTTAAGGATATGTTCCTTAGCCTGTGGCGATACGTCGAATATATTTCACATAGATGAGCATTATGTTTGGAAATACAAACATTGCCATCAAGTAAGTTAATTTACTAAATGATAGTCACTGCATGCTCGCGCTGATGACTAAGAAACGATTTAAAAATAAGCAAACATACAATACTTTACGCGCCGCATGATGAAGCCTTAAAACAACGTGTCTGCCAAGATTAGAAATGCTGGTTTAGACTTCCCAATTTCAATCGATGTTAGAGAACTCGAGATATTGTTCAGATCATAAATGTCTGCCAGCACCGATTAATTTTAGACACAGCTTTCCGACGCCAAACATTAGACACTACGACCTATAAGACGCAGCTCAAACGAGGCACAAAGAACGCATCAAAGAAGCAACGGGCCACGCTTCAGAGCCATCACATCCAGTCGCCTTTAGATCACGGGACAACCCTTCGCGTCCACGCCAAGAACTGACGAGACTTCTAGCCGCCCCACTGAACCGCGGCAGCATGAATCAACGGCAGTGAGCCGTCAATTTCCCGACGACAGCTTCGTAGCTTCGTATGCGAAAGAAAAAAGGGCAACCAGGAGAAAGAAAACCAGACGCGCCCTAGAAATTGGTTCGGGAACCGTTGGAGACGAGGTTCACGACGAGTATTTTCTCCATCGTTCCGAAACGACTGCTTGGATTGGATGGAAATGGCGCTTGGAGAAAAACAAACGCACCGATAATACCGGCACGCTATTACCATCCCTCCTTGTTCGGGGAGTAATGACCCAAAAGAGGACGCGGCATTTTTTTGTTTTCGGTTCAAGAGGTTGTATGCGTTTTGTGCTTTCGTTGTTTTGAAGTCTCACTCACCCACCTTCGACAGAAAAAAAAATAATTTTTTGGTAAAGCAAGCTGCAAAACGCCTATCTGCGTTTTGCAGCTTGCTTTACCAAAAAAAGTGGTTTAAAAAGCTGCACGAGCGGCACAGTAAACGTAGTGTTTACGAAACCAATTTAAGAATTCTTTTTTTAAACAATTAAGGATTGTGGCTGTTCATTTAGCGGTTTCGGTAACCTCTTAGGAGAAAAATAACAGAGACATCTCCTAAAAAAAAAAGGATGGCGTATTTTAAAAAAAGCTACAAATATCTTTTAGGATTCCCCTGGAAGTTGCCATTGCCAGTAGTTTCTGAATATTTGCAGTGGAAATAAACTTGATTTGATGTACCATCGTGTGCAGTGGCTGAAGCTTTACATAAAAAAGCATCACTCGCAATATATATAGGCTGATTTAATAAAAATGTATCCATTAGGGAAAGTGACCGGGCAGTACACAAAAGGCCTGCCGTATATCATTCAACTTCTCGTTGCAGCTAAATGACAACCATTCTCAAGCAGGGGAAGATTGATTATTTTAGAGCGCAGCTCCTAGGCGTCCGTTTCCAGGCTGAGCGCCGTCGGCGTCGGCGTAACCGCGCGCGTTGCATTATGGGACGTTTCCCCGCTAAATTTAGCGGGAAAATTTACCCGCTAATACTAGCGGGTTAGGCTTTCTGGCTAATTTCAGATGAGAAATTAACGTCGAGTGACCTCAACACCAATTCAGTTTTCCTGCTACATTTAACGGGAAAACTGACGTTACCACCTCCTGTCACATCACCTATGAACAAAATCAGCGGCAGGAGGAGGGCAGAAGGAAAGAAGGGGGAGGAGTGAAGGAAAAGGAGGAGGAGAGAAGGAGGGTAGGAGGAGGAGGAGGGACATACCTTCCCCTCTGTACCCACTTCTCCTCCTCCTCAAGAGCTGCGCTCTAGTTTTGCATTACAGAGATTTGTAAACGTCTTTCATTTTTTAATAAAAACCATTATATTTGTTACTAGACAAAACATTATCATATCCTGCACGCTTGAGTCACCCCCTGACAATCTTTAAAATTCGGTATTTGAAACCTTCAAAGTGACACTGTGCTTGGTATTGGTTTAGGGCACAGAGAGCGCAAACCTCAAAACTCACCCAAAAAGTCAAAATGAAAAAAGAGAAAAAAAACACTGGCATTGTGCATCAACGTCAGCTACCCAAAGATAGGATCAAAATATTTGCAAGGGTGCCAACGGTCGAAAACCACATGCTTCGCTCCGCACACTGCATATGTATGAGTATATTTCTCCGCCTCTGTGGAAACTGCAGGAAGAGCACACGACGACAAATAAACACGGAATTAGGACTGACTGCCTCGGAATTTGAGATGAGACGGTGCAGTTATTTCTTGCGCCTGGTATGCAAATATATATCCAGCTCCTAGAGCTGTTCGAAGTTATTACGCGGAGAGACAACTTAAAATTATACGCTGCCTATATTGAGGATCTAATTTTGTTTGGAGCTCTAATTTTCTGATGGGAGCGTTCAGACCTGAATCAAAGAATGTACAAGCAGAGTTTAATAATCGTTCGAGGTGCTCAGAAATTCGTAATATTATTTCCGAGCGAAGCAGGGTACCGGTTTCCTTTATGGCCTCCAGAGGTTTATGATAATTGGGAAATTAAAGAGTGCGTAGTTTTTTTTTATGTTCAACGTTCCAAGCCCTGAAATGGATCCAAATATCTCGTTTAGGTCTTACAGCAGGCTCGGACATTTGCATTTGAGTTCATCCGATTGCGTTACGACTGCTTTTGATTTCTTTCGTTGAAATGGTTGCTATGGCAACGTAGGTTCACGGAATTAGTCGTGTTCGAACGCTAAGAAGTCGTAAGGCACTCGGTTTTATGTGTACGCAGGTTTTCGAATCAGCCTTGGAGGTGACGGCAATACGGTGTACCCATTTTTGCAGGGCTTTCATTACACGCTCCGAAAATAAAACTCCGAAGTGCCACGTACCACATTCTGAGTGTGAACTTAAATTGGCTTCCCTAAGGAATCCATCCGCCTGATGGAATTTTATGTGTAGGAACAGAAAAAGCAGTTATGTGGCATTGGAGAAATTCGTAGGTAGAAAAGGTGCCTTCAATAATCTTCCGGTTTCAAACTTTACTGCATCTCAGGAATAAAACATCGATTTTACATAATTTTTTTATATTATTTTAATTTAATCTCCGCATTGTATCCATCATTAAAATATAGAAATACTTCTTTCGGGAGGAAACAATTTGACATATTAATCACTGGGTTCATACCCATAAGTTTCATTAACACCCCGATGGAAAACACCATTTTGCTCGAAATCATTTCTTGAAATTCACCGGTGCGCATCTGTCCGCACTGATTGTTTTTTTGTTTACCATGCTCAGCATATGACTACATTTTAATGACTTTACTGACATTATTTTAAATAAGAAAAGGACTTAAAACTCTTCTTAGGTAGAAAACGCTTAAGCGACATAGTGAGTTTTAGTACTGTGAAGAGCGAACTGAGGCACTATGCGTTTGCGTTAGTGTTGCGTGTTCCAGACTGCCCATTACGCTGGAAACCAAACCGTGTCTTGGATTGGCGCATGACGATGACGCGCATGCGCAGCGGGGAGCACGTGACGCTAACGCAAACGCACAGTGCATAAGTTTTGCTCCTATACGTAATACGACAACTCTCAAACATTTACGTTTCCGGGCCTGAATTGTTCGAAAGGCCCCATGAAAGACCCCAATCTTCCTCTTCCCTATTTCAATTAGACGTGATCCGAGGAAAAAATATTGAAGAAACTCGTTAATGGCATCCTCGGAGCTGCACTTGAAAAGTCAAAGTCAATCAACGAAGAACCTCTACGGCGAGCAAGTTTGTCTGGTCCTCGCGTACCCCGCGTGAGTTTGTTTACCCACTAAATGTGCCCACGTGCTTCGTGCTTCCCCTCGACCTCAACCAGTGACGTCACGCGCTTGGCCGCCCCGTCTTCACCCGTTCCCCGTGCCTTTTCTATCTTGGCCTTTCATTGGTGTTGCCTACCGACGCGCCGAAGACGACTTTGGAAACGCTCGGTCACCGTGTAACATCTAATGATCGTTCCTCAACCAACCAGCTTACGTCAACAGCCGATAAGAACTCGGAATACCCAATCACGAAGCAATAAGCGTGAGCATAATTAATTACGCCCAATGTTTCAAAGCATGTGGTTCTCTTCAAAACGCTACCCTCTCATCCCCAAATTTCTTCCGTCCGTCCGTCCGTCCGTCCGCGCATTTCCCGCTAAATTTGGCGGGGAAATTGATGTCACGAGATATATATAGCAAATGAAATTCCCCGCTAAATTTAGCGCTAAATTTGACGTCACGTGACCTGACGTCACGGGGAACCATACAGACATATTCAGTTTTCTCGCGCTAAATTTAGCGGAAGACGTGACGTCACATGACCTATACACTAATTCGGTTTCCCCGCTAAAAGCCGGGGAAATCGATGTCACGTGAACTATACACCAATTTTGTTTCCCCGTTAAATTTGGCGGGAAAATTGATGTCACGCAACCCGACGTCAGGTGAACTATACGCTAACGTAGTTTCCCTGCTAAATTTTGCGGGAAAGTTGACGTCACCTGAGTCCCACCTCACCTCTGTTGTACGTTTTTTTGTTTTCATTTTTTAATATTTATATATATTGATGCCGCGTCACGTGTATTATACAAGACTGTATGTAGACATCTAAACAAATTAAAATTATCACTTCTTACATACTGAATTTCATGCTTTATGTGATCGCTGCCTTTTTTTTACATTTTAGTTGGTAAAGAACTATTTTAGTGCTTATCACCAGGCTAAAAGTATCGTGTCATTGAGCTGCGCATGTGTGAAGTTTGATATTGCACCAACGAGAGCTACAAAGCATGCTCATAAGTGCGTTCCACAGCCCACCAGAGAGAGATGTCTCGGCGCGCAGAAGATATGGTTATTGGAATTATCTATAGGAACAGATTTAGCATGATTAAAAGGAATCACTAGATTTCGGTATTAATAGAGACCCCCACTTTCAGGATTACTCGCCTGGCCATTAACCAACTAGCAAGATATATAATTAGGCAGAGTGGTTCAAAAGGAGACACCGGTGAACAATGATTAAGCTGCCCGAACGAAGGCTCCTGAAATGGGAGTGGGTATTATGTTGGTAATCCCGCCGATGAAAGGGCGGATTAGAGCGCCTTCCATTAGGTTTTTGCGAAGTTAATGGATCGTTAAACAAGGACAACTTTGGTAGGCAAAACAAAAACAATAACTCTGGAGCGAGTTTCGATAATGAGGATTATTCAAAATGAGGCGTATTTTAATTTCCTAATGCGTCCCTCTAATAAGGAAGCGGATATCTAGATCGGTGGCTGTGGGATGCTGTAGCGCGTCTGCATGAAATATTAGCGCGAGTAGAGGTTTGATTACTCGCGTTTAATTGGGCAAAATGTGCGTAGAAGCACGATTACAAGGTCGTTATTTTGCGTAGACGTGATATACAAAGCGTTAGTCCTGAAATGCTCCCCACACTCAAATTTTTGGGACGTCTGCTTTTCTGCAGAGCACTCGGAGTGCATTTCTCTGCAGTCCACAAGAAGAAGAAAAAATCGGAGCCAAAGAAACGCAAAATGACGTTTCCAGCTAAATGAGAAGTTTGCTGTATGACAGTGAACACGATGTTTTAAGTTACTGTCGCGACTGACAGCCGTAAGTTTAGGTCAAACGGTTTGTTCGGCCTTGAATCTCACGGAGTCTTTTTGTTTGTGGGCCACAGTGATTGGCTCTCTGAGTGTTGTGCAAAAAGGTAGATGCACTGGGATTGTTAGATTGTTTCGTAGTCACTAGCTGCGTTTACATGAATGCGACTTTAGCGCATCTACTCCAATTATCGCATTGAATGCGGTCATGTAGAAGGCATACTGCGCCCGGGAGACGCGTCGCATTCAAGCCGCTCGGCGGAAGTGAAACACGACGGCGAATGAGCATTCATACGGAGACAGAAAGGGAAACCAAAGGAAGTGTTTCTGAGGACCGGATGCGCTGCTGCGAAAGATGTCTTCAGCCGTCTCAAGAGGCAAACCGATCTTGTCTCTCATGGTCCTACTTGGTTGCAACTGTGCGAACGGCGCTTTAAGCCCTAGGGGGCAGAGTTTTCATGTTTCTTGCGTCTCGTAACTCCTTGCAAAGCATCGAAGGGAACTTCGAGGATCTCTGAGCTTGTCAAAATGGCTTTCACGCGCGAACTGCGCGAACCACCGAGACACCGGACGGAAGGGCGGGAAGACGTGATCACGTGGTGCGGCTGGTGCCGGGAACGCACCTTTAAAGATATAACACGGCGTGGTGCCACCTTCGCGTAAAACGATGCGCATCCATGTAAACTTTGACGCGTCGGCTTCATTCCGAAGACGACTGGAGTCGATGCGCTTAAATCGCACTCATGCGAACGCGGCTACATATACCTTAAAAATCGCGGGGCGTGGCGCACTATGTTCACAATTCTGGCTTCGTGATTTTTTTTTCTGCAGTTTTTATTGGGTAAAGCCGCAATATTAATAATTACTACGGAGCGTTGCTAGGATACGCGGGACTTGCCATGCCATGAATTACTTAAGCTGCCAGTTACCACAAAAGACTACAATAGTGAGGACGGTTGAAAGCGGTATTATACTTACGCTGAGTAGTCTCTCCACTTCGGTGAATGCGTGATTCTTACCTATTTTATGCAGTGTGGATGAGAGCAAAATCTTTAAGGGCTCACGTAGGTTTACGATGAACCCAGCGTGCAGCCTGCCACTCTAAGACCTTGAACGTCTCCATCTAAATTCCAGTATACTTTTACCTGGGGGCTGTTTCGCGCTAGACGGCGAAAATCATAAATACCTTACGCTAGAATTTTTCGATGGCTTCTCATCTTTGGGAATTCTCTGATGCAGGTAACACTCCCATCAGCACGTTTCGCGCTCAAGCAGATCTCAGATAAACAAAAGTGGACTCTCTCTGTACGAAACAGTGGTCGCTGGGTATGGCCGTCCAGCCTTCTCATTAACAGTGCAAAGAAGTTTTTTCCCTCGGAAACGCATATGCCTCCTTTATATTCAGCCCTCGTAATTCAATACTGAGGGGAAAAGACCGGCGTAGAAGCACTCAATATTCCTCGCAAGGACGGTCAATATTGTCCCAGGAGCGGAAGAAACGTAATGAAGTCGCAAGAAGGCCGAAATGGTACGATAAAAAGAAAAACACTAATGTTTTCGAAGAAAGATGAAAAACAGGACCAAGCGAAGACATAATTTCAGCAGTACGAGAGAAAGCTACCTAATATATAATGAGCGCAGAAAACGTTTTGTCAGTTTAGAAGTGCGGAAATTGACAAATTGGGAGGATGTCCAGCTTTTTCTCACATTTTTGCCTGGCTTATCGAACGACGTACGGGTGGCCTTTGCGTATGTTGGAGAAAACGAGACATTCTAGTAAGCTGACTGAGGTAATACGGGTGATTATAAGAGCAGAGAACTAGACATCAATATAACCATTACTTCCTCATCTTTACTAAACTAGGTTCATTTCAAGAGGATAATTTCTAGTTAAAGGATCTGTGGATTTATTTTTGGCATATATATTCTGACGACCGCTTATTCGGGCCTATTCTCCTCAAGCTGTCATTGCATAGCACTCGGAAAGATTATTGGACTGTAGTAAAAACAACAACTTAATATACGCAGGCCATCGTGTGTCTCCGAGCACCTACATACTTTGTTTTGGCAGTGCACGCTTGGTGTAATGATGGCAGTAAACAAATTTTTTAACCCAGAAAACACACGAGGTATAAATCAAGGCGCATCTGAACTTTGCCACGTCCACAAAAGGGCGGAAGACTACTGAGATCGGTAGAACTCGCAGTAGATATATCCGACAGTTACGACACAGGGCACAAAGAACAAAAAGTAATTATAACGCAGTTAAGCTGTCATGAAACATAGCACAAAGAACGATGATGGCAGTGATGATAATGTGCAATAAAGAAGGCACAAAACTATCGGTGGTATACCAGTCCGAACGGATAAGATTCCTTTGGGCTCTTTTTTTTTTTTCCTTTTTTTTTTTTGCGTCGGTAGGTAGCAACTGATCTGTCGGAAGTGGATCCGGACCGTGGGTTGGTGTTTGGAGACCCCTGGCGTAGAGTAACCGGGTTCGTATTGTTGCGAGGAATTACGAGTTGTAGATAGCACCGGCTTTATTTGCGATCATGCCTGAAGAAAATATCCTTCGTACAAAAACCGATTTCGTCAATCTTTCTAATTTTTTTTAAACAAGTCGGAGATATTTTGTGTCTTTGTAACACTAGTTGTTTAAGGCGAACAATCACGTTTCCGAACTTTTCTTCCGATAGCAGCCCCCGTGAAGCGCTCTATGCAAAGAAAATGGCGGCACGTATATTAGCCGTTGACATGGAAGCATCCGTCACATGAAGCGATGGAGCGAATGATCACCCTACGGTGCCGTTGAACCATCGCCTAAAAAGGTTATTCATGCTCTGACTTTTGCTCTAGAGTGCAAGCTACGAAAGGAAAATAAATGACGAAAATAATGCACGTTTTGTAAATTCATCAGGTCCAAATGGAATATATGAACCGCGTGCTTGGTTTTCAGCTACAGAGCCTCTTCTGGTAGGAACTTTGCAGTCTTGATTTCGATGCCATTGTGAGCTATCTGATGCTTGTTTACTTTTGATGCTATCTGATGCTTGTTTACATTTACATTTTGATAAGCAGACTAGAATTAACACGAGGCAGAGTTGATAGAACATGTTTGATGTAGAGCACTCAAGCGTTGTTCATTGTCTTATATTTTGTTTGTCTCACCTGATTTTCAACTGTTCACTAAACTATCTGGTTTACGCAACTCACAACAGCCTCGACGCTCCTCCGATTTATTTTTCAAGCATAATAGAAACATTTCCTAACCCCTGAACCGTTGTTTCTTCAAGACGCAGACAAAAATATAATAAAATTTAAAGGGGTAGGGAAACGAAATTTCAGCGCTCATTTGCTAGCTTGAATGTGTTGCATGTTGCACCCTAACCTCAAAAACACCAGTCTTCCGTTGAAAGGCACAAGAAAACTAATTTTAAACCTAAATAAACGAGCTTTCAATGTGCACCTGGTAGATGCATGCGGAGCCTATTTGGGAGGTAGTCTAGCAACGTTGTGGAATCTGCTAAGTAGTAGTGACGTAGCAGATTCCTTCGGACCAGCGCCGCTCTTTGGCATTTCAACATTTTCCTTCTTAGCTTCTTAGCGCGCATTGTACCAAACAGTTCAAGAAGACGGAAATAGGGACTCCCCCTGATGAAAATAATCCCTGGAGAAGGGGAACAAGAGAAACAGAGGACAAACACAAATCTCCAATTCCCTTGTTCCCCTTCTCCAGGGATTATTTTCATCATTCTTGTCCAGCTCGCTTGCACCTTTGCATTTAATGGCATTCTAATTATGACTCCCCCTCTTTCTCGGACCTTCGTTCGTGCAACGGGAAACAGCCATTCTCCCCCTAAAAGATTAGCCCGTCGCTCAAAACTCGAACGAAGGTCAACATAGAACATACACCGAATTTTTATTCCCAAGCAGCAAACTCCAATTTGATAAAGGTAAATGCATCCTTGCACGGGGAGATGCCAAAACCACCAGAAACAAGATTAAGGCCCCTGGCGTCTTGAATAAATGTTGATGTGATGCTGTGTCCTTCTTTCCGCATGACTCGGTCGATATTGTACCTGCCATCGGAGCCCAACAAACAGTGACGGACTCAATAAAACTTATATCAATATCCTTCCCATATTACTGGACCCTCCGAGCGATACCATATAAAAAGAAACAGCAAATCGAGCGCCAGTCACAGAAATAAAGAAATAAAAGGTAACAGCATATCTGGCGTGACGACTGCTGTGTGGATGTCGCGGTCTCTACTTTCTTTCTTCATGACGCGTGGACATTGATTCTGGCTGACACATCGCCATAGACAGCCATCGCCGTACTCTAGAAGCTTCCGGCTTGTTTAACACGGACGTCAGCAGCTTGTTCCGAAATGAAGACGGTGAAGGTAAGGCGTTGGTAGAAGGCTTATAAATCTATTTTTTGTAGATATGTTGACTGCAGAGATATTTGGTCAACAAACATCTGGGTGATTCCTCTAAAACCAAATTCAGTTATGAGTCGTTAACTAAACATATGAGAGCTTATATAACTTACATAAAAATATGTAAACTTTATCTAATAGTGTTCGTTCTCATGTGTTCATTTAACTTATCAATATTTTGCTAATAATAATAAGTTAAAGTGGCACTAAAATAGGGTCGGATGTAAGTGACATTGAAGACAAAAATGTGTCATTATTAAGTTAGTTTAGAGCGCTATTAATCGAAATGGTTAAGATTCAATGTGAACCTAGAACAGTGATCACGTACGCTCAAAAAGCTCCATGTAAAAATGATACATGTTGTCAACTAAAGCCGGGCTTAGTTTGCTCACTTACGGAATTTGTTTCTATATATTTTTATTTCAGTTTTGTAACCGCTGCCTTGCGAATCATAAAAAAAGGTGAATGATTCGGAACGATTTCTTATCAATCGCCCTGGACAATAGGTAGTATCGCCATGGCATAGTTGAGGACGATTTAAAAACAAAATTCGTCAGCAGTTTCTGAATAAAGAAAGAGCAACGAATCATTGAATATTGCAGCTAAGGAATAGTTCGTCAATGCCATCCTTTTTTTTTTTTGACATCGACGACAGGACAGTGCAAAAAATACGAGTAATGATCCGGTAGTTTTGTTGGAAACATTGACTGAACACTTTCGGATTCTTTCATCTTGGATTAATCAATTCAAGTTTCCTCCATTACAACTGGTTATTACCGACTGAAATAATCTACCCAATCACACTGTGTCTAGGTTTGTGTATGTTATAAATTTAATTTAGCGCATATTTTGTATTGTTCCATATTGTATATAGTTAAAGCTTGACCCCACCCCCTCTCCCCCTTACGTAATGCCGCCTGTGAAAATTCAAGGGCCAAATAAATTAAGGGCATGAAAATGAACGATGAATGATATGTATTAGAAACTGCTGCATTTGTCGGATCACGACTGAAGCTCACACCGAGAGAGACTCTGAAACTTCCAGAGCTTGTCAGGCGAAGGGCATAACTTTCGCGCTGTAATACCCGCATCTCGATGAGACGAATTAAAAGCGTATAATTGATTAGGGGACAAACGCGGAGCCGTCCTCCCTTAAACTATACCAAACTTTCACGGTGTTTAGGGTCAAAATTTCGCGACAAAAGGGAACTTGCTGGTGCGGCTCAACCGGGCCAGCCAAATCCCCGCGGTGAAACTATTATAATTATGCGTGAACCTAGCCCTACGACGCTGACGCCGCTGGGACCGGGACGCGCTCTCCTCTCATTATTTCTGGAATTGCGAGCAGACGTGGATCGCCGCCCGCGAAAAGCTCCGACAGGCTCCTAATTCCCGTACCTTGGCAATGGAAGGAGGGGGGGGGGGGGGAGCGGGGGAGCGTTGGGGGAACTAGGGACAGCCAGGATTGCGGGACAGATGAAGAGATGAGAAGCTTCGTCGGAAAAGCACAACAATTAGCAGGCGCAGGGAAAGCGGCTCTCCAAGGCAGCGCAGTTCTGACACCATGCGGCACGGCTTATACGCAGATTGGATATCGAGTAATCCGACCAGCAGCACAATTTGTAAATAATTTATAGGAAATATTCCATTGTTGCTCCTTCGCTTAAAGTAGCGCGTTTTTGTGAACGGGCGCGCTTATTTGGTCCCTTTTTTGTTTATGTTCGTGAGCGTTACGCCTTTGAAATCGTCCCTGTTCGTTTCTGACTGTTTGGACGAGATGTAGATTTTGCCAAACTCCGTTTGGACGAGATGTAGATTTCGCCAAACTCCGACTTAGTATTTTAGTTTGTGATGTCTGATACACTGTAGAACCTGCATCCCATGAACACCGCCCGCGAAGTGGCACTTTCAATAACAGTCCCTGGTTCTCGTTTAGAGGGCATTGTTCGGTAAAAGTTTGTCTTTCAGAACACAATTAAATTATAGTGTCGTTGCTTTTAGGAATAGCATCCGCACAATATCCGATTATTTAATCGTCCGTAGCACGAGTAATTTAATTTTAAACAGAGCCCAACTGCTCAGATTGCAACCGCAAAACACACAGCGATTTTGTTAGCTACAATACGGAAGCCCTGACGTAACATCATGCAAAGAGATCAACGACAGCTCTTGACCACTGTCTCAGTAAAATAACTTCGTTCTAAGAAAGACGAGATTTACGGTCATTAGGGAAACTAAGTTCTTCGACGATGATGTTTGTACGCATCATCAACCGTGCTGATGGAAACCGGAAATAACTCTCTGTCCGCAACTCTGACGTTACGGTGCCATGGTGTGACGTCACGACAGGACCAGCAATGCCCACTTGAGAAATTTGGTGTGAAAGTTTTGTATTGATGTTCAAAATTGATTTACCGAATATTAGGGCGTCCTTTATCAAAACAAATTTCACATCTGACTTTATTTAGACCCTCTCTATGTGACCAGCGCAAACACTGAATAAATTCCGGATATCACCAGACAATCCCTTTAATTCGTTTTGTTAATGAGACCCGCCACCGGTGTCGCACCACGATGTTATAATGGAGCCTTTTAGTGGCAAAGAGGCGCTCACAATTTCATTCCTTGTGTTTTGCTCGCAATTAAGTAGCATTTTATCGCGAATTCTAATTCATGTCATGCACTGACGTAATGTAGAATAGTTTCAGCTTTTTATTATCTTTTACTTCCGCGTTTGGCTGCTGAACTTTTCAAGGGTACGAGGCCTATACACCGAGAAACTGAGGGAGAGAAGGATACGAGAACATCCGGGGACGTCAGAGCGCCGAGCTCTGGTTGAAAGGATTAGTGGGTAGTCCTAAAGCTAGCAGCCTCTGTCTCCACTGCGCTCGTCGAACACGTTGGAATGTGATAGCCCAACACCGGACGCTGGCGTTCCGCGTCCTAACGCCTTAACACGAGTGCAGTGGCATGGCCTCCTATATACAGAAACAGCCTGGCAGATCGCCACGAGAAGCCGCCGCTGAAATAGAAAAGGTGGAGCGGCAGACAACGGGATGAGACGAGAGCTACGTGACTGGCGCCCCGCTGCGGCGAGACGCGAGAACCCGAAAGTGTGTTTCGGGTCCTCGCCGCTGCAAAAGCTGTGCGCTGACGTCCAGGTTCCCCGAGAAATAGCTCTTTGATGCTCTGTGCTACCAGATCCTCGCGCTCCAAATCTGCGACCGGGCACTATATATGGCTTCGTCGTCGAACTGCCAGGTTTAGTGGGTATAGAGGGGGCGAAGAGCAACTTCGTCCGCTTCTTGCACAAGGGTTGCGATGAAGTAAGAGCGCCAAGCTCTTATTGGCTGATTAAACAAAATAGTGGGTAGACTTCAAGGCCACCCACTATCTTTTCAATCAAAGCTCGGAGTCGTTCTGCCGTCACCAGTTTTTTTGCGCAAGAAGCAGACGACTTGCTCCCATGACACAACTAACAATGGTAAACGATCCGGGTAGGGCCATATCCTCAACTCGTGGTACAGGCAGAGTGACCACTGAGTGTTGCGACGAGACGTCGGCCATATTGCTTCAAGAAAGCAATTACCCTTACAAAAATATCCGGGCTTTCCAGAAAAAGCATTTTCGCGCATTAGCATCCCGCGGGTCTTGGGAAAACATTGGCGCTCCTTCGCGCTTGGATAAATATTTCGGACGGCGTCGATACAGTTGTTTTCCAAGCCCCCGTAAAATGGATGCCCACTCCGCGCACGCGAGAAGAATAGACCGATGTCACCCGCCAGTTTGACTACGCCACCGCTGCCGCAATGCGTGGAGAAAACTTTAGTGTTTCTGCACGTGCGACAACCTCGTTGGAGTTCTGCACGTGTAGAGCACGAGCCGGCACGCACGGGCCCTCGCATGCACGGCCGTCTGCCTCCAGCGAACTAAAGTTACGGCAGCGTCATATGGGATCGGTCTATTGAAATTGCGTAACTTGTCGGAGCGTTTGAGAGATGTTGGAAGCGGCAAGAAACGGGGCGTCAGTGATGATGGAAACTAGCTTAACATTATTAAAAACAAGAATAAGGCATAAGAGTAAGATAACTGATATGATTCGTGGCAACGATGCAAATTAAAAAAAGAAACAAAGAGTGAAACCATATGTAAGAATGAAATTTATTAACATACCCTTAGCGAAGGTATCTCCGCATAAACAAACAAGTCGTAAGAACTCGATTACAAATTAATCATCACTTAGAAGGATCTGATCACTTACGACTAAATCCCTTATATATATATATATATATATATATATATAGAAGTATTTCTGAAAAGTACTGATTTAGTAGTTTTTAATAATGCTTAGCAACTTTCTATTTGGAATTATATGTCTATTTCCACTAATTAAAAAGGTAATTAACAAATTTATTTAATTAGCTAGCTAATTAGTAAGTTTTTGGCAGTTCCTGATGTCCGCCGTGACTGGTAGTTTGTTCCCGCGGACAGTTTCTTTTTTTTTTTTTTTTTTTTCAAACGCCATAATATTTAGGGTTTCTGAAAGCCTTCGCGAAAACACCCGATATACCGATATATATATATACATAGTGGGCATGGTGGCATAGGGGCCCAAGGCGTATATGTAACGAAGTGAAAAACTCACGGTGAGAAACAAACAACACTGGAAGTTTAATCGACAGTTTCGCCGAGAGGCTCGCGGCTCGGTCAAGAGACGACTAAAAAAAAATAAGTGTAGGCGTTTCCACATAGCAAAGAACTTGACTTGAGCCCTTTCCTCCAGCGGGGCGGCAAAATACAAAGTGCGCTTGAGCGCTTACAACAGTGGCTACAATAGGCCGTGAACGGGCGCTGTCTTCTTCGCTGATGGCCCCCAACGAGCCAATGCATCCCCGCGACGGTCACCCCTGGGGCGTGTCAAGGAAACCGAAAAAGCAAAACATCGCAGAAACATATTTGACCCCTCTTCCAATTGCCAAAACAAAAAAGAGGAGGGAGGGTACGAGGTTGGGGGAGGATACGTTTGTGAGATGTGGTTAATGAAACACGCGTGTGAGAAAAAAGCACGGGAACAGCACGGTTCCATAGAAGATAATGTCCACAATATCGGAGTCGTAATAGAATAATCACGTGGTCCAATTCCAGTCGAAAATACAGTACCAATATGAAAAGGCAGTCTAGGTTAATGCTCTAATTCATGGAAGTGTTTCGGGACTCTCATTTATTCCTTTTTCTATATTATTGAATTTGTAAATGAGGTAAGACTCTCGCTGTTCGCGCTCCCTATTTGATCTAAATTTAGTTTCCATATACATATATGTACATAAATTTTTTCAAGTGATCATCAATTGATATATATATTATATATATATTGGTTACATTACTTTAGTGTTTTTTTTTTGCTTATATGAGGCACATGAAATATTCTTTTCACGTCTAGTTTTTCTAGACTATTTGAGACGTTTTCTACCGCAGGCCACTGTCAGGAACGCTCATTCTTCTCTCAAGTGGAGCGCTAGCGGTCCGAACTACGGATACCAATGTCACAAAAAAAACGTTATCTCATTCAGAAGTCATAAGCGATTTTCTGACGATTTCAATAGGGAAAAATAGCGACCGCCAAAGCTCGGAGCCGAATGGTGCCGCCAGTTGCAGAAAAAGGGCAAAAGCTGTATGTACCATTTTCCCATTGAAATTTTCAGAAAAAAACACCCATCACTTTGAATGAGATGACGGTAAGTTGTGAAAATTTGGCTACTGGTTCAAATTGCTAGCGCTACATTTTGGGCCAAGAATGACCGTTCGGCGTTCCGTAGTTTATTTTTAAAGAAAAAAAAATCCCGTTAATTTTTTTAAATATTTTTTTACGGTGCCCCGCAATTGTTTGCAAAGAAATCGGGAGAGCCAATTGCTGCAATTTACGAAGGGAGCACGCCGAATTCTATAACTAAAATATGTTCAGAAAAAAAATAGTGCGTTGCGACACAAAACAGTACGTTTTATATGCCTACGTCTTGCTCACTGCCGCAACTCATACTGTGTTTTCACGCATCACCGTATTTTCAACCTCACTATTCGCGGACATCCCTCCCTTCGTGAATTCCAGCGAATCACTCTCCATAGTGTAGTGCGGCAAAAATAGACGTATTGAAGTTTTCAGATCGAAGCTACCGATTGTCCTTCAAGGGTACAAACCCGTAATCTTATAAATTGAACTTCGTTAATGCAATCGTACGAGGCTCGCTAGGAGAGCGCCGTGAAGCTCCTGCTGTATGCGTGACGAAGTCATCGTTTAATCTAGCGCGCAATAGCATTAGGCGCGGACCAAGTCTTTCTGCTGCCCAACTCTATTCCCGGCTAACGACTCGCGTTAATTTCCTGTAGCGAGGGAAAGCTTTTGATTTCTTTTTTGTTCGATTGATTTGTCGAACGTTCTACCGTCCGGCGCATATAGTCCCGTGCTCTAACCAAATCCCCCGTTTAATTCAAGTACGCGGAGGCCACGCGACACGCTACGGAAATGTCGGAGGAACAGCAGGAGAAGCGAGCCACTTTCTTTGAGAGCCAACCTTTCGTTCACTTCCCCAAGCCGACAGTGCGGTGGAAGTTATGCGCTCGGCGGACCAATGAAAATCTTCCCTTTCGTCACGTGACCCAACTTTCTGCACGTGTGCAGCACTTATCTCCCCTATGTGGGGCTGGATGCGGCTCAGCAGGGCGCAGAGCCGGGTGCGAGTGAAGCCACCGGAAGTTCGACGATTATACCGATTGATCTGCTGTTATTGCGCGACAAACAGGTTCCTTTGAGATGATCATGGTCAATTTTATGGGACATTCCGTGGAGTAACAAGTTTTCGAGGAAATATCGAAAATATAATTGATTTGCGCTCTATGATACCCAGGCAATTACAGTCCTTGGAAACATTACGATATTGTGTCGAGAAACGTAGAAATTGGTCATATTGTGTATTTGGCTTATTGGATTCAATGCAAAGAAACTGTAGAGGTCGTGAAACAAAAATTATACGTGTTTAGATGTTCATATGCTGATAAATCGACATTTTATGACTGTCATCTAGTATATTTCCGGGGAATCATGCGACGCTTGTTGACGTTCAGCCGTTTTTTCGACATCCTGAAGTCCTTGATGACTGAGGAAGTTGGGGATTCAACAAGAAAAACTCTAGCGCCTTCGACACCGTTCGGACCAACGGTCGGAAGAGTTCAAAACTCAACAGGGTGCTCACTTCCGGAAAAAAGCGACGCACTTCCGGCGGGGCTTCACACCTGTTTGCTCGATGCGCCATCCAGCCCCCTGGTGGAGATCTCGGGTGTATTGGGGAGGGAGCGTGATCACGTGGCAGAAAATAGGCGTAGGACTTGTCCGGTGGGTGAGCAGCTTCCACCGCACTTCCAGTTGAGGGGTTAGCGGAGTGTAGAGAGCAATTTGGAGGACAGCTAATTCAATCAACTGAAGTTCAAAGCGGGGGAAGCGGAGGAACTTCGCGCCCGGTTAAACCGCTGCATCGCGCGCAAGATGCAATCAGGAGAATTAATTTGACCGTCGTACTCAATTACACGGTTGGCGTCGTCGTAGTCCTCTATTGTGGTGACCAACTGCCGTAGGAAGGAATGGCGTCGGCCGCCGTGGGTGCCTCATTCGAGGACATCCGCTTTCGCTTTGTCCTGCGCGCCTGAGCGCTTGCGTTGGCGACTGAATAGGATTAGGTTGATTCGATACTGCCTCCAAAACAATGGCCCTTTCTTAAGTACTTAGATAGGCTGTTGAATTCGGACGATTTCGAGTCTAAAGAGGCTTCCGCACGTATTGAGGAATGTTTTATGGGCACTAAACTGCCACTCGTGCTTGGGATCTGTAGGATGCACTTTTTGGTATATTCTTTGCCGCACCCTATTTATTACATGATTGTTGACGAGATATCAGGAGACGCGGGTTAATTGTACTAATCCGGTCCTGATTACGCGGGGAAAATTATAAAGTGATATAAAAGGCTTAAGCATTCGTTTTGACACATCTTGCATTTGTATCGCAAATCTACCACCCTACCTGAATCACGGATGTGAATAACAGTATTCGAAATTCAGTAATGATCCAGATAATGTTACAGAGGAGCTACCCGGTAATGATACAGAGGAGCTTCGGTAATGATACAGAGGAGTTACCCGTTTCTATCACTTAAAAGTGTTACAGGCAAATAATTCGGAAATTTTTATAATTTTAAAGTATATCATTCGTGTTTACTTTACTCCCAACTAAATATATCTCAATCGAGGGCCTTGACGGTTACAGAAAGCCATCCTCAACTTTACTGGCCATTAGCGCCTCGGTGCATCGACTAAAATTAGAATTTCAACTGAACAAGAACAAGCATCGCAATGTTCCCAAGGAATACTTCAGATGGCAGTCATAACATATTAATACTCAGTAATTAGAATTTCGTAAGCGTAAATCTTTTATTCCACGGCTCTACAATTTGTTTTTTTTTTTTTTTTTTTGCACTGAACGTTTACAAAATTTCCGATTTCTCCTTTTCATAACTAAATATCCCAGTATTCCCGAATACGCGTAATTGCCTGGTTATCTTAGAACGCGAATCAATTAGAAATCTCAATTTTCCTCGAAGACGTTTTTTGTTTGTTTTTTCCCGCACGGAATGTTTTAGAAAGTTGACAATACGGTGTCTAAACTGTTTTCACAGTCCTCGTGAATGCTATTTCTGTACAAGCACAAGCAAAGAAGAACCACCGACGGTCAAACTACAACTTATTCCAAACGAACTAAATTGTCATTGGGAACGTGCGGATTTAAAGTCAAATAGAAGAAGCTACATAACTCCGTTTCACTTTGAATCCGACCGCTGCTGACCCTGCGGCCCGGTGAAGCCATTAACCTTTTCGGGTTTGTTTTCACCTACTAAGCCATATCATGTATATTAAACGCGCCGTGAGCCTGAACTTTTTTTCTGTGATTGGTTTGAGCCGGAAACATATTAGCATAACCACCAGGCATTCAGCACCGTGACGAAGCACTTTTGATACTGCTTGATTTTGATTTCACTAACCGCACAACGTTTAAGTGCGCCCACAAAGAAAACTAACACACAATATTAGAAAGCCAAAAGCACGCGTTTTGAAACTGCGAAGATATTAGCCCCGAGAAGTTCGCGTGGCACCCCCTTACGGCAAACCGGGGTGGCGTCACGGCGAGGAGAGAATTTTTCCCCGACTCGCCCCGCTCGCCCTGTGGAGGCTGTGACGACGCTAGCTGTCGGCGCGCTCGTTTCTATTTATGTTTTTTCTGCATGTTTTTTGTAGGAAGTGCATTTTTTATATGTGCCTTTATTGAGGTATGGCCTGTAGCTACAAGCGAAACTTCAACCAACATTTTAAGCATGGTTGACAGGGCAGGTAACGCATGAATCACAGCTGGTATATGAAAATAAAGAAATATGGCCACGATTGCAGGAGCATCACTATAGATTTACATCTCGCACAATAAATGCTGCTGTTGGTCTGAATGAATTGGCAGGTTATGTATACCATTTTTTTTTTTTTTTGTATCTCTGACCGCCGAAGCAGAAAAGCCGCATGCTGCTCGAGCAACATGCTAAATACAGTCTGGGCCATGGGGAGAGAATCACAAGTAAGACAGCCCAAGTGCAGGGGCAAAGTAAAACAAAAAACAAAAAAAACAAGAAACATTTATCATATACGTTGCTCGCATTTGACCTTTGCTGGATTCGGATAGTATTTCAACGGGTGGTAGCTGTGGACTAGTTTATATCAACCGTCAAGTAATGTATAACAAACATAAGCGAAGGTGTCTAGCTCGTTATTAGTCCCCTAAGCTCTAAAATTGAGATTTTACTTTTATCGAATTGTCGTGAAGCTAAAATACCAGAAGCTTTTCTCACGCAGATTGCCGTCCTTCACAGGTTCCACATTTTCTGCTACTAGTGCTGCATCTACCACTGAACAGACGTTCGAATGCTTGCTTTCACTCCTGTTTTCCTCTGTTGTCAGAAAGTCCAGCTGTAGTGAGTTTAGAGGCTGAGGAAGCCTTTGGGGACCTGCAGCAGTGTCCCTTTTAATTGGAAATGACATTTCAGACTAAAGGGCGTTTTTTGCGAATACCCAAGGATAGAATAAAATTGTCAGGAAAACGTACAAGAATTCCAAATTACGGCACTATTGCTGTGCATATTTTGGGCAGTTCAATACATATCATACAGGCAACTGGGGGCGATTCGGCCGTTTTTGCTGCTACCATACAAACTAATTTCCAGTAATTGTGCATCTTCTGAGAAATATGCCTGCATACGTGTATCAACTATATAATTAATTCACGAAGAAGCTACATTTATGTAAAACAACCGTGTTCCACGAGCACTTCAAAGATAATCAGACACAGGGCCCTTAAAACATCTGCGAACCAGCGCATGCAGAGTGGCAGCGAAAAGTCGGGGTCGCAAGCTAATTTGCCGACCACCCAAAGGCCCATGATATAAATGCCACTTCATGTGCCTTGAAAGCGGTATGTAATATTGTCTTAAAACATGAACATGCAAGGGACAGAATTCCAGCGTCTGAAACACTTGCGCCACCACTTCACCGATTTCTCGCAAAATTGCCTTGTGTCGTGTGAACGGACGGGGAGGTTCATCGGCGGAATTGCCTCCGCCGATAGCTTTCGGGATTTGTAACCCAATTTTAAAGGTAAAATGGACAAGCAGGCTTATAAAATGTATGGAAGCACGTCAATATCGGCCTAATTAACTCAACATCTTGTACACCGGGTAAACCAAGTCCAGCTCCTCGAAGAGCCTGCGGCACACAACGCCAAACCAGGAAACCGGTGCTGGGAAGCGAGCAGTGTTGCGGAATGGGAACCCCCATTCCATTCCAATTCCATTCCGGGGAAATAGAGTTTTCCATAATTCAATTCCTTTTAACTCCTAGTAATGGGAACACTGAGCCCATTCCCACTCCTGGAATGGCTGAATCGTTTTATTCCATTCCTCTAATTCCTAAACGTAAAAATTGGCACTTTACAACTAAATTGCGTTGCTTGGTTGGGCAGAAATAGTCAAAAATGTATTTGAATACAAATACTTGGATAGATAAATATAGTAGCTAAAATACTGATACTCAAATATATCTTTAAAAATGTCTTGCGATACGTATCGGAAATACATTTTAAAAAGAGTCAAAAATCTTTGGAAAATCAAATACAGGACTACATTTTAGGGAGGGCAGAAATATGAAGACTAATAATGCAATACATTTTTCAAATTTCTTTGAGACGCCAACTGAAATGAGGCTTTAAGTTTGAAGTGGATGTTTTTTTGTTTTGTTTTTATCCCGAAATTACTTTCCCGCAGGCTTGGCGTTCAATGGGTTCAAAAAACGTTCCATGAAGGATCGACCGCGGTCCCTTTCTTGGCATCCTGTCTGTCTGACCAGCGATGCGAAAAGACTTCGACCTTTAAATAAAGTCCATCAAAACATCATCACTTCCCTATCCAATAAGGGCACCCCTGTCAACACTGATCACATGACGTCACGACGGAATGAACTAGTAATCTTGTATCTGTAGGTGTTGCCTTGAACATGAAACTTTGCCCACGCTGCTGTATGCGAAAGTACAATACGTACTCTCGTTGTAGGTGACCTCGTTGAAGACCATGCAGGCAGTTGCATTTGGAATTTTCGAGAGTAGGGTGGAAAACCTGAAGCATCCTGGAGCACATGTCTTATGTTCTGTTACGGTTGAAAAATAGATACGGTGGCATCTCTGTTGTGACGGTCCTACCTGCCGACCTTCCACCTCCCAGCGCATGAATGGCAGTCCTCAAGTTTCGGCTAGCATCATTCAAACAGAGACCTGTGGATTGCGACCTGAGATGGCCGGCACAGGTTTGAGCTCTCCGAGAAACAGCGCACTCGAGACGAGTCGCAGGAGCACGAAGTCTGGGTCCGCACAGCGAGGCCACGTCTGGCCTCCTTCCTGGGTATCGGATCACCAGAGCAGCGGATCAGGTTCACGTCGACTGATGACGTGCCCTTGAGCCGTGCATCAGGTGCAGAGCCATTCGGATTTGTGTTGAACTTTACTGATGAAAGGCGCCATCGCCGCCCCCCTTCCCTCCCCCTTCGTTCTTTGCTTTGACGCTTGTTTTTTGTGGGTAGCGGACATTTCATCGAACCTTGTTTCATCGAACGCCGTTTCATCGAATGAATGGACATTTCATCGAACGCCGCTTCATCGAACGCCGTTTCATCGAATCGCTAAGGGCCGTTTCATCGAATTTCTCTGTATCGAGTTCTGGGGCATAACAGTGCTTCGTAGATGTTTTACCTTACATTTGTTAAGACTAAGGTAGTCACTTGTGAAACTGTTTTTAGGATGGAGCCAAATTACTAGAAATAAAAACCATTGACATAAAAACAAATGGATATGCGACTTACTGAAAAGTTTTGCTCATGTACATATCAGAAAACATGACACCGGAGGTAAAGGACCGGCACTTAGAACACTTTTGAGTGTCTGTCGTTTTTTTTTTTTTTTTTTTACCGACTGTCTGGGGGTTTCGGTAATGTGCAATTCACACCAGCTCGTTTGTACACTTACGCTTAGTTGAAGGTTTATTCACGAAAAGCATTTAACTGCCAGGCCAGCACGGTTATAATAAAACGATACTCTGCTAGGAGAGCACACAAAATAAAATATAACGATACTCTGATTCTCAGCTTTATGCTCAGATTGACCGTTTCTGCTTTTTTTGACAGTGAAGGGGAACCACTTCCCCTTCACTGTAAATTTTATCACCGACCCTTTTGCCTATGAATCATCTTCAGGGCGCTTTCTTAGGAAGGCCAACCCGCACCAGACAATAGTAAAGCCCTGGCTGTGCTCTGTCACCCAAGAAGACCGAAGCCTTTCGGATCCTCACATAACCCAAGGTTGCAGGTACACGCTGTCCGACAATAAAACACTACCCGCTTCCCGCTTTTTTTTTTGTCTAATTTTTAATTGTTTTATGTGACATGGAGGCTTTTTTCTCGAAGCAGGATATGTTCGCAATGGAACTTATCTCGCCACTGCATACTGTGATTTAAAAAAAAGGAGAATTAGATGGCGTTGTGTATAAAAATTAAGATAAATTACAAAAATATTGCAGGCTGTAACGGCGTTCGATGAAAAGGCGTTCGATGAAGCGGCTTCGATGAAACGGCGTTCGATGAAACGGTGTTCGATGAAACGGCTTCGATGAAACGGCGTTTGATGAAACGGCGTTTGACGAAATGTCCGGACCCAGTTTTTTGTACTGCATTTTTTTTTTTTTTTGCGTAGAAGTTTGTTAGGTTTTTACGCGGGTTTGCCGTTTCCCGCTCATTTTATTTCTGAACAACTGACTCGCTGACTAACTCAATATAGCTAAACGTAAAAAAAAAAAAAAAAAATTAATAAAAAAATATATAAAGAACCGGGCCCATTCCATTCCCATTCCATTCCGGGCAAAAGGCATATAATTCCATTCCCATCCCATTCCCCTCAACGTTGCCGCGATTCCATTCCCATTCCATTCCGCGGTCGCGAAAATGTGGACTGATTCCGGTATCATTCCAACTCCGGAGTGGCAACTCCGCAACACTGGAAGCGAGCCGATGCGAGATCGCGGAGCGGGGTCATCCCCCTGACGTCACGGTATACACCTCACCCAATCAAGGCGCGGCGACCGCAGCGACGCTTGTGTTCGCTCTCGGGGCTAATAGCGAACTGTTTCGTACCTCCTTTCCTTCCAAATGCTCGCCGCCTTTTTCGCTGCGATACATTCACGGTACCCGAATCTATAGCCTCCTGTATACTGGCTAAGCCTAGCAGATTGACACGAGAAGCGGCCACAGAAATGGAAAAGTTGGAGCGGCAGACAACGGATGAGAGGAGAGCCACGTGACTGGCGCCCCGCTGCGGCGAGACGCCGAAACACACTTCTCCCGAGCGAACAAGTGTGTTTCGGGTCCTCGCCGCTGCAAAAGCTGTGCGTTGACGTCCAGGTTCCCCCAGAAATGACTCTTTGATGCTCTGTGCTACCAGATCCTCCCGCTCCAAATCTGCGCCCGGACACTCTATTAGCCCCGAGAGCGAACACAAGCGTCGCTCCGGTCGCCGCGCCCCGATTGGGTGAGGTGTATCGTGACGTCAGGGGGATGACTCCGCTCCGCGATCTCGCATCGGCTCGCTTCCCATGCACCGGTTTCCTGGTTTGGCGTTGTGTGCCGCAAGCTCTTCGAGGAGCTGGACTTCGTTCACCCGGTGTGCAAGACGTTGAGTTAGGCCGATATTGACGTGCTTCCGTACATTTTATAAGCCTGCTTGTTCCTTTTACCTTTAAAATTGCGTTACAAATCCCGAAAGCTATCGGCGGAGCCAATTCCGCCGGTGAACCTTCCCGTTCGTTCACACGTCACAAGGCAATCTTGCGAGGGGTCGGTGAAGCGGTGGCGAAAGTGTTTGTGACGCTGGAATTCTTTTCCTTGCATGTTCATGATTTAGGACGATACCACATCCCGCTTTCAAGGCATTTGAAGTGGCATTTGTACCAAGGGCCTTTCGGTGGTCGGCGAATTAGCTCGCGACCCCGACTCTGCGCTGCCACTCTGCATGCGCTGGTTCGCAGATGTTTTAAAGGCCCTGCGTCTGATAATCTTTGAAGTGCCCGTGAAACAGTGTTGTTTTACATAATTGTAGCTTCTTCGTGAATTAATTATATAGTTTATACACGTATGTAGGCATATTTCTTAGAAGATGCACAATTACTGGAAATTAGTTTGTATGGTAGCAGCAAAAGCGGCCGAATTGCCCCCAGTTGCCTGTATGATATGTATTGAACTGCCCAAAATATGCACCGCAATAGTGCCGTAATTTGGAATGTTTATACTTTTTCCTGACATTCTTTATTCCAGCCTTGGGTATTCGGAAAATACACCGTTTAGTCTGAATTGTCATTTTCAATTAAAAGAGACACTGCTGCAGGTCCCCAAAAGCTTCCTCAGCCTCCAAACTCCCTACAGCTGGACTCTCTGACAACAGAGGAAAACAGGAGTAAAAGCAAGCATTCGAACGTCTGTCCAGTGGTAGATGCAGCACTAGTAGCAAAAAAATGTGGAACCTGTGAAGGGCGACAGTCTGCGTGGGAAAAGCTTCTGGTATTTTAGCTTCAGGAAAATTCGATTTAAGTAAAATCTGGATTTTAGGGCTTAAGGGACTAATAACGAGCTAGACACCTTCGCTTACGTTTGTTATACATTACTTGAGGGTTGATATAAATAAGTTCACAGATACCACCCGTGTATTTAATTGAAATACTATCCGAATCCAACAAAGGTCAAATGCGAGCAATGTACCTATATAATAAATGTTCCTTGTTTTTTTTTTTTTACTTTGCCCCTGCACTTGGGCTGTCTTACTTGTGATTCTCTCCTTATGGCCCAGACTGTATTTAGTATGTTGCTTGAGCAGCATGCAGCTTTTCTGCTTCGGCGATCTTGTTTAAAAAGAGATAAAAAAAATAGTATACCTAACCTGCCAATTCATTCAGACCATCAGCAGGATTTATTATGCGAAATGTAAATCTATAGTGATGCTCCTGCAATTGTGTCCATATTTCTTTATTTTCATATACCAGCTGCGATTCATGCGTTGTCTGCCCTGTCAAGCATGCTTACAATGTTGGTTGAAGTTTCGCCTGTAGCTACAGGCCATACCTCAATAAAGGCACATATAAAAGTTTACCCTTCCTACGAAAAACACGCCATAACAAATTAAATAGAAAAGAGCGCGCCGACAGCTAGCGTCGTCACAGCCTCCACAGGGCGAGCGGGGCGAGCAGGGGAAAAATGCTCTCCTCGCCGTGACGTCACCCCGGTTCGCCATAAGGGGGCGCCACGCGAACTTCTCGGGGCTAATATGGCTCCGTCGTCAAACTGCCAGGCTTTGTGAGTTTAGAGGAGGCTATGCCATGAAAAGCACGTCGGCCGACCCCAATCAATCCATCGACGAATATTTGGATTCGCGCTCGTGATTACATCGAGTGCCGTAAACGGCAACTTGTCGTTGCTCGCGAAATGACAAACGTTCCGTTGTGTGTTTCAAAAGCACGGTGGAAGCTCGGAGTCATCGCACCGGTGCCCGAGCAAGTCGCAACGGCGTGATTTCTCGTTTCACGTTTGAGTTGAGGATTAAGGCCAAGAAGGAAAAAGTCGAAAAATAAATTCACGGCCCTTTTAAGTGAACCGGAATATGGGATAAAGGCACTACAGTCTGTTGCAACGTAGGACTTAAAGAAGAATCCTTGTTGTCGCGATTTGGCGACGTGTGCGCGCAAGACGCCACAATGTTGACGAAGATGGAAAGCTCGCGCAGAACGCGGCGAATCTTCAGCTGCGAGCGACTAAAAAACTTTTTGTTTTGTTTTGTTTACCCTCGGTACTAGCCCCGTTGTTTCTCACATCCGGTGCGCAGAACGGGGAAAAAAAGAAAGGAAGTGCATTACAGCGAAGGACAAGTAAAGAAATGGGGAAGTCAAATGAGTGGCAGTTGCGGTTAAAATGGAAACGTCTTCCGGTAGCTCGGCGAGAGCCAAACCATGTTTTCCCCTAGAGAGGAAGTTTTCCATTCAAAATAATAATGGCCAAAAAAAAAAAAAAAAGAAACATAGAGGCTTTTGGTGGGTTTCAGTGTGCCTAGATTTGAGAGTGCATCCAACTGCTAGGTCGGGGTCGCGTGGTTTTACGAACCGTGTTTTGCAATGCGAGTAGCGAGAATGGTGACGAATCCGTTGATCGTCTGTGAGCGTATCCACCTCTCGACACCCATTCGTCCTCGTCCAGCAACGACGCTATGCATGCGCCTTTCGATTAATTCGCGCAAGAGGAGTCCACCATTAAATTGCAAACGCGCTTTATGGTTTGACTGGCTAGCCCTCTTACATGTAGGCCCCTTGAGCAGGCTCTAGTTTGTCTGGCTCTTTCTTCCGTGTGTTCCGGAAGTTAACGGTAGTTCCGGCTGAAGTCATTGTTTCTTTTCTGTTGGTTTGAGCCTTTTTGCTTCTCAGCCCACAAGCCTCCTTCCTAATCGTCAATGCGTCATGAACAAGAAGCTTTGAAAGACGGATCCTCAAACACATTCATAAACGAAAAAAATACTTATCAACATCGACTTCGACTTTGAGAAACAAGAGTCGCTGTGTGCAATGGACATTTTGGCGAATATGTGCTGCCACCTAGACACGCGACTGGGTTCGAGACTAATTGGCTCGAAAACAACGCGCCCACAAGGCCTCTCCCACCCGTTCCACACCCGAAACGTCAGCCACATCCTGTTCACCCATTGAGGCTCTGTAACCTAGATACGGCTCCCCCAAACTCGCCTTTGTTCGTATCATGTATAATCTGCCCTAGGGTGCCTTCATGTGCGCTTCGCACATGAAGCGCGCATGAAGGCTCCCCATTCTGCCCTGAAGTTTACACAAAGAAACCATCTTCCCTCTCCGCTTGGCCAGAAGAAATAAGAGAGAGAGAGTACTAGAACCATTTGCTCTCGAACCGATGTTTCTACAAAAGGTCGATTATTTTATGTACTAAGTTAGACGTTCTTGACAGTTATGTTTTGGTTATGGCCCGCGAATTGCTTTTATTTATAACTGTAGCGAACAAAAATATATAACTAATAAACCCAGCAAATACGCAACAACACATACGAGGTATACATATAGACCTTTTTCGTGTACTCTCGTTCCCAGCCCCCTAATAGGCGTATCCGGTATGGGCGACGAAGAAATGATACAACGTTTCAACCTGCAAATAGCAAAAAAATAGAGGGGAGGCAAAACGAGAATGTGTGACGGTTACGTTTATATCGTAAAAGGCCTTCTATTGACGTGGCGACGGTAAAACAATGTTTTCGCCCATACTGGAAGTGACGACAATTCAAGATGGCGGCACCCTTGCGGAAAAGGTCCATAGAGCTTTAGGTGCGACTTGTTTGATTTTTATGGGTTCTGAAATGGTTATTGGACAAATCGTGCCCCAAATGTTTTCTTTTGTCAAAAAGGCAATGCATAATTCGTGTTCTTTTTTCTCTAATAAACGCAACATTTGAATAAGGGCACCAAAAGCAAGACTTAACCAAACCTAACCGAACTCCACCTAACCTATGATAACTCAGCCTAACCAAATATAGACTAACTTGACCTGACCTAACCGAACTCGTCAAGACATTCTTTCAATCAACCCAGGATATCTCTCTAGTAAGCGGAGCACAAGGTTGTCTGCTTCTTGCGTAAGGGGTGTGGTTACGTCAGAATGCCGAGCTCTGATTGGCTCCGTTTGGAAATACAGTGGGTAGGCCTCAAGGCAGCTAACATTTAGATCTACCCACTATCCGTCCAACGGACGCCAATCAGAGCTTGGCGTTCTGACGTCACCAGAACCTCTGCTCAAGAAGCACGCGAACTCGCGCTCCGCACAGTCACCGACATTTACGAAAATCAGGGCGTGAAAAGTCCCGTGCATCGCATTATCGCTCCTCATCTAATGAGAATGCGGCATTTGCGGATAGGAATTCCGAAGAACCAATCATGAAGCAAGTAGCATGAATTAACATAATAAGCCGCGCCCCGAATTTCTTCAGCTGTCTGCGACCATTTTCGATTTTCATCACCCGTGTTTTCGAACCCATTATAACGGCTTCATGTGTCTATAGGCCACCAGCCGCTGTGAATATCTGCTTCGCTAATGAAGGCTGGCTGGCGAACCCGCCGCCACGGCTTTCCGTTACATCCGCTAGGTGCCGTCGATTTCGCCGGAGTCGCCAGCAATGACGTCCCGTACAAAACCTAACAAGAGCTTACGCAGTGCCTGGTAAACCGACAACCAACCATACGGACGAGAGTAGGTAGAAAAATGTCTGCAAAAGCAAGTATATACGGTATACATAATTATTCCATAAACCGCACGTTCCATTATGAATCCTCATTACCACAGATGCAAGTCCGACGACGAGGACAAATTTACACATGGCAGGATTCGTAGAGAAGGGCGGGGGACGGGGGAGAGAGAGAGAGGAACTTTAACTTCGTTCCACCGTAACTTGGTAAAGAGCGAACGCTATGGGCGCCTTCGAGTCAATCGAAGGAACGGCGACGAAACACTTGACAACCCTTACCAAAGGTACAGGGTCGAGAGCGCACCCCAAGCAGTTGGCAAAGACGGGAAGGAAAAACTTCCCTCTTACTCGGACCCTCTTCTGTTTGTCCCATACGTCGCTTTGGTCTCCCTTCAAGGCTAGCTCCTCACCATTTGCATAAGAGCGACTTTCCTCCTCCTCTCACCCGTTGCTTCGACAGCACTGCCAGCAACTAGCGAGATGAAGTACAGTCACGTGTCTCCCTCCGACGGGCTAATCGGCTTACTGAGACCGTAGCCTACGCCGTTTGCCAAGCAACGGTGGCGCTGTGTATAGGAGCGCCTGCTATCGCCAGGACGTTTCCTCAAGACACTCAAGACCGTGTCAAGCATGCTCCCCCACTCCCTCCCCCATCCTTGCGCGTTTTGTATAACAGAGACGCGAGCAAGCAAAATCCTTTCAAGACTCGAGCGAATCTTTCATTTATGCTCGGATGCAAATGTTTACGCGGGACTAATCACAATCTTTCACAGGAAGATTAAGTGTCCTGCGCTTGAGGGTTTATGTTCGGATCGACACGACCCGTGTCCGAGCTCTCTTTGGCCTGACGGCATGATTACGCGAGGAAGCATACGTGCCCGCAGAATGCGTCTCATATGTGTGGGGTGACACAAACTAAACTTCCGCTGTGAAAAACAAGCCGAAAAATCGGTGCCTCCACATAGAAAAGTCAACGTTTCACCGAAACTGCACTGAGCAGGTTAGTATTACGGTATAAACTTCCAAGGCGTAGTTCACTTCCCGTACAAAATGAGAGCAAAGGATCTTGACAAAGTCAACTTTGGGAGCGTTTGCCGACGATCGAGTTAGCTACCAAATTTTCTTGTGGCGCCACCTCCCGATAGGTGCAGGTAACCGACAATGCACCCTGAAGTCTGCTTGCTACGGCTATCGGGAGATGGCGCCACAAGAAAAATGTGTCGCTCACTCAGTCGTCTGCGAACGCGGCAATCTTTGACTTTGTCAACTTTTTTATTATCTTTTTTTACAAATAAATAACTGGGCTTTAAACTTTCACACGAAAAAACTGATCTGCTCAGTGCACATTCGGTGTTATTTGGAGCAGTATATGTGCAGGCGCCGATTTTTCCGGCTCCTTCTACACCGGAAGTCCGCTTCGGAACACCATAAAAAGTCTCTGTCAGGTTGAGAGACGCTGGACATGACGACTTACGAGCATATTATTATGGATCGGCTCCAACCAATGAAATTATAGCATTATCTGACAAGAACGCCGACGAAATAATCACGGAGCAAGAAGCGTTAACATGATAAGCCACGCCATACGCCAAACTTTCGATTTGTTCCATTTTTTTTTATAAGAACTAGCGCATGCAAGAAAAAAATGGTTTCCTGTTTTTATTTTACGGGTGACATGGACTCATTCCCTTTATCCATTGGCCGAAGTTGGAAAGTTCTTTCACCATCCCTTTAAGCTTTCAGTGAATATAGAAAAAAGAAATGAGTTCCTGTGGACTTTTCCAAACATAAATGTAATTTGGCGGCATGCACAACTTGTTTTAATAACGCGAGCGGTGTTTTACAAAACCCATCTATTCCGCTCGTTGAGCCTTCTGGTTTTCACGTGCTTTAGTTTTCCCCAGTGCCTAAGCCTATTTTTACTTGAAAAGAAAAAAGAAAAGGGTGTCGACTGGCGGTAATTGATTTCATGTTTTGGTTCTCTGGCGAAGCTTACACGGATATTCCATTTCTGCAAATTCTGAATCGGGATTTGGACCTCAGTGCAGGGGCGCTTTTTCGCGGATGTAGGTTTGTCCAGCCCGGTTCAGCGTTGGAGCTTGATTGTTTGTTTCCGTTTATGGGATATGTCGTTTGCTAGCCGTGGCGTCTACATTTTCACAAATCTAACTGGGATTACCACGAAGCTGTGTTCTTGTAGACGTCGGCGTCGACTGAAAGCTTAAATAAACATATATTACTCGCAGCAACCACACACCGCCAGTTTTGTTTACACGCGAAACAAACAAAAAAAAATCCTGTGTTCATAAAAATTGCGCAGTGCAAGAAAATGGTGTCGGAGGTCCTAGGTTGTCGCCGCGCTCATCGATCATCAGGAACGAGGTAGCGCACAGTAATTCAAGCTCGGCGTCTCGAAGCACACCGTCACGGTTTTAGGGTTATTGGATCATACCAGACATTGCAGAATTCATTACAAGTAATCAAATTACTCGTAATCAATCACTTTTTTTTGTAATTCAACAATCGTTTATGAGAACGGAATCGCAAGAATAATGTGAATACTTTTGAAATTACTGAGATTACTTGTAACCGTTAGTATTTTCCTCGTCCCATTTCTAAGAACGTTCTTTGTTCGTACAAGTTTCCTACCAATGAATTCTCGACCCAAGTTTCCGGCAGAAAGATGTAATTATCTAAATTGATGGATTGAAACGGTAAGTACGTTATAGGTCGATGTTTCTAATCCAATGATGGACAGTGCGGAATACCCGTTTCCAAACCGGCAGAAAACTCTGTCGTTTTCAAAAATTCAAAGTAATCGGAGCACTAACGGTTACTTTTTCAAGAAACGGTGAACCACTTTTCGTCTCATGTATGTGAGTAATCTAATTCAATACATTTAACCCGGAGTAATGATAACTGTAATATATTACTTCTTTTTTTTATGTGTGTAACGTGTACAGATTGCTTGATACTCGTTTTGGCATTCATAAACTTTGAGGAGCACGCCAAAATGTTGAAACTCTCGTTTGGAGAAAACGATTGCAATGAACTTTGGAAAAGCGTAACTCAAATGCACATTACAGAAACATATTTACATTTGTAATAATTATTTCTGAAGCGCTTCAGTCGTCCCGAAAGAAGTACTTCGTAACCATGTCTCTGGTCACGATCCCATGCTCATGGATTATTATAAAAGTGGGGAATGGCTCACCCAATAACAGACAAGTCGAGTGGCCCTTTCGGATTTAGTGATTTATCAAAATAATTGCCTCGCGTCGCGTGACGCGAGTGGCGATCCATACACCGTCTTGCAGTATTATCGAAGTTTAGACGACGAAATATAGCAACACTCGTATACGTAACGTTGAGCCCATTATGGCAGAAGAGAAACGCAATTGCGTTACTCGTTAATTATGCAAAAGTAATGCATTACCGTCCTGATAAAGTACACAGATACCGCTACCGTTACTTCCAAAATCTAACAAACGTTACTTTCGCGTTAATTTACATAGCAGTGCCAACGATACGCTGCGGTTACGAACTTCAAGAGTGATTGGGCATTAACAGAGCGATTTCATAATATACTTAGTACTTGCTAGGGATATTTGTAGAATATAGCGGGGTGCCGATGGGGGGCGCTCTGTCCTTTTGAAGGGATGAAACCCCAGACCAATTTTAAACGAAAGTAATATATGAGGAACGTCATTTTATAGACAATACTTCCAAATCGTAACGAAGTAACTTTACTCGATAGTCACTTCGACTTGTAACGAATACCTTAGAAAGTTACTGAAATATGACGCGTTACCAGTAACGTCGTTTCCTGCAACGCGTTACTTGCAACACTGAGTCTTATCTTACTCAACATTCGTTGTGGCTTAAAAAAATTCAATGCCGAAGTTGTGATTAAAGAGTTAAAACGCGCCAACAAACGACTGAACTTTGTGCCGACGACTGCAATTTCCTAAGCCGCACCCGGTTTTCTTTTTTAAAGCGCGGCTCATAGGCGCCCGTTTCCGGCTTGAGCGGCGTCGCTGTCGGCGTCGGCGTAACCGCGTGGTGCATTATGGGACGCGTGACGTAACGTATGACGTCATCAGTGACGATGATGATGATGTCATCACGATGACGCCACGTGACGTAACAGATGACGTCACACGGGACGTCAACGGTGACACCACTGATGTCACCATCGTCCTCGTCACGTGACGCCACGGTGGTCACGTGACCCCCGTGAGGTCACGTGACCCTCGTGAGGAGACGGCGACGCCGCTCGGAGGGAGGAGTAGGAGACAGGATGAGGAGGTGAGGAGGAGGGAGGAGGGCTTTACGCTCCCTTTAGTACCCTTCCCTCCTCCTCCTCGAGAGCTGCGCTCTGATTCGGCATTACAGGGAGTTGTAAACGGCTTTCATTGTTTGCTGCTTATAATTAATTAATGAAGTATTGGAAGGCCTCAAAGGTACCTGTGAACTATGGACGTCTCACAATGCCTTGAAGCCTGCATTGTGCAAAACTGTAACAAAGAAAATTACGTAGGACATTATGCCCAATGTTGAGTTCTTTGTGTCGTGAACTGGTTTCTCTTCAATATAGCAGCAATTTGCCATAAATCCTATTCATGGCACATTGGTGACACATTATACACATGGCACATTATACAGACTGCCCATATCTGTTTTCTGAAGTTTCATGCTAGATGACGTTCATGAATGTTGAAGACCTTTTGCAGACATCTGGAAGTGGATACAAGATAGGGCTTGGCGTCGGCCAAAGATGTTTAACTTGATTAGTTGCCATACTTTAACCGAAAACTGATGGGTTAACCGGTCTCGTTCAATTCTATGCATAATAAATTTTAAAAGTCGACATTACATTTATTTTTTGCCTTTGGTGATTATGTGATAAACGACGCAATACACAATCTCGGTTACGAATCAACTTCAATTCGATACGAAGTTGAGGTTAGTTCAAAGACACACTCACTGATTACTACTTCAGCTGCATGGGGCAAAGAGGTTCGTTAATATTCTCCGGTGAGAGCAGCCTCCCTTGATTGTTCGGAAGCGTCTCTGCTACCTGCGCTAAACTGAATGGCTGGGTCACACGTAACCTTCTACACCTTTCTGGAGTTACAAATCTCGCCCTTACAGCTTTCTTTAGGTTAAAATTTCGCCTAAAGTTTGCCCTTCGTATAGGTGTGCTCGTCCCTTTCTACTTGGTGAAAGCATTTAATTTTTACTTTATCTTGGTTCGTCAATAATTTTACCTATTAACCAGTTAGAAAAATTTATCGAGATTAAAGCATTAATTGATTAATCAGTAGGTTAATTGATCAATTGCCCAGCCCAAGTTACAAGAAAAATGCAGTCTGAGCATCTGGTTGACGCGGGATATGATAATGAGTGCGTTTAGTCCTTCTACCACTCAGATCAATATTCAAGATTGTCAGACATCTTTGTTCATTTTGTGTCACTTGCTGAATTTCCCTTTCATTATGTGCATGTTACAGATTTGTACTTCATGTTTTTTTTTTGTTTTCTAATGATTACTATACTCGATTGCAAACAACCTCTTTAGACTTTGACGCTGAAAACGTTTCAACGTTCGTTTTCTGCCTCTCCGTGATGTGTCTGTGTTTTATTTTTTGTTTATTGTTTTAACAGTTACAAACTAGAACCAACTTAGAGAAGTAAAAAAAAAAAAACGAGAGATAGAAAGTTTCAGAAATGCACACTTAACCAGATATTACGCATTCTCATTTATGTAATGTAACAATTCTGTAAGCAAAACTTAACTAAAAAAAATAAAACCATCAAGACGTTGTGCCATAAAAAGCATAAACTAATCCGTTGACATAATTACCGTTGTGACTCTTCTACGCGCGGCACCATTATGTAAAACCCGCTGACCTTATATTATATGTTGAACTTGTTACCTGCATTTGTCAGCAAGATTCAAGATGTTTTTCACTTCGGGAAACGGTGTACTTTATAATAAAATAGCCAAAAAAAATGAAAAACTCTTACAACTCCCTGTAACGCGAATTAGAGCGCAGCTCTTGAGAAGGAGGACGGAAGGGTACTGAGGGGAAGGTATACCCCTCCTCCCTCCTCACATCCTCATCCTGTCTGCTACTCTTCCCTCTGAGCGGCGTCGCCGTCGCCTCACGAGGGTCACGTGACCTCACGGGGGTCATGTGACATCACGGGGGTCACGTGACCCCTATGAGGTCACGTGACGATGACGTCACCAGTGACGTCAATTTCGACGTCATCAGTAACGTCATCAGTAACGTCATCAGTGACGATGACCATGACGATGCGAATTCCGATGACGCCATCAGTGACGATGACGATGCGGATGCCGTTGACGTCACTGATGACGTCATCAGAGACGATGACGACGGCAATGCCGATGACGTCATAACTGACGTCACGCGTCCCATAATGCACCGCGCGGTTACGCCGACGGCTACGGCGACGCCGCTCAAGCCAGAAACAGGCGCCTAAGAGCTGTGCTCTAAAAAAAATTGTTGGGGGGGAGGGGGGGGAAGACACTTGTAGGTAGCAAAGCTCTGGTGCTCGGACTTCTACATCACATACCGAAGGCAAGCGGGAGGCCGATATTTAACACATGCCCTGATGCGTCATCGTTCGCTTTCCACTCACGCCCTCAATAATGAAACAGGAGTCTCAGCCGAACACCTGACGTAAGCGCATACGTCCAATCTTCGCCGCACGTTGGCTTGCCGCATCTATAAGTGACGTCGACAAAAGCAGCACTACGGCCTCGCTCTCCAAGGCCGAGGTCCCGCTGCTAGTGCTAGAACTTACATGATACATCATCACTCAAAAGACAGGGTGCTCGCTTCAGACATAACGACCGAAATATCCGCGGACGCGCCTCCGACATTTTCGGGCATGATTGCTCTATACAAACATGTATTCTTAGGACATGTCTGTAGACCATTTTTGAATAACCGATTGGAATAGTATGATGTATTAAACCACAGTATAACAGTGCTCATACATCATACGAAAGATCCCCGGAGTTCTCCGCGGACAATTATGACAGAGAGCTCTCCGCGGATACGCCTGACGATTGTTCGATACATACGTTTCTGCAGACGGTTTCTGCGTAACCAGTGAGCCAAGACTGTCCTATACAAGCAAGAAACACGCATCAAACAGAGTCTCAGACTGCCTTTTGTACGGTGTATTTACAGCCTCACCGCGAAGCTTACGAGGTGTTGGCCTCCCCAGGATGCGAAGGAACAGCCCCCAAAACCCGCCAGCCGGACAGCACGCGCCAGCGAGCCCACTCATCCGACGAAGCTCATGCCGCGGGGAAGCCAAGCACGGTCAAAGTAAACAGGACTTTCCGCTGCACCGCCGGACAAAAACACCGTGGTCGTCCCCACGACTAAGCCCTCGGTCAGACGTAGTTGCAATAACGCCGGGCCTCCGACTACGTTTACGATGGACCGTGCACCTCGGTCGTAACTCTTAATGCGCGCCAAGACCGCGCTCCGGAAGCCCGGGCAAACACTGCGCTTCACGTGCGCTGCATGCGGCTCCTGCCGCGGGTCATTACGAGCGCTCTGCAGGGAGCGAGTGTCCTGGGCCCTCCGGTTGCTAATCCGTCACGCTCTCGCTCATCTAATCTGCTGATTAAGGAAGAGACAGGAGGCCCTATTGCGCCGCGCCGAGGCCGAGATGCTATTTCTGATACGAGACAAAAAGGTTGCTATCCGGCATCGAAGATGATGGTTTCAGGGACTGAATCAAGCTGGATTGATCTATCTTGCCACGCAAATTTGCATCTCTGCTGCCGCAGAACGACTCCGTTTTTATCTGCCTTTGCCTTTTATTATCGGATCTAACGTAAATCTATAGTATTGTACGCCTCAAGTTTGGGCAGCGCCTCTACGGATCAAAATTTAAGAAATTTCGGTCGCGTTTGGATCGTCCGTCATGGCGCTTTCTCGCGTTTCTCGCGGACGCTAAGTTGGCAGAATAACTTTGGCCGATATAAAATTGTGAAAAGCTTCAAGAAAGTCCTTCTTATCGTATTGATGTAGGACACTAAAAGCCCGAGCAGCAGTTTTTTTTTTTTTTTCTCGTTTATTCGACCTTTTTATTTCTTTGAGACGCTGGAGTACCCAGAGTTGAGTGATGCTGCCACACACTCGCTAACGACCACGGCACGTGCATGATCGAACGCTGCAGCGACGCTTAACTATCGACGCCAGCCCTATGTGGCCGCGTCTTACAAACGCGCTTGCACCCCCCCCCCCCCTCCCCCTCCCGCCCAACCTCGCCGAGAGAAACAGGCTTCTACAGCGAGCAAGTGTATCGAAACGAGTGTTTGGTGCATCGGAACGTATGGAAGGGCATGCTTATGCTAGGGCAACGTGCAGAGCGGCAGCAAGAATAGAAGAATAGACTGTTGGGCTAGTTGGTAAATGTTCATGATAAAAAATAGCGCGAAACACATGGACGCAGAAGAGAGAAATACATACAAAAGTGGCGTTGGGGAAGGCCCGGTGATGAGGCAGCCAAGCGCTCGCCGTTCAAATCGAGAGGGGAAAAACAGCACGTGGGCGCATGTGACGGGTGAACAAACGTATACAAAGTGCACCAGTAGCAGATGAACTTGAAGACCGCCTACATCATTGTAATAATCTCTATATTCACGCCGCCATTTTTTTCTATATTCAGGCTGTAGGTTTCCTCCTGAGCCTGCGCAGAAGCTTTCATTTGCGGACTGCAGAGCGCAAGCTTGTCTGCTTCTTTTGCAGGGGTTCTGGGCACGTCAAAACGTCGCGTTCTGATTGGCTTTGATTGAAAGGATAGTGGGTAGACCTCAAGGCAGTTTGATTTGAGTTCTACCCACTATCCTTTCAATCAGAGCCAATCACAGCTCGGCGTTTTGACGTCACTACAACCCCTGCAAAAGAAGCAGACGAACTTGCGCTTCTCATAGCAGACGTCGTGCATGCGTCCGCTACCCAATGACTCGACATTTTTTTTTCTTTGTTCTGTGATAAGCATTTAAAAGGGGCACACTATACTTTGTTTCAGCTTAGGTCCGACCGCGGTCGATGCTATGAGCCGAAGGGCCAATCAAACAGCGAAAGAGGCACAACGTCATGGCGTGCTTTCTGCAGTCGATAGGACCAGCTGGTCCGTCTCTGGAGGGAAAGGAGGCCCCTACAAGCCTAGAAAAGGGCTGCCGAGAGGATTCGCACAGAATTCGGCTTTTGAGATCAGGAAGATTCGGCTCTTGAGACTGGGGCTAAAGTATGGGCTGTAATTTTGGGAGTTTTGTGATGTAAATTACTGTTGACTTGTCGTTTTGTTTTAAAATATTCGTGGCCACACTGGCCATCGTAAACCAACCCACGTCGTAATGTGTCCAGCGGGATCGAACAACTTTTAGTTTTTTTTTTCTTATTTAACTTCCGGGGGACTTCCATCGGGCGAACACCATCATCGATCGTCACCATCCTGGCCGGCCCCCTCTCCACAGAAAGTTGACTCGTTTTATGATCTAAGATCGATCATTAACACTGCAACCTTAATTACACAACCGAGCGGGAAGTATTACGTTAATTGCTATATTCCAATTATGGCACCGTAATATCAGTTTGCAAGAGGTATTAACTAGGGTACGCGTCAAACCCGTCTAATGTCCGCAATTAAAGCGTCCGTGGGGCCCTATTCCGCAATGTTTCAATGCTAACCTCCCACCTTATCGGGCAAACTTTACACGTCCTGGAAAGCCAGGTTTCAGTTTAAAATGTTTCCTGTGCCGCAATCGGCTTTAAAAGCGGGCCGGCGTTCCTATTTAGCACACTGTGAAGGTTATTCTCGGGCATTATCCACCCTACGAATATAGTTTCGTGAGCCTGAACTTTCGCAATGCACTAATGCACGCCACACACAACCACGCCGCCGCCCTTTCCCTAACTCCTTGCGGTCGACTTCCGATATCTCGGCGCCCACGGATACAAGGCCGTAACCTTCGAAGCTATTACTTTTTTCGTCTTAATCGGTAACTGCGGTAATAAAACCATCCGTACGGAAACGTTTCATTGCCGGAAACGTGCAGCGGCACCTCCCCCCGCCCCCCTCCACACACACACACACCTTAAAAAAGACATGGCAATAATAAATGCGAAGACGTCTACACGAATCGATATGTTTCCCAGTGGTCCTCTTATCGCAACGAACGACCGAAACCACTGAAGGGTCCAACGGTCGGCTAACCGTCTGCTTGCTTTTTAACTTGAAGAGCAGCACCTCAACCATTTCCTCATCGGAAATAACTTTTTTTTTTCGGTGAAAATAAGCCATACAGTTTTGAAGATTCTGCGCTTCGATTGGCTCACGTAATTCGGAGCGCAAGTTCGTCTGCTTCCTTTGCAGGAGTTGTGGTGACGTCGAGGTCGACGAGAAACGCCGCATGGCGGCAGACACGTCCGTTTTGGCGTCGTCGCGTGTTAGCGTCGCACTCGGCGAGAGACGCTGCAAGACGCTCTGTTGACGATGCTGACCCAAGTTCACCGCCTTAGTGATGACAGTTGAAAGGGAAAGACGCAAACCTCGTCTCACAGGTGTTATAGCCGTTATAGACATGAAACTCTCAAGTTTTGAACAGCGCCCCTGGCGAGAAACATAGGATATTGAGGTCGCGTTTCCACTGTACGTATAATTGCGTCCTTTTAAACGCTCATTTAGTGCGCGTGAACCATGAGCAGACACCGAGGACAACTGACGGACGCTAGTTTACGCCCGTGCGCGGTATTATGATGGGACGCAAGAACACCGCTTCACTTCAGAATTAAATGGTCGCGTCCCGCGGACGCTAGCAGAGGGGCCTCTTTTGTGATCGTGACTCGTAAATACTTCTTCGCCCCCTGGCCGAGAAAAACAGGCCTATTTTGTAACCACGACCGCGACATCGAACAACTTTCTTCGTCGTCCACGATGAAGCACTCGTCCGCATAAGCGGTTTTTGCTTCTTTTCTTTTTTTTATTTAGGCCATCGCTGGCACCGGCAAGCGTACAGCGCTCTGACGGAACGTAATCCTTCACCGTGTCGTTAAGAAGCTTGGCAGTGCCATGCGGTCGGTGTATGTATGTATAAGCACCTTCCTAAGCAAATGCGCTTGAAACTAAATGTTTTTTGTTTCGATTTTTTTTTGTGCGTGTCACGTCGGTAGAGTACGTAACGTTGTATGCGCTGAAACTACTATGTATTTTACACGCTGCGTGAAGCGGTAGTTTAGGATGTCAAAACGCTACCCAAAATACCCTCTTTTTCACTTGCGGAGTTTGGTATTAATTGCGCAAAGCGAACAAAGTCAAACGGAAACTACAGGTGAAAAAGAAAAAAAAAACTACTTGTGACTTTACAGTGTGCGGGAGTCACCATGGAGTCACTTACTGCGAAGTTGAAAGAAGCCACTTCCCGCCACTCAAAATGTCTTCAATAAAAAAATAAAAAAACGGTTTTTTATTATGATATTTTTAATTTTGAATATGTAACTTAGATGACTTAGAACGTCCGTAAATAATTTGGAAACGATGACATTATTGCACATGACCTTGAAGAAACAAACAAAACAGTGAGACACAACGCTGTACACATGATGCTGTATGGGTGCTTTCCGTGTAGAAAGAAAAGTATGTATTGAGACACAAATATTTTTTCCGGGTGTCTGGGATTTCGTAGGATACGATTTGAATAAAAAAAATTTGGAACGACGAATTCGTTGTCAAGATCCTTTTTTGTTTGAACAACATTACACTTCTCTTGTTAAGGGATGGCTGGAGCCAAAATGTACTTCACTAAGCAAATGTTTAAGTGGAGCATAGAGAAATCTCATGGTTTAGAAATAGAACGGATTAGCCCGTAACGCCAGACTTACCAGAGTTGTTTGTAGCGATGAAACACCGACAGACCTGGAAGAGAAGGAAGAAGCTGTAAGGAATACGGTGGTTTCACACGTCTATGAAATAAAAGACAATTAAATTATTGTGACAAAGCAGGCTAACAGGGACAATATGAAGTCTCATATTTTGTTTTCATATCTATATTTCCGTTACATTTCAGTGCGACTCATAGATGGTGGTGAAACACGTTCGGTCGACATGGGACAATGTGACATGTCGAGACGACCAAACGAATTGAGTACACGAGAGTCATTAGACTTCTTTTTTTATTGTCAAGGGTTAATAGAGCAAGTTTTCCGGCGCCCACAACCCGAGAAACAGATACATCTGCATCAGAAATAGTATAGCCTACGCTCGAAACGCCTTTTCTACTTTGTTCCAATTTGGTGAATCTCCTGCTCATGTCCTTCAAATTACTTATTTTCGGAAGTTCTCATTTTGCATTTAAAATTAAGTTTCGAAAATCTCTCGCCCTACAGAGATACTTATGGAAGTTTAAACAAACCGGTTGAATTGGTCGTTTCGCACGATGTATATTGTAACATTCAAAGACAGGTTATGAGGAAACGATAAATTTTACAACTGATTACTTATCGAAAGCTACTATGTCTAATACTTGGTTTCCATGCAGATGCTCGTGTTCTAGAAGTCCCATACAGGTAGTGGCTCCGACTGTCCATTAGAGCTTAACTTCCCTGCGCATATTAGCATCAAAGGTTAAAAATAGTTGCTAGGTGGCGCAAGCCGCTGCCCTATAGAGATGGTTTAACCATATATTCCTCCATCTATCCGTCCATCCATCCGTCAGTTCATTCATCCATCAGGGCATACCTCCATCCATCCATTCATTCATCCGTCTATCCAGTCATTCGTCCGGCAGGAATGCACGGGTGTTTTGCTTTTCAAAGAAACATTTCTATGCATGCACATTCCCACCACTTTGTAAAGAACCACTCTTGCCGCACAGTGTATTGTTGGCTTAAAGATTATTCTTTTAACATGGGAGCAGGTGGGGCGAGTTTGCGGAAGCATCGTCCAAAGCCTATGCCATCTCAAACTGGTCTTTTTGCGACCACAGAATTCTCTTTCTGAGAGCCCCTTTATTTTGACTTAAGCTTGAATCACACATTTGCGTTTGTGTATGTAATTCCATTGTGTTTCAACCGCCTGTAACCGCTTATGATGAGAGCATACATTGGTGCCATCTATCAGGAAGCCGAGCAAACACTCCTGGTCTGCGCACATTTTGCGCATCATCTTCCACCACGTGCTTGAAATAACTTTGACATCGATGCCATTTTTCGTAGATAGTACGTACAATTGATCTCCAAAATATTGCTAAACCTTCAGTTCACTTATAGAGTTTAAATCGAAAGTGTTCTTGTGCTACACCTAACAGATGGCGCCAGCGTGCCGGTGCGCTCTCTTGTCGACGGTGGTTACATGCGCGGTTTCAACTCAGTCCATCACACTCGAACGGAAATGTATGAAACAGCTTTCAGTTAGGTACAGGAAGCCTCGCTGCTGATGGAATCACTGAACGAAGAAACTCATTTAGAATGTGAAGACATACCTTTTCCTCAAACTCCGACCCTTGAGCACCTTAACGTTTGCTCGACGCTACCAGAGTCCTTTTAAAGCCTTTTCGGAATCTATGTTGTCGGAACTATGTTGTCGGAATAAAACTTGTGGCGAGACAACTCCATGCAAGCGAAACAATTCAGGGGCGGAGACGAATTTCACCCGAACAAACTTCGCATGTAGCCCTGCGGCATTTCCTCTATACTTGCCAAGCACAAGTCGAGAACAGGAAACTGGCGGCTCTGCGAAGACCTTCAATAGATTCTTGAACCGAACGCTGCTTGAAATTGGCTTTCCTGTTTGCTCACGGCGTGGAAAAGAAAACAGTCTAAACCAAACCCTAACCCTGTTTATATAGCTTCGCAGATTTGGTTGCTCCGCAAACTTTGTCGCGCACCGAAGTATAAAGCGGGAGGGTAGCGGAAAAGACCTCGCGATAGAGTTTATTCAAATTTTCGGGGGCAAGTTGTTTTCTCGCGAATGAATCTCGCTCAGGAGCGTTATTGTAAGGCGCATTCTTTCAGGTAGTATTTAGGTGCGGAATCTTGAATGGTGCTTTTCGCATCGGTGACTCGGAATGTTCGTTAAACCTTTAAACCTTTGGGGGTTGACGGGAAAGTTTAATGTTTTATATTTCTAGTTAGTTCTCTCGGTTTCGGCGCAAAAGTGCTTGCTCTGGCGAGTCACGTGGTGGTTAGAATAACAGGCTTTGAACGTTGCCTTTACCGTTTAAATTCGGGGTCGACTGTTCTTCCTGCAGTTAAAAAGGGTAAAAGGCCTCGCTGGAATTGTTCCGTGTACGCATTTAAAATCCAAATGTAACTCAATATATTTTACGGGCTATAGAAGCCAGATGAGTGCGGTATTTATACAAAATTCTTAACAAAAGATCTGAAGGTTTGAGATGAATCGGAAGAGATTCAGATGGAAGTTGTCGCTGCAAAGGTTCAGGTGCTGATGGTTCATCATGACATGTCAAGAACGTATTTCAGGGCTGCCGACCTAATTCTCTATTTGTTACTCCTATGTTTAAAAAAAAATTAATGTGCTACTTATTTTTTTCTTCTTTTTTAACAGGTGGCAGTCCGAGAGCAAACAAGAGAAGTGTACGAAGAGGAGGCTGCGAACCATCACTGTCACATCACGGTCACTATCCAATTCCACGTTTCAGTTTTATTTCGAAACGATCTCGCGTGTTAGTGTCATTTCAAGTGCGCCCATGAAGACTGTTGATAAAGGCACGGAAGGTGCATGGCGAATTAATAAAGTTCTGGAAGGATGTCTATAAAAACAATTTGCGCCGGATGAAAGGCAAGTGAAACATCATTTGTAGCGAACACGGCAATACGTGTCTATGTATACGCTTTATTTCAGAATAGGAATCTGGGGGCTAGGGTAAAAAGAGACAAGCTTGTTTTCTGGAGGCACCTCCGCCACTGATTTTCACATCACTCATTAGAGAAACAAAAACTCACGTGTATATTACCACGCATTGCGCAAAAACAGTTTTTTTTATAAACCTATTAAGTTGGAATATCAACTGCAGATCACGAGTATTTTAGAAAATTTGCTTGAATCTTTTTTTTTTTTTTTTTGATGTTCTACTTGAATAGTTGTTTTGAGCCATTTCAACTATGCTGGGTGTGTGTTTAGTATGTCGGCCATGAGTCTTAGTCAAGTTGTTGGAAACCATAATTTGTGCGCACTTTAATTTTTACATAATCGCAACTTTTTAAACTAACAAAAACGTGAGGGCTCAAGTGAGCTGGTGAAAGTCCATAATTCTAGGATTACGCAAGACTGCGGCGTCGGCAAAAAAAAAAAAAAAAATACGATAGGGAAAGAAGTGTCAAAACTGTTATTTCTAAAAGTTTTGGAATGCGAGTTAAAACATTTTTTATTGAAAATAATTATTGATGTATTAGAGATCTTGATTTGCTCTACAGTTATTATCTTGAATTCCGGAAACAGATGCGTCTGCTCGTATTTCTGGATGTCTCCAACGGCCGGAAAGAAAATATCATAGACATTTTCTTCTCGGCCGTCGACATCTTGGATCGCGAACTTTCTTAAAGTGGGACAACGTCGTATTTCTCTTGTCACGCCAAGTTATCGACGTTCTAATCCCGGCCGTCAATTAATTTTTTCGAGCCCTCTATATTGTTTAGTTGTTCCAATTTGTAAAGATGTTTTCTCTTTTTACTTTTGTGTGTTTATTTTGGTTCTGCATACCGAACACATGAACTACGTGTCTGGGAATGAGGGAAAACGATGAACGTATACACCTATGAGAGTTACTTTACTCGCTTTACCCTTTACCTTTTATTTCCTTTTCTCGCGGATAGCGAACAATAAATCCCTTCCGAAATTAAAACTGGCCAGTTTGATCACTATCATAATCTGAGGAATGACATATCTGTCATACTAATGGTATGACAGATATGTCATTCTAGCATCTGGCGATGCTAGAAGTGGAAGATGCTCCGAATCGGATGATGCGAGGTCTGCACATTCGAGACGTGAGTACGATGCGACACAGGAATTAAAGACAAAGAGCTGCATAAGTCTGCGTAAGCTGCGTAAGTCTGTGCCATCTTCCCTCCCAAGGAAAAACTTTATTTTTCGCATATTCGCTCAATTTTAGAATATGCTTGCGCCCATATGGAGACCCTTACATGGCTATTCTAGTAACTAAGCTCGAAAAAGTACAAAACCGGGCTGCCCCTTTTGTTTTGAACAATTATGGCAGGCAACTTAGAACATCACGTGTGAAAGAGAGACTGGGATGGTAGAAGTTAAGCTCTAAAAGGAAGAGTATTTGACTCCTCAAACTTTTCTGTCACATATTTCATTGTAGGACTGGGATTGACAGCGAAAGCTACCTTCACCCGCCACATTACACATCGAAACAAAAGGACCATATGTGTAAGGTTAAGGAATTACGCTGTAAAACAGATGCCTTCTATGAACTGATTTCTTCCTAAGGCAATACCGGATCGGAATGTTTTGCCAACGCCTATGGTTAATATTTTTCCGAGCGATATGTTTTATTTAGGATTAGCCTCATAGTGTTTCGAGAACCAATTTTAAGGAGCCTGAACTTTGTTGTAACACTGAAATATTTATGAGATGTTAATATAGTTTTCTTAGGTTTTTTAGAACTACTTATATTTTCTCGTTGTCAACTTTCCTCCCTACTGTAATGCCCCATGACGCTGTAGCTATCTGAATAAATAAATCGAAAAATCGTGTCCAATCAATCTGTTGGCGGCACATAATCAGCGTTAGAGTCACCTTATGTATAAAATTTCATTACGGCTTCAATGTGGGTCGGTGCTTCGTCCTTACAGGTTGCATATGTGTCACCATGGCAACTGAGAGATCTAATTGTAAGAGAGATCCCGAAAGAGTTTTCCGGGGTGACCAGACAACCTTGGTAAACGGCCCCATTCCGAAGTGGTCGACGCACTCTTCCGCCCCTCCCCGGTCGTCCTTCATTCCCCCCTCTACCTCTGCTCTTTTCCCCTTTTTCCTAAGAATGCGCTCGGGAACGAGCGATTGTATTCCACGGACCGAAAGAATGTAATCGTCTGTGTTTCGTCCTATGTTTTGTTGTTTTTGTTATCTAATATATTCTCGACTGTTGTTGACTAGCGAAAGTGATGGTGCCCAGCAAAATACCACAGACTGCATGTTGATTGCAGCCATTAGTACGGTAAAAGATAAACTGTCGTTTGAGCCACCAGATGGGGCTGAATTTCGAAAAGGGTCTATTGGCTATGGAGCAACGCGCTCCTCTGGCGTCATGCCGAGAAGGCGACTCTGCTGAGGGCTCAACGCACGCGCAGAAGCCTCATCTCTCGCAGAACTGGTTTCTGAGCACGCCCCGCACACACTAATAAAAGTCAATGAGTTCCCCTTCCCGCAGAACACGGACACAGCTAACCGCGGCAAACCATGGAGGTTGGAAGCTTCTATATGCGACATGACGCCACCAAGGGTTTCGAGGGACAGGCCCTGAACAATGACAAAAAAAAATGAATGTTTGTAAGTATGGCGTCTGGGCGCCGCCATCTTGCTACTGGTGTGGATAGATCGTCTAATAGTCAAGCATTGCTGAAGCTGTGGGTACGCCTCAGCAATGCTTGACTATTAGACGATCTATCCACACCAGTAGCAAGATGGCTGCGCCCAGGGGCCGTACTTGCAAAAGTCTATTGGACGGAAAGAACAGCTCTTAGCGCCAACAGCTATTTCGGTCACCGTTTGGGGGCGTTCTTATCGACAAAGACCTCTACTTCCGGCTTCACTTGGGATTCTCTCGTTTGGCTAACTTCAGCCGTTATGTCGTCTCATGTTCTTCCTACCTCCATGCGGCAAACACTGCGGAGCGTCCCAAGTCCGTCTGCTTCTTGAGGAGGGGTTACGCTGACGTCAGAACGCCGAGCTTTGATTGGCTCCTATAAAAGGATAGGCGGAAGACCTCGAGGCAACTAACACTAAGGTCTACGCACCTTCCTATAATCGCAGCCAATCAGAGCTCGACATCCTGATGTCACCGCAACGCCTGCGCAAGGAGCAGGAGGATTCCCGGAAATGACAACTCGAAACACAACTAAACCAACAAAAAAAGTATGCGATTTGCGTTTTATGGCGTTTCTATTGACTATTGTCCGTGTAGGTTTTTTTTTTTTTCAGATTTATTTGTATTTTGAGTTTCGTGATCCGCTAGGATCCTTATTTTGTTTGCCGTGGTTGACCTTCCCCGTGTTTTGCTGGAAAGTAAACTCCTATACTACGTTTGTCTAGACGCATGCGACGCCACGAGATGATAGGACCAATCAGACGACGTCAAAAGGGCACCATTACGGTGCTCGTCATGTCTCTGGCACCTGTTGTCTTAATGCTGAACAAATCATAAACAAAAAAGACCCAGCTTTCGATCTCGACGCTTCAGAATGGGTCCCATATTAGTTGGTAGCGTCGGCTGTTAATTAGAGTGCACAAAACGTGGCAAAGTCGCGCGTATTATAAAACAACGAATTCATGAATTCTCGCGTTTAGTCGAAAGTTAGGCTTGAGGGCCCGTCTTGTTTGTGAAGAGTGCGGGAACAAATTTCACAAAAACGCTGCGAAGAGGAAAAAAAATGTATATAGGACATTTTGACGTTACATCAAGGCGGGCTAAGCAAATACTCAACCTCAAATTGCAGCACCTCGAACCGTCCCTTTTCCCTGTAGTTTACGAAGCCCCACCGGGCGTCTCACAACTAATTCCTGTTGGTTACATCTACTATCGATCAAACCTATACTCGCCATACTACTTCTCCTGCATCCCTGCATCGTTATAAAACGTGGGTAGCTATAACAGAGCGTCACGCACTGAGCAGGCACGAAATATCGAACTCCATTGTTCTCGAAATATTGAACTCCATCAAGGCGGCAGACACGGCGTCCGTTTCGTTCGCCATTCGTTCGGCGTCCCGCCGTCAGCGAAGTTTAAAGAGATAGCAGCTGGACACGGAAGTACATTAGAGTTCATATCTGCTTTCAAAAGGTCGACTGCACCATAGTCACGAACGGACAACGCAAAATCGTCACTTCCGGGACGTGCCGATAATCCAGCTTTGCGCCGTCGCACAAATGATGGAAGGGCATAAATATTTGGTGAGTAGATCGAACTCTCTGACGTCATGACACTGTGATGAAGTCAGCAGTGCGCATGGGCGGATGCTTTATCTTGGGCGAAGCTTGTTCCTGCGTACACAATCGCGCAGCGCCCACCAGGCGTGGGGTTGTTTGCAAGCAGTGAATTGGTGTATATAGGGGTGTCTTCTTCACCTTGTTCTCCAAAGAGATCGCTGTATGTTACCGAATACAATTATCTTTATTGAAAAATTGAACTGATTGCTGTAATCAATTACTGCATCAAAACGTAATTGAAATATGACCAGAAAGTAATTGATTACTTTTTACGTTACTTTTGAACATTTTATTACGAAATCAAACATCCATACATATGTTCAAAGTGACTCCATTTTGTTTTGTTTCTTTGCCATTCACACTGTTAAACTTCAACAGCAGTTGTCGTTCCAAGTTATCGTTAGTAATCTTCCCCTCTTCCTGGTGAAGATAACTGCCGCGACGCTGGACGACCTTTCGACGGATGCGCTTGAGGGAGGAGCGGTGCAGTAGCGCGCAAACAATTTGCGTACCTGTTCGTGGTACTCAAACGGAGGGGGGTGGGGTGGGGGGGATTTGTTGTTTTACTTAGGTGAGGTCAGTGCAAAAAACAGATGTCTGCCGCGGCAAATCCGGATCATAACAACCCGTACCCAGGAAACGAGGCGCTTTCGACAGCTCCAGAGTTAAAACGTAACTGAGCGCTTTGACGTTATAAGCCTTAATTCTAGCATCTTGGTATCTTTTTGTTTTAGTTGTTTAGGGGTAAAAAAAAGTGTCCAGTGTTGGTGCAACATAGACAAGTGACGCACGGGCAGGCAGAGCCTAGTTTTTAACTAAAAAACTCAATAACTTTAGGTCTTTCGGAAACATATAATTGATAACTTGTAACTGATTACAGAAAAAAAAATTTAAGTTACAGCGGACGTTACCGCGAAAGGAAAAGTAATTGCAGCGTTAAAAGGTTACAATAAATTGGAATTGATTACAAGTAATCAGTTGCTTGTAACGCGTTACGTCCATTTCTGGTGGATACCCACTACGGGGCCTGTGAACTGGATTTCATGTATGTCACCTTTCTCGATGGAGAGAAGGGCGCGGATTGGTCACGAGCACGGAGTCGGCGTTCTCGGGTGGGACTCAGCTTCATTCGTAGCTTCGCTGACTGAACGCGAGCACCGGCTGAACGCTGACACAGCGTCCGGCACGTTGTCGTTGTCCGCACACTATTAGTTCTCAACTGTGCCGCTGGGGGTCTCGACGGTTGGATCTTCTCCTTAATGTTCGGCCTCCGTAGTCGCGGAGAGTCTGTGAGAAACGCGTGGCCTTGCCTATTAGGTTCACGTATCTTCCTACCTGATTGGTTCTTCGGCATTCTTATCGGAGAATGCTGTAACCTCATTGGCTGCAGGAACGATAATGAGATGCACGGGACTAGTCCCACCCCGAGTTGATCCGAATATTTTAAGAATAAAGTAAAACTGTACGAACTGAAATATTGACTTTACGGGACACAAAAAACTTCGACTAAAAAACACGCGAGGATGTCATTTGGGCGTCGTTGCTTAGATAGAAAAACAGTAGTCGCCTTGGCAACCATGTTGTCCGTGATGCCTCGCTTAGCTTATGGTGTCACGCATCATCAGAAAAGGACATAATGAAATTGCCCTTTACTTTGACGCGTCACGCACGAAATCGGGGTCCTTGAGTTAGTAATCGAATTATTGGTTGATGTCTTTGCACGTTGCATTGCGAGCGTTGCAAGAAAGAACTTCATAGCAAGAAATTTATATACATATATATAGGTTGTTTCATGGAAGGTGGACAAATTCGATATTGCAAAAACTACGCGTCGCAACAAACAAAGGGTTTTGTCGTTTTGGTCTTAGGCCAGAGGCCTATTTAGGAAAATCATTGAAGTTCGGGATAATTAAGTTGTTAATCATTTTCGCGTAATTATTTTTTTAAACATTGTGTTGAAGGGCATGGTTTCATTTGGAAACTTGCTGAGCATTATCGGAAAATAATAAATAAAAGAATTGGAGTGCGATAGAAGGCACGCGATGCATTTCACAGCTTTCTGAAAAAGAGCACAACTTCGACGTGTTTTTAAGTTTCGGTTTGCAATCGGAGCGCTTCTCGGCATCGACGGTACCGCCCCCCGTGGAGAAATTGTGCAACCAGAATCTGCTGCGATGTCCTCGCGCAACGCAGCAAAGGCAGGTTACACAATTTCTCATCCGGGCGCGGTGCCGTCGGTGCCGAGAAGCGCTCCAATTGCAAACCGAAACTTAAAAAAAAAAAAAAAAAACTGTGAAAGTTGTGCGGTTTTTCAGAAAGCTGTAAAATGCATCGCGCGCCTTCTATCGCACTCCCATTTGTTTATTTAGTGTTTTTCGATGATGCTCAGCAAGGTTTCAAATAAAACCACGTCTTTTAGCCCGATAATTAAAACAATAATTACGCTAAATAATTAACAACTTAATTATCCCGTACTTTAAGAATTTTCCTAAATAGGCCCCTACATTTGAAGCGAAACAACACCCACTTTTCGTGAAAGACCTTGTATAACCATATGTATACGCGGTATTTCATGTAACTTGAGTAAAAGATTAAAAATATTTTGGTGTGCTTTAGACAGACGAAACCAAACAAATAAGTTCGTTCATTCTTTGGAGCAAGTCAGGCTATTTTTTTGTATTTGCCCAAATAACTAATTCATTAAGTTGAAATCATTAACTTTTGAAATATTCAATTTGTAGCAAATGTCCAATAACAAAGTTGTAAAGCGTCCTCGAAAAAATAAAATGCATTGTTTTTTTATCAAGATACCTTAATACCTTTTATGTCTATGGGCTTCGAAGAAAGTTTGTGAATTATGAAAATAAACGTGTGACTTTCCCATGTGCACCTTGTATGGCAGCGCTGTCAGACTCAGCCGTGGCTTGAATAAACTAGGCTTGCATGCTGAATAGAGCACTGATGATTGGGCGTTGCTATCAAATTTGCGTGTTTTCATTTTTTTTTCATAATTCGGACACTTTCTTTGAAACCCGGAAAAACGAACCGTGTTATAGGTTTCTTGACAGAAACCACTGAATTGAACGTTTCTGAGGAAGCTCTACAACTTCGTCATTGGAACTTTTGCTGTAAATTGATTTCCAAAGTTTATTAATCAATCTTAATTTATTATTTAATTGGGCGAAATACAAGAAAAAATAGCCTGACCGGCTCCAAACAATAAACAAACTTATTCGCTTGATTTCGCGCTCTTGAAATGCACCAAAAGATTTTTTAAACCTTTACTCAAGTTACGTGGAATACCCTGCATATATAAACTGGTGTCATTTTAGAGCACGATATATTTCTAGTTTGAAAAGGCAGAAAGTCAGACGAGTTGGTGGATAATCTTACAAGATAAAACAGCGCAAAAAAAAGTAAGGAAAAACGAGACACAAGAAACAAGGAAGGCACAGACAGAGCGCTGGCTTTCGACTAAAATTTATTCTAGCGAACTAGAAAACAAAATTGGCAGAGACACTTAAGTCTGCTTACGTGTGGGAATGCGAAATCATTTGGCTTGTAATCTTCGCGTCTTAACCGGTGCGGTGGTGTCGGCGAGGGTGGGATGAGGTCCATTGGGAGGACGATTGCCTTATGGTCGGTGACGCGCGCACTAGGCACACCTTTAGTCAGCCAGAATCGTACCGCCGTGGCGTCAGGAAAGCGTGCTCGTCCAGCAACCCCGGAGGCTTGCGGGTTCGATTCCTACCCAGAGCGAAATGAACGAAATTTTCTTATCATAGCCATTAATTTAGTTTGTTTACAGCGACCTCCTTGAGAAATTTGACGACAATCCGAGCATTTTTGACGTGTTTTTACTCTTTGCACCGTCGGGAATTTTTGGTACCATTGCTCGGTCACGCCGACGACGACGCTGGATTTTCGCGTAATGGGGCATATATAATGCTTTATCATTAAAACACGATAGAGGGAAAGAACAAATACGCTAAATAACCGATAAAAATATTCCTACCACGCCATATCTCTTTCATACATTTCTCGATAAAGCCCGCTTCGTCACGACCCAGTGATACTGATGGAGCACTAACGCATGAGTCATCCCCACACTAGAGAAAATGAATACGAAGCCTCATCAATCCCTGCTGCGGTCTTATTTTTGTTTCCCGCAAACATATTTACATTAGTGTTACTGAGGTCAGCCTAACCTGCGGTTAAGGGGGCGCGTGAAACTAGAGTACACTTGGCAGTAACTGCTAATCATACCAAAGCGTAGTTGCGGTTAAGGGTGCCCATGTAACCAAGGTACAGTTTGCAGTAACCTCTGACCATACTCAAGTGTAACTGCGGTTAACGGTGTCCATGCAACCAGGGTATAAATGGCAATAACTGCTAACCATACTTAAGCTTAACTGCGGTTAAGGATGCTCATGTAACTATCGGGTATAGTTAGCAGTAGCTGCTAACCAGACATACGCGTACTGCGGTTAAGGGTGCCCGTGTATCCAGGGTATAGTAAATCCAGTAAATCCAGTATCCAGGGTACAGTAAAGGCTAGTAAATGCTAACCAAACATACACGTACTGCGGTTAAGGCTGCCCTTGTAACTATAGGGTATTGGCTGTTTTTATTTGAGCGACGTATGAATGCTTTTGAAATGCGAACCGTAATGGCAGCACTGGAGCGGGAGTCGAGGCGCAGTGCTTCTGCTCGGGCTGCCGTAGCGCCAAGCAAAGCGCAACAATTAAGCACGAACCGAGTTCTAACCAGTGGCCACATGAAAGCCTTTGGAACGTAAATAATATCATTCTCGAAACATTGAGCCCCTGTATCGAGAACATAAGCGCTAGGATATGAGGGAGTCTTAGTGGACCGTATTCTAGAGCTACGCTTTGCTAGCGGGAGCTCGTGCCGTCCCTTCAAAGCATGCATTGAGCACGCGCCCTCTGGGTCCGCTTTCCGCAGCGCACGATCCACTAAAACTCTCTATCTAGTTCTGAGCGGGGAGAGAACTTAACGTTCTAAAAAGGAAAACACACACATACATAGGGCGATTAAAAAATTATCCGCATTGGGCCTGTGGAATTTATTTTAATCAAAACCTTTCAAAACTCAACTCTGTCACAAATTATTGCATAGGCAAAGCTTTAGCTGACTTGCAAATTGATTGATTTGTCGACTCATCCCCAGTCGCTCGTCCATCTAACAAAATTAGTTCCCCGTGCATGGTCATTGTGACTATCAGTCTTAAACGCCGACGGGCGTCGGACTTTTTCTTTATGTCTGACACATGTGCGTTCTTTCCTGAACTTCCGCATTCATGCAAACACACTTTTGTTTTGCTACAAAACACTTTCTTTACGGCATGCACAGAGCCCTCTATGAATATCGGCGCCAGGAACACCCTCGGGCCACAAAAGCAATAGCTGCCCCACTTGTGCCAGTCACGCTCGGGGCAGCAATTTCCTCTCGCACCGGAGTCACAACGTTCAAGCCTGCACAGAAGGCATTGAAGAGACGGCAATCTCGTAAAAAAAGCGCTTACAAGAGAATGCGGCAAACGGAAGTTTTAACATAACAGGAGTGCGGATAATTTGTGTTTTCAGTCACCCTCGTACAGCGAGGCGAAACACACTGAGACGAGACCCAAGGCTCGACGAATTTAATCGTATTGGAAGAGTCACAAAAAATAACGACAACAACATATATGTTTTCTTTTTAATGTAGGGCAGGGGGGAAGGGGTGGTCGAGTGCGTTAACGCACCGCAGTTGGAAGCACGCGGAGCGTGAACTCCCGCTGCAGAAGCCATTCATCCAATCCCCACCCTCGCCGCTTCGATCTGGACGAACATCCTACCCGCGCGCGGTCGTGTATCGCTACCGTATCTTGCACATTCACACACACCCCTGGCTGGCACTAGTATACTGCATTGGCAAAATTAATCGTCCGCAGTGGTGACACGGGACGACCCCTGGGGCTGGGCTGACTAACTAACTACCCCCTGGTTAAACACACACGCGACGCGATAGGGCTTTCCGGAAAATCCCAGGAGACCTCGTGGCAAGGGCTGTTCATATCTACGCTCGTGCGGACTCGAACGCTTAAATATGTTGTAGAAGCGGCACAGTTCATTTTCTCTTATTAGAGAGTTTTAGGGAACCGTTTTTGCAGGTCAGATACGAAACGATGGGCCGTCCGGTACGAACTGCGCATGCGCAACCACAGAAGACTCGCGCATGCGCAGTTCGTACCGGACGGCACATCGTACCGTATCGGACGCGCAAAAACGGTTCCCTAAAACTCCCTATCATCAGGAGCTTTGAACTGCACAATGTATCAAAGTAAACACAAAGCGAGGTCGTCACACACTCCGTTCTACTTTTCTTCTGCCTTCGATCCTAAAGTTCCGAATTCACAGAAGCGTTAAATCAACGCCAGCTTTGTCTTCGACTCATGGATAACCTTACGTGTACCCTACATGGGAATGTCACGACATCTGTCGAGCAGACCCTTGAGCCGCTATCGCACTGCCAATACATTATACAAAAGACCCGAAGAGTTCTCCGCAGACAATGACGACGCAATTACACGCGAACACGCCTCAAGCTATGTTCTAAGCATGTTTGCTTTATATACGTATGTACGCTTCGTACGTGTCTCCAAGCAGTTTTTTTCTATGAACACTGTGACATTTGTCATCACAAGAAAGATACGCGCCTCAAACAATGTCTGAAGACTGTCATTCGTATGAAGTATTAGCGGTGAGACGGCAGCTCTGCTCACGCCAGCGTGTCCTACGGCACTGTCTGCCTACAGAGGGCACTAAACCAAGGTGACGCAAAATGGCCAGAGAAAATTGTCTACAAATAAACCCCCACACAAAACCTTCATCACGGTATTCCAACCCCGCTCCCCCCCCCCCCCTCCCCCGCCCACCCTCCCCTTTCTTACTCTGCTTATCACCCAGCTTGATCCTGTGCAGCATCAGCGAAAGTAGTCGGGGCGGCGCGGGGTCACTTGGAACACTTCCAGCCCTTAGTAAAGTAACGCTCGAGTACAACGGATGTCACGGACAGACCCTCGCGCCATCTACCAACGCTGCCAAGAGCATAGTGCCGAGTGATAACAACAGGAAGCGAAGAAAACCCCGGTGCTCAGTGCGCCGGTCCTAAGGTTATCGACTGGTGGGCCACTGTCAAGCGCAGGCTTGTTTTCGGAGGTAAACGTGCTTTGAGGCGCAACTTGCTCCGCTTTCAGTGCGAGGAGAGGACTGGGAACATAACACTTCCCGAGAGGGAGGCATAGAGTTATCATAATGTACGCGGCCAGAGGTTCAACTATAGCCCTAGTGTTTTGGTGCAAATTGAAGCAGACAGCAACTATGTCGAAAATTGGCTTATGGTAAGCATTCTTACGGGGAAAAGTGAGTGCATTTTCTCCCTGCGCTCGATCATAAGAGCAAATATCAGGAATAATTCGTCCGTACTAGGTAGCTTCGAAAATTCCTCAGTGACGCGGACAAAATAATTGTTCAGTTAAACTCTAAAGAAAAAAAAAAAACGTTCCTGAAAGGTTTTTTTGACCTCCCAAGAGTCTTCCAGCGCTTGAAGAACGGTTTCGCCTCAAGCACTAGAAAGGAAACTGGGCGGTGAAGAACTCTTTTGCGTGACAAAAGGAGCTTAAAAGTACCCCTTATGGGTTTTAAAGAAGAACCCTTTTAGGGAATGTTTAGAAAACTTCTTAGTGTACAAAATATGGACATATCGAAGAATGCACAAGAGTTCTTTTAGAACGAGATTTTTCTGAGTGTGTACGGCGTTTCTCTTTTAAATTCATGGCATTAAACACATTGTGAAAACAGCTTTATGCGTGCTTTTATGCAGAGATGACAAAATTACGTTCAAAAAGTAATTAAATTACATTACTAATTACTTTTCTGAAAACTGCGAAAATGTAGTTAAATTACATTACATATTACCACAGACTAAAGGTTATGAATGACATTACCCCTTACTTTCAATAAGTAACGAAATTACTTTTACATTACCTTTGAATACTATGAGGCAGTAAGTCGCGCTCATTTTATTTACAGGATACACCAACACAGTGTTTACAAAACAAGCCCTCGTTTGCCCACACAGCGCGTGTGCAGGAACCAGATCCGTGAGAAGCGAGGCGCTGCGCTTGCGTAGTGCAAACAGCAGCGCCACCGCAGTTACGTGTCGTCAAAGAGCTGAGTTAGTCTATATGTACCCAAACTCAGATCCTCCTGTTTACACCGCAACAACCTTATGTGCCTCAAAGTGAACCATACTAAACAGTGGTTTTGCTGGCGCGCACAACATAAGTGTTAAACATGATGAATAGCTTCTTTAGATTTGACTCAGAAAGACAGCCTACTCGCCGTTTTTGCTGCTCATTCAACGGTTAAGGTTCTTACTAAAAGGGTGATATGTTCCGTGTTCCTGGTTTAGAAGTTGTAGTCCGTGTCAGTTTGTTAAGTCGGGCAATGGCAGCTCGTTCTTACAAGGAGTCGCCACGTGAAACGTTTCCCTTCCGCCTTAATTGAAATGTAATTCTATTCTCCCGAGAGCACTATACTCGGCGATAGCTTTTCTTGACAATGCAGTGGAGAGGAGGAGAGCCCGCGCACAGCTTTATTCAGCGTTCAAAATGGGAGGGGGAACGCGTGCCTGTACTCTCCACTGCATTGCCAAGAAAAGTTGTCGGCGAGTATAGTTGGCTTATTTTCGGTCATTTATTTCAAGAAGCATTTTTTTCCGAAACACGCGAACAGTCCAAGCTTTTGCGCATTATCACACAAAGGGCCCGGATAATTGCTAAGCAGAAGCGTCGCCAATTGAAGATCGAATGGCGCGAGCTTTCTCCAATTGTGTACTTTCCCAACAAACGGGGGCAATATCTGCCTGTAAGCTTATTCCCGAATAAACTTCCCAAGGGAAGGCAGCGAGGCATACCGCGAGCGGCACCTTCTTTGCTCGAGGAAGCACGAAACGTTCTGGGGATTTGACAAGGCATTTGGAATGAACTATTTATTCCTATTTTTGTTTTTTGTTCACAATGTTTGAAGCTTACGGTTTGACCTTGCTTGACGGAAGTAGAAGGTTGGGGATCTGTCTGTCCTGTGTTCTTTGGTGATGCGCCCGTCGCGTTGTAGCCTATGAGCCGTTCATCCCTAAGCTGACGCACTGTCAGCTTAGGGATGAACGGTGGAAGCTACGTGTTTGTTGGAGCAGTCACGCGTCTATCGTTCGCTACGTAACCACGCTCTCGTTCATTCAACGCGCAGAGAAATGGACGAGACACGTGATTAACAGAAGGGGATTGATTGGTCCTGGCTAGCTTTGAGCTCCAAAAACACTGTCAGCTTAGGGATGAACGAAGTATAGTATTCTCGTGATGACTCGATGCCGTGAATCTGTCGTGCCTGGAGTTCGTGAGCCGTTGCCTTCCAGCGATGTCTGCACGCAAGCTTTTCTCCTTAGTCTTTCCTGCCCTCCTTTGTGCGCCTGTCCAGCTTTTCGTACAAGGCTTAGAGCTCAGGTGGCCGTCGAATATTTCCTCCGATGCTCTTTCGCAACATTTCACCGTGCAAAATAATTTCTCTCTTCTTTTTTTAAAGCTTGCAAACGAATTTTCTAATTTAGGACAAAAATAATTTCAAAAGTAATGAGTGATTTTCTCAATATTACTGTCTGAAAGTAATTCATTACATTACTAAATTACTAGCCTACAGAAGTAATTTATTACATTACTCATTCCTTGAAAAGTAACTTAATTACTGTAATTACATTACAGTAATGTCATTACTGCCATCTCTGCTTTTATGTGCAATGTCGGAGACTGTGAGCGCGCACACGACGTCTGCGCTTTTCAGCATGGGGAATATAGATGCCAAATGAACGAATGACGTCTGGAAAACCAAGAGAGACGGTAAGAACTTCGCAGTAACGCTGGATCAGTAACTTCCTCCACATCTAGACTACCAAAATAAATCGAAGCCTACGTAATACAGCCCGAATTTCCAATAAATAAGTACTGCTGTATTCTTTCTGGTAATAAATATGTACGAAGATGCTTGCTCTGCATCCAAAAACATCAGCCACACGCTAAAAAATCTTTAAAAATAGCGAGACGCCAGAAAACAAGTGTCCGATAAAAGCCGCCCGGCATAGGAAAAAAGGAAAAGAAACACCTTTCATACCCCCCCCCCCCCCACATACTTCACGTTTTGACTGTTTTTAACCAATCTTAAAGATGCCCAACGGGGTCATTTTCTTATAGTAACAGGGGGGCATGTGCGCAAAACATAAGCACTACAGGAACGCTGGCGAACTTTCAACACTCATTCCTTTCGATTGTCAATTTGCATAGAATTGCCGCTCGTTTTTGCTTAGAATAGTATCACCTGCCATGGAACAGAGGTATGGGTCCTTAAATATTGCGACGTTTAACATCGTTCACTGATTTAGAAAAATGCCACAACTAAAGGAATTTCACTTTTACAATGTTAACAAAGGTGCATATATCATTCGGTACGACCAATAAAGAAAAAAGCCTAGCGAAAGGTTTCTTTAATAACGTGGAACCATCCGTATAATTTGTTGGCGGTTAGACAAAATGGACGTTCGTTTTTTTTATATAGGACTGCACTAGTGCCGCAAAAGTGGAATGTTTGCTGCGTCTGTTTCAATGTGCATCCCAGAGCGACAGTTGAACATCTAGCGTATTTTATAATAATTCTATGTCTCAGCTAGAGCCATGCCACCTTAGGGACATGGCCCGCTCATGTGCAAAAAACGTTTGTCATCGCTAGTTGATGTGCTGCGCAACGCCGCCTATACGTAGCGCAAGTTCGTCTGCTTCTTTTACAGGGGTTGTGGTGACGTCAGAATGCCGAGCTCTGAACGTCTTTGATTGAAAGAAAATGGATAGACCTCAAGGCAGCCTGCTTTGAGGTCTACCCACTGTTCTACAATCGGAGCCAATCGTTGTTCTTCGGCGTTCTGACGTCACCACAACTCCTGTAAAAGAAGCAGACGAACTTGCGCTACGTATAGCTTGCGTCATCATCGCCTCCAGCGTGCCCAGCAGCGTCTCATAAGGAGCGCGACGCCTGCAGGTGGCGACGCCAAGACGGGCGCGTCTGCCACCTCGCGGCGACTCAGGTTAAGTTTCAGCGTGTTTTGCCGCTTGGGGCTGATCGGAAATCTACTAACGATGACATCATGGGCACGTCTCGTCGTCTAGATGGTAGCGGCTCTATGTACTCTCAGCTTGGTCTTTGAAGCACCCATAGCCCAGCGAGTGCACCTATATACAGTATACAACGGCCAACCTTACGATGGAACGCGGAGTATACGCTAAGAGGCTTCGAAGTCAATCCCATGACGTACTGGTGTCACGTGACCTTTTGCAGGGTGCGCAGCGAGGTGCGCGGCGACACCTATAGTCACGCCTTACCAAGGTGGATAATAAAAATGAAGTCAAAAAAGAATGTGACTTAAATGGGACCAGTTTTACAAACGAAGGTTTACATCAAATATACCCCGTAAAAAACATAATTTGAATATTATATCTAATATATTTAATAATAAAAATTTTTGTCGTGCAAACATGAATAAAAAAGCAGTTCTCACTTGAGAAAATCAGGAGCGTCGAGCTTCTTTTCTCTACCTTGTTCGTCAACTTCGCCTTAGTGCGAGCAAATCAAAATTCGAAACAAAAAGCAAAAAAAAGCTTTCTTCTTTTAATAAGAAATCAGGCTGTTTAAGTTGCAGCATGACAGCCTTTACACCAATAAAAAGTTCTAAACCAAAATGTGCTTCTATTTTACAGTAATTATTTCTTCCGCGTTGTTATCAATTCCAGTGACCTGATGGATCTATCGATCAAATCTGCCTTGTTTCACAACACATGCAGTGATATAAAAACACAATTTTCGCACTACACTGGTTTAAAATGAATTATTTTGATTTAAACAAAATACATCTAATTTATTATTTTATAATTAATATATATATATACGTGTACCCTTTGTAATATACGTTTACAGCGCTGGATGGGCTGGGATGGCACGAAATAGTTCTATTTCGGTCAATCGTAAAATGGAAGGATGTATTGTTCGCTAAACCCGGCGGGGCCTCCTCATCGATTCGCATCTAGTTACGCCTTCTTTTCAAGCTCGCTCTTTCAGGGGAACCGAAAGAAAGAAGCACAACAAAATACCCGAGACTCAAATTGAAGTCTTTGATGTCGCTGCTTGGCGGTTATTAAGTTTCCGAACTCTTTTATTTGTAGGTTCGTGGGTTGAGCAGTCGCCTGTTGAGTTATTCTGTGTGATGCGGCCGCCATCACTGCGCACGTAAAGGTTCCTGAAATGCGCGCACACCACAAAAAAAAAAAGTATATATCTAGATTTTTTTTTTTTTTTTTTTTTACGCTTATTTCCGATTACTTTTTGAATCGCGAAGCTGGCTTGCTACAGGTACCTTTTTTCTTCTCTTTTTTTAAATTTTTATTTCGGTGATAAAAAAAAATACATTTTACTTATTTGTAAAATTGGGAAGTCCTCGAGACGCTTTGTGTGCGCGTGTGAGTTGTTGCCGTACGCGCATTGGAAATATATGAATGGCTGGGCACGTATTCCGAGAAAACAAACCGAACCATGAGCGCACGAAGCGGAACAAACCGGACTGCCAGCACAGTATATTCCCAAGAATAACAAATGTATCGAGCAAAAAAATAAAAATAAATAAAAACAGGCGGAACGCGCAACAGCGCGATATGTTGAAGCGAGATATTTCCTGCGGGCATGAGATTGGCGCCCTCGTGTGACGGCACCTGTTTTATAAGAAATGGAAGCGCGAAGCTAAAATATGAGTTTTAGCTGGAGAGATTCGACACGACATGGTGACAGGAAGAAGAAGAACAAAAAGAAACCTAACAGAGTCGCGCAAAGTGACTCTAGTAACAGGTTCAAAAGGAATATCAATAAATGATAAGGGAGAAAAATTCAAACGGAAGCGCAGGATATGAAAGGTCTCCAAACTAAATGTAGGGGAAAAAAAAGGTGAAATTCATTCAATCTATGTTTGTCGAAAGAGAAAATACCACGCTTACAAAAATAGTGAAGTGAATAAAACAAACGCTGGAATTTACGGCACAACTTCGCAACACCGGAGGAAAGAAGGTGAAGCAACGTGTACGTGACTTTCAGAAAGAGAATTAGATTGCATTACGACACGCTTTGGAACGTTACAAATAAGAATAAAAAAAAGGTTAATCATGCAAAAAAAAAAAAAAAAGAAACAATCGAACTGTCACTTTGGGGATCTTGAGCAGTTCTGTTCTGAAGTCGAGCTTTTTTTTCTTTTTTTTTTTTTTTCTTTCGAATAGTTTTGTTAGGCATCGAGCCAAGACGCTTCCGTCAGAAGGATAGAGATACGTTCGAGTCACGTCTCGCACATTCAATGACACGCAAGCAGACGGAGTGTCGTCTGCTCCGATCATCTCATTTATGACTGGACAGCCTTGTCAGACCGGCTTCATGTCCTCAAGAAAAGCCCCCAGAACCAACTGCGTGTGCACGAAATTGGTCGCAGTTGTCCGTCCTCGCTCCGTTATCAGTCGATAGCTAGTGCCTGGCATTATTAACTCGACAAAGGCTCAGGCCAGCAATCCATCGATTTGGCACAGATAGACTAGTCCTATAGACGTTTGCAAGCAGCCGCGCTTCGAGAGCTACTCTGGCCACCGTGGATAGAAAACGCGTTATTTGGGCTCCAGTCTCGAAACTGTGCGTACGCCTCAGCAACGTTTGACAATCGTACGATCTACCCACACCATCAAAAAGATGTCGGCGCCCCGGAAGCCGTACTTGCAAACGTCTTTGGTATAGTCGGTGATTCTGCCGCGCTGTGACTTTAGAAGTAAGTCGAAGTGCGCACAATTACTAAAAAAAACGTAATGTGAAATATTTTGTGGTTTAATTTATAAGACGTTCGCCGTGTGTCTCAGAACCATAAGTAAGCGGTCAGAGGCAGGCTTATGTTTATATTTGATACCACCCACGACACGAGTAATAAAACACGTAAAAAGTGGTAGGGAGGTTCACCCGACCTCAAACGGTACCGTGGAACATATCATCTCCCATAGAGCAGTGTAATATATCGTCTCGGCAGTGTAACATAGGTTGTAATATGTAGGTCACATATATACATGTATATATGTGTACGTATGTGCTTAGGTGTGTACATACATACATGTTTGTTACATATGCACACATGAATGTACATACATAGATACATATGTGCGTTTGTAATACAACGCAGGGCGTGGCCAGTCCGTGCTTATCATTATTGTGTCTCAGCCAATCAGATTGTAACATTCGTACCTAAAAGCGCCAATGAACCAACTAATGACGAAGCAAGAAACGAGAATAGAGGCCATACTCTTGACTACATAGCTTCCTTACGCGCAAAATAGTCTCGGAAAACAACCCGACGAGTTTGCCTTACCTATTGACCATAAAGTTCAGCCGATAAACGCGCCTCTCCTTCAAGCTTTTGGACCGTCTGACTCTGGCTGGTATAGAATGACTGCCCGAGTGTATATATGTGATAAGATAATAAAACAGTTTTACAACCACCCGACATCTGCCAAAACCAAAATTCATCTTTTATACCGTAAATCAACTTTAATTTACCGATAAAGATTTGCGCGTAAAAATAGTCAAGTATGGTTGAAAATACTTTTGTTCTCGCACTTATTGAGTTCTTCGCTTGCCCCCTTGGGTTTCTAGTAGATTAAAATGATTAAAAAGATTTCTACTGTATTAAAATGCATACAAATGCAAAGGTGCAAGCGAGCTGGACAAGAATGTACCTTTGAATTTAATTCCATTTTGATCATATCCTCAAATTGCAAGCTTCACTCATGTTGGTCTTAGACTGGTGGCAGCTGATAAAACCCGTTTACTCTAGTGACGTCTAACCTTTAGTTAGCTGAGTTGGTAGAGCGCTCCACATGTAATGGAGAGGTCCCGGGTTCGATACCCGGACCAGGCGGAATTTTTCGGTGGCGCATCGTTCACCTAGCTGTGTTTGGAGATTTGTGTTTGCCCTTTGTCCAACTTGTTCCCTTTCTCCGGGGATTTTTTTTGTCATTTCTACGGGAGCGTCGTCAGAACTACGACATAGTTATTTACACCAACCCCTTTGCACATCTTTACCTCGCTTCTCTCGTTGCCTACGGGAGTCTTTCTCCTGCTTAGGAGGACAACCGTTCACATAGAAATGAATTCTCGGTCTCGCCCTTCATTCATCTCCCCCCCCCCCCCCTCTTTGCGACGTTTTGCGAATCCACAGCCCAGCGTGTCATCTTCACAGACCAACGAGTCTTTTAAAGTCGTCAAGACTTAAGCCACGTGAAAGAAGAGACAAGCTGTTGGGTACGCGAGTTTATAGTTTATCTTTTTTCTACGCTCGCAAGCAATTTCAATCCTTTACAAGGTGCTAAAAAAGATATTCCAAGGTTTTAGTTGTTTTGTTTTTGACCTCGAAAATTAATTAGTTTTTGCCGAAAGCTCCATTCCCGCCCAAATGTAGCTCCACCGGTCCGAAGCAGATGCTTATTAAAAGAAGTGCGTTATCTAAAATTTTTAATGGGAAAATGCCGGTCGGCCAACCTCTTCCACACACAGAGCTCAATGGCGCCAGTTACTGAAAACACGTGAAAACAGGCCCCATTTTCCAGTTTAAGTTTCCAGAAAATCCCTTAAAACTTTTGACTGAGATAACGGTGAGTGCAGGAGCTTTGGCGTCTGATATTCGGACCGCTAGAGCCACATTTGTGCTGAAAATGAGCGTTCAGCAACGCGTAACCTATTTTTAAATAAACATTTTTTTGGGGGGGCGCGGGGGGGGGGGGGGGGGGGGGGCGGGGGGGGGGGCATTGCCTTTTTATAGCGACGCGCCTCGAATTTTTACCGCCTGTCTTTTTTTAATAAGTTCTGACAGCATAACAAGTTATAATTTACAAGCACAAATATGTGAACGAGCTCAAGTACCAAGTTCCAGTCTTGTACACGTTAGTCTAAAAGAGCATTCGATCGCAATTACCACCACACTTCCTTAAAACGTGTTCAATTAGATTACTTGATTACTTGAGAAAAGAAATAATCACCGTTACTTTTAAAGTAACCTTTACTGCTGCGCCATCACTTCACATTTCCAAAAATGTCAGTTTTCTGACATTTTGAAAACAATTCTCATTCAGAAACTTGGCTCGAGGATTCCTCCATAGGAAACTTGATCTCACTATCCTTGATCGGCTGTCGAATGTAGATTGCATATTTTTTAGACTTATCAAAAGCGTTTGACAAAATAGGTCACAAATTGCTTCTTTTAAAACTCAGTAAATTAAGCATTGATTCCAATGTTCTTTTTTGGATACATTGTTTCCCAACTAACCGCCCACGACATATAAATAGTTTCGCTCCACTTTGTTTCCTGTTACCTCAGGAGTGCCACAAGCTTCAGTGCTGGGCCCTCTACTCTTCCTTGTCTGCATCAGTGACATATCATCTAATACATTTTCAAATATATCACTTTTCGCGATGACTGCGTAGTATATCGAGAAGTAACCAATTATCAAATGAGAGTTACTGTGCAGGCGAGCTGGTGAACGATCATGGCGAGAAAAGAAAATCCTTGAGACAAGGCACGAAAACTGCAGGGACAAACACAACACCATCTGTAAAGAGACACTGTTGTGTTCGTTTACCTTTGTTTCGTTCCTTGTCTTGAGCTTTTTTTTTTTTTTCACTGCAACCAAATATTTTTATCGAATCCAACTTCAGAACGGAAGAAACGCCGTATCTCTTTGGTGTGATACATGGTCAAAGTAACTAAACGCTAACAAATCCAAATCTATGCGTATATCCAGAGCTTGAAAAATTAACCCAGATTATAACATACAAGGTGCTGCGCTCCTATTAGTTCTGAAGCAGAAACACCTGGGTGTTCATTACACGTTCGACCTTACATGCAAGTCGCATATTGACTACGTTACTAACAACGCAAGTCGCTTGCGAGGCTATTTTAAGATAACTTTTTCATTGGCTCCACAATCATTAAAACCAATCCTTTATAAAACACTAGTTATACCTAAACTAGAAAACGCGGCTGCTATTTTGCATCCTGGTCAGAGCTTACTAATTGTATCAGTTGAAGCCATACAAGGTATATCGACTTGTTTATTTTATTCAAATTATCATCGAACATCAAGTGTTTCATTGATGAAAGCCAAGCTTTCGCTCCCAGATTTATCAATTCGCAGAAAAATCGCTCGTATATGCTTATTTTATAAAATATGCTAAGCAAATGTTACACTACGTGAAAGGCTGATTGAAGTTCCTTTTTATGCATCACCATGACTTGGTCATCAGCATAAAGTTGCAATTCCTAACACTAACACGAAATTCCTTATCAATCGCTTATTCCATGCACATCCCTCGACTGGAACCACCATCCAGCCTCAATCGCTTCAATTACTGACAGCTTTATTTTTAAGGCGTTAGATGGTTTGTTGACAGGATTCATTACCTGTTTTAATCTATCTCCAATATGCGACATTCACTGCTAACCTTTGGTTTTCCCACTCCCCCTCTATAATGCTTATGTTTTGACGGTAAAATATATTAAAGGAATGAAAGGAAAAGAAAGCCGTTCGCAAGGTGACGGGAAAGTACTAACCGTTACGAGTAATTTTAGTACTTCCAAAGTAATAAGAATACTACTGTGATTTTTCCTGATGAACGTAATCAAACGATTACAAAATTACTCCGAAAAGTAATCGATTACGTGCAATTTGAGTACTTGTTTTTAGTACCGTACAAGTACCCTAAGTTGCTATTTCGCAAACAATGAAAATAATGGACCTGGACAGAGGACCTGGAGAAACAAAAGGAAAATTAGCTCAGTTGATCGAGACGAAACATTGAATAAACAATAACCTACATACAATATGTATATCCAAGTTCAGAGTTCTTGAAAATGAGCAGTGTGATTGAGAAAACCTCAAAACTGCATTCTCGAAGTGATGACATTGCTGGCCACTGAGTCCGCACGCTCTTCAAACAAAAAGTGGACTGAAACACTCCAGAGCACGGAGGGGTTCAGTACCAGCGATCTTTTGAGCACATCAAGCTAGCGACCTGGCCCAAAACGCGATCTGGCTTTAAAAAAGCAGCCCGCGCCGGGACTATGAAATTGACGTTTCACTTGCTCATTAGACAGTATAGAAGAGGGGAACCCCGAAGATTAGGGTCCGACAAATAGCTTGGGGCGCCGCAATGCGCATGCGCTGAAGTTCTCCATAAGCGCAGTGGTACTGAAGTACGGATCAGCACGCAGGAGCGCGAGGAGCAGAAGCAGGTGGTGCAAGAAAGCGCAAAGCGGAGAAGGGTGGAAAGGACAAGAACGACAGGAGCAGAAACATATGATGCAGAAAGATTGTGCGTAACGATGAGTCAAAAGGACTGTTGCTTCTTCTCTCTTAGTGACCCAGAAAATTCAGCGCGCAACGGCTCTGTACCCGGTAGGTGTTGAACGGAAGCGCAACAAAGAGACAGTGGTGTCATAACCTGTTTCCATACAAAAACCCTACCCTAGGCACGACCTGAACTAAGAGCACCACCCACCCCAGGAACTGAAAGACTAGTGGTCATCTTGCCCCATAGGCCACCCGAGCTAACAGTATCACTCACCTATAAAGCTACAGCATTTAAAGGGTCAGGTTGCAGGGAGGGTACAGGCGGATGTTCAGCGGAAATGCTGGCGTGCAACAAACATTGACAGTTATGTTTTTGTTTTGTCCACTTGACAATGAACCGGTCCAGTAGTGAAATACATCTAGAAAACAGACACTCGCAATGGCGGTTGTAAAAACGAGCCGACCAATTTAAAGGAGACCGGAGTCCGGTATCGCAGAGAGTCGTTCGAATGCGCCGTAAAAGAAGAGGCCAGGGGAACTTCAATGCCACCTATAATCAGTTTCCCCTTACGATGGACCGCAGCGGAAGTTACGAGCCGTCTTAGCCAATCATGCGCTTTGGGCATATCACGTGACTGCGCTTCTCCGGACGGCCGCACCAAGCAACACAGTTCTTTTGGGTAAAAATTGGTTTGTTTTTTTACCGGAAATTTCAGGCCCTAAAAGCACAAAGGAGCCGAAGTATATACAACGAAGCTTGATATTTTTTGGCGAGACTGGGTGTTTCGGTCCTAAATTTGCCAAACAGGTTACGGAGATAGGCTTCATTACCCGAATGCTTCTTTCGCATCTGGCATGGTCTCGATTGACGAGCAAGAGTAGGCTTAACTGCTGGCATGTTCGGTTGTCACACGTCATCATTGGCTCATTCCTGGCACTTGGAAAATGATGTGGTGAACCGAAAAAGAAAGCAGACTACATTTCTTTTACAAGTTAGGGTCGTACAAAGAAACTTTAATAATAATAGACTTTAATGATACTGACGTTTCGGAAATTCTTTCCTTCCTGGGTGTATTTGTACACACTTGAAGACTGTCAAACTTCTTCCAAACGTCTGTATTATTCAAGTCTCTCCTGTTATTCAAATTTATCTGCACGTCTCTAAGTGGGCACTGGCAGGTGAAAATCATTTTTTATTATTTGAAACGATTGAAAACGACGCCTGGACATTACCCTCAAAGGTCGAAACTTGGGAAGTCAGTGTTTGTGAAGTAAAAAGACAAACTTTTCAACGCTGAATTCGCAGTTCCGCGCGACCCGCGCCAGTGCAATGACGTCAAAGATTGAGCTGTCCTGCAACTCGAGTTTGTCTCATGCCTCCGTATCGTGTTCGCCCGCGTCCCACAATCAACCGCTCCGTGCGTGCCGCCCGTCCCTCTGAGCAGACGACGCTTCACTTTCGAGTTTCAAGTTCATTTACGGCTTTTTCAGCGATCTCAAATTCTTGAAAATGGTGTGATGTCGAAGAGAACGCGCAGTGGAATTTTGTGAGGGGACACGTAACGTCGGTTCTGCGCAAAAGCCTGCCCCAGCGGAGTCACAACCGAAACTACGGTACACAAACACCAAACCAAGTTGTTTTGACCGTTTGACGATTTCGTTTTCGCGGATTGAGTGGTCGTCGGGCACCTAAAAAAGTGGACTTGGTCCGAATTTCCCGAATCACCGATCATCCCCAGTGCTACATGTGCCGAGCGCCGTCATGTTTTCCGAGGGAGGATAAAAAACCAGGAGGCGACTTACTCCCGACTCCGATTTTTGGTATTTCAAAGAGAAGGGCCGTAGTGCGTTCGTAATTGAGTCAAAAAAGACGCTTAACGAATGTCGTTATTAAATATTATAGAAATGTCGCTTACGACACTTCTAAATTTTATATTCGATTGCGTCACAAATAAAAAGAAGCGAGGATTTGAGGAGCGGGAGAGAAGGGCGTCAAAAATTAAAAGGCGCACACTCGAGTTTAGAAAAATATTTTTTCGCGTTCTAGTTTTTTTGCGTGTGTTTTCACTACAACTTGCATTGTTTGTGTCAACAAAATCAAATGCGACCTTTAGAGAGTCAATGACCTTTTAATTTCTTACAACGTCTAAGAAATCTACCTTCGTTTTAACTGACGTGTCGGAGGACACCCTTTTTAGGGCCAATTTAGGTCCCTACAACTGCTAAACTTGGGCCCAGTTAGGCTTCTCTCTGGCTCGCTGCATGGGACGTGCCACTCGCGCGGCATGGGACTGATTCCGCTGGCTCGATGCGTCTCCGACATTTCGTCGTAAGGTAACACGGAGTATACCCGCAGTCAAGTTTGTTTAAACGGGTGCCACCTATGTTAACACCATTGGTGTTAACATAGGCACTGGTTGTTTCTGCATATCTATATAGACTTAAAAGTTGATGTAACATCAATGTGAGCCGCGAGGTGTATTTATCTTCGGGGGAATCTGTAGTACGTTCCGGAATTACTATATATGGAACATGTCCCAAATAGAAACGACAAAAAATTAATAGTATCACTAAAATGTGTGCTAACAATATAGTATATGGGTTAAAACATGAACTGAATGAAGCCAAGAAAAAGAAGAATGCAGTCGGATTATTATCGTTTGAAAATGTTTTTAAATTTTTCATTTTAACAAGCCTTTTTTTCTGTCTAAGGAATTCAAGGAATTACCCAAGAGAATAAAAACATTCCGGCACGCAGAAACCTATGCAATTCCAAATATATATACAAACTACAGAAAAAAACAGAGAAACTATTATGTTCCTGAAATATTTAATAGCTTGCCTGAAGACATCCTAAGCCTCTCATCTAAGAGGCAGATGTATATATAAAAAAAGAGTTGTGTTTTTGTCGAATTGAAATGCTGAACAATGAGGTAATGCGTAAGAGCTTAGTGTTTTCTATCGAGTTTCTCTCGCTATATACGTGTGGGTTCTTGCCATTATATGTTTAAATTCGCAATGTTTCTTTTGCAATCATTGAATGATTGTTGTTGTCAAATTGAGTGTTGCTTAAAAGTGAATTTTCTACTTGGGCGTGAATTTCATTGTTAACTCTGTTATTTTGAATGTTTCTTTCATGTTACACTTATATTTAACCATCATTTGTGTCTACATGATGAAAATGTATGTACTGCCATGTCCACATACAAGCGTACCTAAGCTTTAGCGGGCAAAATTGTGCGAGTTTTTTTTTATAATTAAATAAACTTATCTTACCTTGCGTATCTTGAAGCCACCGTTATTCACTAGCTAATCATTGCTTACGATTTCTATTGAATACCGGTTGCGCAAGCCTACACATCCGGCGTCGAACGATCCCTTGGAACCGTCACCCTCTCTATCTCTGCCCAACCCGTTCAGTTCGTACAGAACGCAGACCTCGCTAGCATACTCATTGAACAGAAAGTTGGTAGGTGCGAATTAAAATGGACACAGACGCAAGGCCCCGGACGAGATGACACAGACCTACGTTGAGGATGAGCCACTGCGCGGAGCTTTAGGGCTGGAGGCACGTTCGAACCGAGGTGCATCTCATTTGAGCTGCTTGTGCGAAATTGGAGTAGAATTCCAAGCAGAAAGTATTAGGCTGATGAGATCCCATAACGTCGATGAGTTTGGAAACGTGCATTACCTTGGACATTCTAGGCTTCTTCAAAACGTTCCCGTAGAACCCCCCCCCCCCCCCCCCCCCCTCGTGTTAACCATTGGGTTCTCAGCTTCGCGTGCGCGGTGTGTTGCAAGTGACCTATCACCAAGGGAACGAAACATCCAAAGCTGTAAACCATGCCATTCTAGACAGCGACAGTTTGACGTCCCATGATCACCCAGCAAGCAGGGACACTGCGGCGTTAGCCAATAAGAATGCAGAAGAACGAATGACAAAGTAAAGATGCATGAACACAATAACGCAAGGCTCATTTGGCCTCGGATCTCTTAAGCCGGGGGATATTATAGTCGGTGTCAATGTAAGATGTGTAGGAGAAAAGCTCACTGCGCGAAGAACAAAGCGCCACGCAATGTCAAATGGGCCGATGCTCATTGGACGTTTGGTGAAGGTTTGTTTAGCGGGCGTCAAACTTTGAAGGAGATAAAAGACGCTAACAGCTGCATCTTCCATTTTGTGACGTAAACAAAATTGTTACGGTCGTACTTGGCGGCTTAGGGGTGTCAATTCTATCTGCGAATTAAGGGACGGAGTCTGCTCCCGTTCATATCTTACAACGGACTACACAACCACTGTGGCACTGCAAACATATGGGATGGCTTGAAAATGAACCAGTGTCAGCGATCCTCTTACACACCATTCATGAATGGCTCCATTAGCGTAGATATATGAATGCATCGGATCACGAATAATACCACAATATAATTCATTTAAGCTCGTACAAGGGAAGAAAAATGCGAAACAGACAAGAACATCCGTTCGTGCTTATATTGAAATCGATTTAATTCTCTAACGAGGAATAGTTTACGGTCAGAAATAAACCCGTTGAGCACGTTAGACGAATGGTTGTGTTTTGCTTCGTACCTTAGAGTAAATACCGAGGATCGTCTTATTTTGCTATCAATAGACGTTTTAATAGAAAGGCTCTTGGTTTCTTTGGTGCGCACGGCCACTCGCCGAGCGATAATCAAATCCTTTCATCAGGAGGCTCCTAACACAGTCAACATACTATTTGTCTCACACGGTCGGAGATTACCACTGCCTATCACGATTCGGTTGGCTTCCCAAACAACGTCTCTTTGTTATTGTTTTCTTTCACCCATTGTTTAGACGTCCCCGCTCGATTTTCAAAGTCTGGGAATTACGTTTACATTCGGGAACGACCATGCGGCGTCAATTGAATCCAGCGGACGGCAATCGAAGCTCTTTATGATTTTGAGGAATAAGTTATTACATATAAACACTCAAAGTCAAAACCCTCTTTTACAACCGAGAGAAAAAAAAAAAAAACGCTCGGTACCACCTCCCTATTCCAGAGCAAGAACAACAACAAACGAAGAACTCTTCATTAACTAAAGAGCGTATTGGTAACAATGATTGGCAACTTAAAGAATAAAGATTAAATGTTTGTTGTCCCTCGTCCGGAGTTTGTTTTATTCTTTCTGCTGCCAATCAAATAACTCTTACGTTGTTCTATTTTTATCACGAGTGCAAAACATATGCGCTGTCGCTCGCCAAGCGACGAGCGTCCTTTCTTAGGTCATTGTGATCGGCTCTCCAGCATGGCTAAAGTACACTGTAACAATGCCTCTACGTCTATCGACCAACCCACCGTTTCCAAAAACAAGCTCGCATTTGGCAACACCGGGTGTGGGCTGTGCGCGTCCGCAGAAACCAAATTCACCCGAGGTGAAGCATCTGAGCATGCGCAATGCCGACATTAGCGCCATTGCAGCGGCCTGACGTCAGAGAGCTGAGTTAGTCCACAGTGGCGGACAGCCTGAGAAGGGCAAAATAAGATGGCGGCATCAGTACCCCCCGATACAAGCTCTAAAAACGAAACCTGAAGCAACAATCGCAAAGATACGCGGAGCGCAAGTTCGTCTGCTTCTTGAAGGGGGGAGGGGGCTGCTGCGGTGACGTGAGAACGCGGAGCTCTGGTTGGCTCCGATTTGAAGTAGACTGGGTCCCGATCGAAAAGACCATCAGGTTTTCCTGATGGACCATCAGAGTTTCTTGATGGTCCATCAGACTTTTCTGATGGTCCATCAGGTTTCCTGATGGACCATCAAAGAAGTCTGATGGACCATCAGCCCACTCCTGATGGACCGTAAACCTCGAGGCAGTTAGCATTGAGGTCTACCGACTATCGGAGTCAATCAGAGCTCGGTGTTCTGATCTCAATGCAGTCCCTGCGCAAGAAGCAGACGCACTTAGGTCGCCCTGGCTTTTTCTGGGATGTCGGTGCCCATCATGTTGACTGAATGATTTGGAAAATAAATTATGCTTATTTCAAGTGAAAGTTTCGCAAATCACAAGGTCGGATTTACGTCCAGACCTACAAATGAAATTGTGGTAGAACAACTAGCATATATGACATTGATTCTTTCTTTTTTATTATTTCCCAGTGTCCCTTTGCAGACCACATTTTAGGCTCTAGATATAACATTAGTTTGATCATTTGCTCACTTGATTTTATTTTTTTCTGAGGAGAAAAACCAGAAGCACATTCATTATTTTCGGGTGCATGCAAGCAAGACACATTTGCGCGTGAATTCAATACAGACCCTTTCTTTACGCAAACCCACGCCACCAGACGTACATACATTAACTGGAGTTCCATGAACAAGGTATAGGGCTGCCTGTTTTCTGCAGTATGTCACGAGCATATCTAGATACTCTTTGGAGACCTTCATTTTCTATGACCTGCTTTCATCATGAAAAGCTTTGTGAAAGCGGGTAGCGGGGGGGGGGGGGGGGGGGGGAAGGGGGGGAGGCTATTTTTCTAAACTTTGGAGCCCTCAAACAAACACTCTTCAATTGAGTCGGGAGCAGACGCCTCAATTATCCATCAACTTTCGCGTCATTGATTTCGTAAAAAGCGCTCACTATATTTTTTTTTTTCTTAAAAAAAATTGAGTTGGCAGCGCTTTGATAAAAGCTTCGTCCGCTTTAGCCTGGCATCGCGAAATGACGTCCTTTCAGAAGAGAACGAGCTTCAAAGACTCACTGCTATTGGAGTTCTCGTGCATCTTTTTAGCAAATATTTCATGCAGAGTTTTGAAAGCTTTGAGGTCTCGTCTTGAACATCGACAGGCTCTGAGAACAGATTTACCGAAGACTTCTTCAGTTTAATGAGCTGCCAAGTGAGGTCTTCTCGTGTGGAGCCTTCTTTGTGATATCACTATTAACGTGCTTTGGCCTTGAAGAGTTTTGTAGGTTAGAAAATATTTGCATTTTTTGTCATGTTTATTTCGCCAAATTTATGTTTATATCTTAAGTATTTTTTTCTCCAGTCACTACACGTAATGTCTTTGTAGAAATAATTTAAACACAAAACGTGATATGTATTAAAAAAAATCTTTTCGATACGCAAAACAAACTTAAGCAAAGAAAACTATTATTACTTGAAAAACATTACAGCATTAGATACGCGCTCATTCAGTGCGAAACTGTTCCAAAAGCCGAGATTTATTAATTTTGAAGATTTTAACCGTGTTCATTCGAGCGTAAATTAGCGCGTCTTAGAAAAATAAATGCATTATTGTGCAATATAATCCCAATTCGTTCAGCCAAAATTCAGGTCCGAACTTAAAATAATGACGTAAGAAGCAGCTCCAAACCTTTCTTTAATCTCATTTCGGCAAAGTAAACACACGACATAGATCACATGTTAATGCATTTGTCTGTACCGTCCTATTATAGCAATGTTGATTAACAAACAGTAATTTATAATCCCCGACAACTTAAGAACAGCATGGAGTATGTCCAAGCCCCCTCGTTACTTGTTCTTCAGCACTTATCAATAAACTTATTTAAAATCTGCAATATTTTTACTACACGCTATATACAAGTACCGTTTCTGTTGATATTTCGTTTCTCATAACTCTACGCCGCGATTATCTTGTTTTTTATTTGTTTGTTTGTTTCTTTTTTTATCTTGCACTATTTATTAATACAAAGCAGTAAAAAGTTATTTAATTCATTGTGGACATAAAAAACTAAACGACGATAACTTCCTTCAGTAAGTCTCTAGTCACTTATAAAAAGATAAGCTGTCAAATACGATAAGATCTTGAAAATCGCATCTTAATTCGTGCCCCCAATCTTAAATAAAAACACTACACAGAGAAAAAAAAAAACGAGCGAAGTGCACAACTAACAACGCCATCTGGGTGCCAACGATTAAGACAGGAAATGACGTCACGACTGCCTCAGCAAAGGGAGATCCGTGCGTTATCACGGCGTTCCTTAACCGCTGAAGCTCTTTCCCAAACACTGACATCGCAGTGGACGGGACGCGATGCTTGTATCAATAACGAGTGCAAGCCGGACGATATTAGAATCCGCCTGAGGATTAGTGGATTAATTTAATCTTCGGAAACCAGAACTGCCTTGATAAACTAGAAGCTTCCTTGAGAAAACAGGAGGGATTAAGTTTGGTTACGTCCCATGTCGTTGCCACAGCCCTTTCCGACCAGCAGTGATGTCTGCTGCGAATTGAAATCGGCGGCGTTCGTCTAAAAATCAGGAGAAAGTCGAGCTCACCTGTTGTCTGAGCATTTTACCAGAACGTCAGCTGCAGTTAGAATGGCTTCCAAGTTCTCGCAACGCAGTTTTCTCACATCGACGAATACAACATTGATTGAGGAGAAAAAAAAACAAACAATAGTTTTGATATTGCCAACGTTAAATTTTAGACTAAGACTTAACTCACATTTTAAATGAGAAATCACGGGTTTTGCGACACATCTGACATGGGGCGGCATTCGTTCACAAGTAAAAATGTTTTGTCCTGATCCGTTTTTATGCATCACAAGTCACTCCCGCCACAGCTTAGGCTAACCGATTTGTGTGTGTCTCTTCATTTTAATAAGCGTCTTTTCTAAAATGGTAGAAGGTGAATGCACCAGCTCCACGTTCCGAAAGCTCGTCCTCAAAAGAACAAGGTGTTTTCATTTGCTATCTTATAATTTTGTACCTAGTCCCTCGCACACGACCCTGCTCTTGTGTTTAGGATATACACGAATGTAGTCGCATGCTTGCCTGAACTGCAATCTTCAATAAATTTTTGTTTCTTAAAAAAATCCTTCTTTTCCAACCCATATGCTACGTTACACCACAGACTGGGACATGTAATTTGTTGTAAGATGACGAAAAACAAAAGGGAGCTAGAGTAGTTTGTTTTTCAGATAATTTAACATTTTCAGAGTTAACCTTTTCGAGTGCATTATATGGCGGAAAATTATAAAATATGAGTAACAACAAGCATGCTATTGTGTAGACAGAATAATATAATTTTTATTAATAGTTCTTTAAGATTCACAAGATAAAAAGGTACTAAATCATTATAGTGACAGCTTGACATATCACTCCCCAAGAGTGCACAGTGGATGCACTATTTTTATTAAAAAATTTTCATTCTAAGATTTTATTTTGTATACTGATAATTCGACCATATGATCCACGCGAAAGCCGTTCCGCTCCGCAGAAGGTCTTTACAAGGTCGCAGCCAAATTCAGTTTCAACCAAGTTCTCGATCGATCGCTCTTGCAACCATCCGAGACGCCGCTTTCGGAAACTCATTGACATTTCCAAACTCAAGGGGGGAAAAAATAACAAAGGCTGTCCTGACGCAGTAGTCATATACCAAGCTTGAGGCAATCCAAAGCCGGAGCTCAAGCCAATGCCATTGTGTCAGGGCCCCAAGCACGGAATCGCCATTAGCCTCCCCAAACACGCGCCATGTTCAACGATCTTTGTGTCGTCGCTGTATGGGTCTAGAACCTTGAAGAATTCTTCTCGCGTCGCACGCCAAGAGCGTTGTCCTCTGCATCGCTGCGTGCTTTGCAGCAAGAATACCGTCCAAGGTTGCGTGGAAGCGTTAAGGCTTCAAAACGACGTCTTTTAAAAGACGGTTGCTTGAGCGGCTCAAACTAAAGACATTTTTAGGGAAACTGTGCCTTACTATTCCCGGCGCGCTATTTATTGTTTCCAGATTAACCTACCGAAAAACAGCAAATCAAGGTTATGCCAAAACCAACATTCAGATACTCTTGTGCTCTTCACTGGGGTGACGTCACTTGTTCCATAACTTGAAAGTAAAGCTGGCAGTCTAAGAAGGAAAGTATTTTGCGCGTGTTTGTTGCTTTGCTGGAGTGAGCTTTACCATCATTCAATTTACACCATCAAATTTCTTGTAACCCGTAGGATACAAGCTGCACTGTCCCCGTATTGAGTGTTGGGTAAAGTACATCTAAAAAGTACTGGAATGTGAAGTACAAAGTAAATGAAAAGTTGAGTACTTCAAGTTGTGTACCCTTTCATCCATTTTCTAACATTATCATTATAAAGTCCTCCCTGAATATTATCATCATAAACATCATGTCGACCCTGTACATAATCATGAACATGCATCATATGACGAAACATAGCATTTAAACTGGAAATGGAACGCTGGCGAATTCATTTTTCAAACCAGAATAAATCTGGTCTCAATTCACCACACAAAATAGTACACTGGGTGTTATTGAGGAAAATAAGAGTAATGGTCTTCAGCCCCTGTAAATAAGCTACGCTGTAAATAAGCTACGCATCGCAGGAACCTGAAAATCTTTAAGAATGTGACATTAGCGGTAGGAATAGGACAACAAAGGTTGATAACATGACGTCACCTGGGTCGAAAGGTGAAAGGGACAGTCTAAATGTCTCTATGAGTGGACGGCTATTTAAGCGTAATTTCGTCAAAGCAAGACTTCATATTCTGGGCACCTTTATAATGTACTATGGTGAAACAAACTTCTCGGCAAAAAAACATCAATATTCTCTATGTTGGTGCCAAGTGGTTTTCAGTGATAAATTATCCCCATGCGCCCACAATATTAGCTAAAATCTTGACGATATTAGGTTCCCGTGGACGTTGGCTGATAACTAAATTTGCTCTTTCCTTTTAAACGTTTAGAGTAATGTAACGTCGCGTTCTCAAACTTTCTCATTCTATCGCAATTTCTACCGTCACATCCTAAAGGAGTTTCAACTTCCTGGAACGCGTATTTGATTTATTCCAGCTCAAAAACACGTTTTTTTTTATTTCTTCTCCAAAAATACCCGGTACTATAAACCGTCTGAAGATTGACCGGCTCGAAATACTCCATCCCTGGCTTCTCGTGGATATCCAATATCTGACTCCTTCGGTCATACCAGAAATCGACGTCGGGCAACGAGAGCGCGTAGCCCCTAAAAGACGTCACTCGCCGACTTCTTTGCGTCAAATAACCCGAAGGTTCTTTCGGTGCTTCCTGACAAAATGGAAACGTCTAAGAAGCGTGAATCCTTAGAAAAGAGCTTGCGCATGCCATTCGCCTATGCCATGTCGAGCGAAGCTGGATGTAAATAGACTGGCGTCTCCAAGTGCTGCCGTCCTGTGTCGAATGCTCGCCTCCCTTTCCATGGGCCTCAAACGGCCTCGGGTTTCAGAAGCGAGAAAAGCACAAAGGTAGTTTTGTTTATTGAAAATATCTGAAAGCAATAAATATTCTTCTAAGTCAGACAGCGAAGTCGGCAGAGAAAAGAATGGCCATTTCTTAGTAGCGAACGACGGAGTGGGCGCATCTGCCCCAAGACATTCTATCTATCGAGCGGGAGATTAAAAACACTCGGGATTTATAACTTCTTTGGTTGCCTAACTTAACAGGATGGAAGGTGCACTAGTTGGTACGAATGAATTACGCGCAAAATAGCGCGAAAAATACGACGGACGAGAAATGAGAACTTACAAGAGTAGGTGCTTGATCTTCTCAGCCCTCCTCCTCGTCCGTCGTATCATTTTGACTCTGTTTTCCGTGATAGGTTGTATTGTCTTGTTGCTGCGGCAACAAGTACACGCATGCTTCATGGAAGAATTTTCACCTACTCGGGTTATTTTACAAATACAGGTTGAACGAAAGGTTGATGACAGGCGATCCGGGTTTTACGCGGGACGAGTAAATGAATAGCGACACGTATACACCGCTTTTGAGTATGTACTGCTATCTTGTTATTTTATTTATAATTTGTCATATCCTGTACACCATCAAAACGGTCACTAAGAATGCAAGTTGACTGGCAAATCCCTAACGTAGCAAAAAAAAAAAAAAAAGTCAAAATTCGGTTAGAATAGCTAAGACGAACATGGAAATGAAAAGAAAAGCCTCCGCAGGCTTCAAATCAGGGTTGGATGAGCATACCAGAGACTAACTTGTAAGTATTGTAAACCAGCACATTAATATATGCGCATATATACAAGTTGTATGAAACTACTACACGACCATACATTTTTATTCAAAAAGTTTTGAGTGATTGATGTGTTTACTGTTCTACGGAAATGGTTCCACGTAGCATAAATCAGCAAATGGTGAAATGGAATGTATGGTTGTTTTTGCGATCTAAAATATAATAATATTCATATTATTAATATTTATAATGATAATATTAGTAAAATCTTAATTTCCCATCAAACCGATAAAGGTGGTTGGTGAAAAAAGTTGAAGAATAGCTTGACGACCTTCCTTTTCTAAATAAATTATCCAATTAAGACAGACAAGGTCGTACAAAGCGAAAAAAACACCGCGTAAAAAAAAAAACTATACAAAAAATTATCGGCACCATTCCGCTTTTTGTCCCGCAGGCTCCCCGTAAATTTAAAGAAAGCCCCTGGGTTGCAATGCGGATTGTATCGAGCAAAAACGGAATCTGCCATATTATTATTTTGTTTTGCACAGTAGAGACGGCAGTGCGGTCAAAATCAGAGTTTTGTTTTTGATTATAACGAAGCTAAGTTCAGAAACTTTGGCATCTTCTTCAAAACACTAGAAGACTAGATGACGAAGTTTTTGAGGATCACGCGACGCATAGTCTATTTTTGTGGCCAGAAAAGCACGGTTCACGTTTTTCCAAAGACCTGGTAGACTCACAGGGTGCATGAAGTATCTACCTTTAAAATATTAATTCCTAAAAAGCTATGTGCGTCTACTTTCACGGAGGGTGTCTCTAAAAATATTCGCCATAATCAATGATCTGTGGGCCGTGCAATGAGCGCGACGTTTTTCATGTCCCCATCGTGCTTGACGTCCCTGTTCTGACTGTAGATTTAAGGGAAAACCGTTTCCTCCAGCCTCGAAATTAGAAATTTTCTGCCGAGTCCTACTGCTGTAAGAGTCCTACTGCTGTCACTGGTTTCTCCTATTGTCCGAAGCCGCAACGACGGTGAAACGCCCGTTCGCGCCAAGTGGCATTTTGTTGTGGCAATGGCTTGGGGTTGCCGTCATTTTGGTGCCTAGACACGCACGAGCGCCGTTTCCGAAGGTTATAATAGAGAAATGCGACCTTTGAGCAGAGATACGGGGTTAGGATATCACCGAGGTATCGCTTTGCTCGGTTGTAAACTGTTCTGGCTTGCACGACGACGAAATGCATAACTTGAATTTCCCACAAGGCACGCCGGTTCAAGCTGACAGCTGGCAACATTGGTTCTATGCAGAAACATGACTGAAGTGTCATTACTTTGAAACCTAACTTATTTATTGACTTTAGTTCTCTCCTTTGATCACGGCAATGGGCGTTTAGAGTGGTTTGTGTGAAATTAAACACCGAGGCTTTCTTTGGTGAGTGTTAGATTATTGTGAATTCAATGACTTGCTTGGACGCCGTACCTCGCAGAATTCTTGCTATTATAAGTGCCAAAATCGCCCGTCATTTATGCGACCCTTGTTGCTTTCTTGGCTTAAGTTGGCAGAGGTCGGAAGATAAAAATAATCGAACAAGAAATCTAGAACACGGAGAGGCAGGACAGAACCTTCAACTTCAGTACGATCAGACCCCGGATTCCTAAGAAACCTTTTTTCAAGAACACGTTTTGACTTGAATCTTAAAAAAAACATTCTCTTGACACTCGGCAAAAATTAAAGAAAAAATTATATGACTGGGTTGTTTAGACTAGAGACAACGAATTTTAAGAAATACGAACTCCACATGGGTGACTAAAAAAGGAACGAAAGCTTTCTGCTCAAAGAAACTCAGAACCGTCTCAGGTGGAGCTTTCCAATTTAAAAAGAGCCCTTTTTGGGGGAATTGCGCCTCTCGTATGGGTAACATGTCGCATTGGGCAACAGAATCCTGAAAACAGCATAAACTTGAAAACGGGAAAATCACAAAATATGAACCGACATTTTGATTCTCTTGAAGCTGCTACAGTTATTCTTAGGCTCCCATAAAATACATGGTGTCCTAATAAGATATTTACAAATTCGATTACTAGTATCTTGGAATCAAAAAAGGTAGAAAGGTGTGGTTTGCAGTAGTATGTTAAGGAACACCTATTGTCTTGTTTACACTACCTGCAGGACCCTCGGGCTTGCATAAGCGCGAAGTGATCCTTAACATTTAAGGTGTTCATTGACACTTTACTTAAATTCACAGCTTTCTAGTTTTTTTACATTAGTCACAAAATTCTAAGCACATATTTGTGTATTTACAAATCTACTTATTACTCTCTTTGAAACAACAGAAATGTGTGAATTGCAGTAAGTTATAAAAAACACCGAAAGTTTTATTGCAGCCACATGACAGAGTTTAATGTGTGCTCCATCAGTAGCATGAAGCAGATCAAGTTGCTGCTCCACTCCCGCTCAGGTCTGGCTCAGCATTTCCGCATTAATCTGTGGGTTCGCAGCGCTTATGGGAGTGCGAAGGTCTTGTAGGTCGCGTAAACAAAGCTTAAGGTGGTCCTTAACATACCACTAAAAACCGCACATTCCTATCTCTTTTGTTTTTAAGGTATTAGTCATCAAAGTTGTAAATATCTTTTTCGGACACCGTACATCTTCTGAATTGTATTGTTAGATAGTAAGAAAGCAAATGAAATTTGAAATATGCAACCCCGGGTAACCAAGCAATTAAGCGTGGTTTCCAAAACGCCTCCCTTTGAGCATAAAAAAAGAAAGAGAGAAAAAGCCCAACATCAGACATTAAACGTTTCAGGATAAATCATTCTTGTTTTTAATGAGGTAAATTGCTATTATACTTAAGCAATTCTTTTGCAGACCTTCATTTTATGTTATATGCTACGGTTAAGTTCATGACTGCACGCGCATTAATAAATTTAGGGCAGAGCAATACATCGATCAACCTACCGATTCGTCGATTAAGCTTTAATCGCGATTAATTTTATTAACCTGTTAATCCATAAAAGTCTGACGAACCAAAAAATAAGTAAAAAATAAACGCTTTCACCACTCAGACGTGGACGAGAGCACCTGTATGAAGAGCAACTTTAGATGAAATTTTAACCTAAAGTAAACTGTATAGGGGCAAGATTTTAGCTACAGACAAGTGCAGAAGCTTGCTTGGTAGAAGAGCGTGTTGATTTAAGTCATGGATGAAGAAAGAATAAACAATTAAAACAGGGACAACACAACCACATCTTTCAACTAGCAACAGACGAGTAAACTTTCAACAGCGAGCAGCCGACTATATCCAGTAGGAGTAGGGGAGAGAAGGGGAGAGAAGGAAAGATAAAACAAGGGAAGTGCAAGTCAGGGTGGTAGGGTTATCTCGGATTTTAAAAATTCAACCTCAGTCTCCTTCAGCAGGAAGGAAGGGTTTGACACGTTGTGTTTTGCTGTGGTCATGGCAAATGATTCTATGATTCCCCTGCCGAATCTGCTGTCATGCCCCCCCCCCCCCAGGATTTTTTGTGTCATCAAAGAGGGGATGACAACGCAAACACGAACGGGCATGTATGACTATGGGATGATAAGAATCTGGAGAGGCCTTAGAAACTTCGTTGTGATGTTCGCGGAGTCTGTGATTGGTGCATCTGCCGGTCTGTCCTATGTATTGATGGCCACAGCTCAAGGGGATGGAGTAAACTTTCTTCTCTTTGCATGGAATGAATTGTTTTTCGTGTTTGACAGTTTGGGCGATATCCCAAACCATGAGATATCGCCCAAAGAATAGTTCTTACATATCGATTGAACACGAACATGTACTCTATGTAAATACATCATCATCATTAGTTATTACTGGAGAAATAAGGCAAATATCGAAGTGTGTGTCTCGAAATCCTGCTCCGAACATGATTATTCTATATAGAAATATGGTCTTCCTTCTACTGGTGAACACGAGATAATGAAAGAATATGGTGTATCTTCCAGTTGAATCTACCCATTATTACCACTGTAAAAAAATTAATTGGTAAATCAGTCGCGCTTGCATGCAACGAACATATTCATTTCGCTGCTCAACAAAATTTTAATTGCAAAGTTAAAAAAATTATGTAATGCGAAACGCCTTCTGCGGCGCAGAAAGGAACGCCGGGAACTGTCTCTATAGAAACTGTTTGAGCAGGAGGCTACTCGCAGACTACGAGCAGAGGCAGTCAAGCAAATGCTCTACCTTCTTTCTATTTCTCTCTCTCTCTCTTTCTTTCTATCTCCCTCTTTCTCTTCAGTGGCATATGGTATATGCTGCATAGGCATGGAGCAGAATACAGAACGTTCCCATAATTCATTGTGCGTTTCGCGCGAGGCATTGTGGGATTTTTGCAAGGAGTCCATTGTCTATAGTTTAGTTACGTGCTTTTTAACTTCTATACACCAAAACGCATGCGCAGCGCGCATGCGCAGTACTGACAGCAGCGCCAACGCAGCGGTGCGACGTCATAGAGTTGAGTTGGCGTGTATACGTTGCCTGGAATATATAGCTTAAGAAAAAGACGTAGGGCAAAGTTTCTGTGTGCAACTTTGGCCGTGTTGCACATCTTACCCAAATAAATCCGGTTGCTCCGGCGGTTCGTGTCACGTGACAACATAGATTGAAAACCGCTGGACGCGGTACATTTTAGAACGCCAAGGTACAAAACCCTTACCCCTGGAGTAAGATCCAGTAAATTCCGGAACACGGCCTTTATGTGGGCGGAAGGTTGCAGCTTCTTTTGTTTTCTATGTCGTACACCCGATCTAATCATCCAAGCTCTCGCACGTCTCATTAAACTCCGCCAATAATATGTCGGTGACGGACGAGGGCAACTCCATCATGCCCTCTCAAAAAAAGCCGCCTGTGTAGAAGAATTTTTCCCAGAGCTTGTCAAAATATAATTGAGCACCTTCGTTTAATCATCTTCGGTTGCCTATAGCATCGACGGCAATATTGCTCTCGTGACAGGAAAGAAGTAGTTGCAAGCCGAGCACAAGTGAAAAGATGCGAGTACACCCACTCCAAATAAGTAATCGCTTCAAAGCCTCCTGTGCCCAAACCAACGGTGAGACCTAAAAACAATAAAAGGCTATACGCTATGTATCCTTGAAACATTGTATAACACCGGAACGTGTCGCTGAAACTTAGCGGAAGGACGTCAATTTTTCATAATAA
>NW_024609879.1:111834560-112119275 GCF_016920785.2 Ixodes scapularis | reverse complement strand
CCGACTTCTACAACTCGAAAGAGCCAATCAAGCAGTGTCAAAAATGCATCGTCATGGCATTAGTAGTATGTGTGCAGATGACAGGCTAAACCAATCACGTACAGTGAACGCGCCGTGATCCTGCGCTTTTACCCTTGCGAGATTGGTATAAGCGGTGAGAACAAACACCACTGTAGCGACGGCTAACTTTTCGGACAGTGAAATCAGTAGGCGGCCTCCTTAGCGTTGCAGGCTAACATCTGGTGCTTGTCATCCTAACTTATAGACAATTGCAAGCATGGCGCCACAAGTGGTGCCCCATCCGTGCAAGCGCGTGCAACGCGCGGGTGAACGTAGCTTTGGCAAGCTCGTCATCTCACGGGCGCGCCTGCTCGAGCAAAAACATGGCGGCGGCCAGTCGCCCAGCTTGCAATCGTCTATAGATAACGAAAATCGCTCGCAATGGCGCAGAAGTTGACTCTAGGTGTATATATATATACATATGATGTATCCTCAGACGAAATGTTCCCTGGGATTCGGCGCACAGAGGTCCTTGCAGCCACTCACGAAGCGCGATCAGAGTGGTGGTTCATTAACCTAACCATCCGCTTCCGTAAGATGCGGCACAAAGGAAGACCTTTGGGACCATGTGCGCGGTTCATTACCTATACATTCCCCAGCTTTCCCATTAGCGACGTTTCTTTGCCTCTTTAATCTATTATTCGGGAGGTTATTTCTATGCTATCGTCTTCGATGCTTACGTTTCGGTAGAAACGTAAGCATCGAATAAGAAAACACCCTAAATGGAACGGAGGGGAAAGCCTAACGGACGATGACCATAAAGCGAAGGTTGAGACAGGTTATCGAGCAATAACCATCTAAAGATCCTTTCACGAAGAAATTGTCCTTACTAAAGTGTGATTCGTTTATCACCCCAAACAGCCACCTTACACCTCTACTAGCCATCGCTGTCTCAGGAGGTTGTAACTGTACGCGGTTTTAATTTACGTTGTTACGATTCTTGTGCTCGATTCAGTTTCTGTGCGTCAAAGCTTTGTATTACGTTCGCCAACTTTGTACTGTACTGTCCCACCCAGCTCTCAGTGTGACATAAATTAAAATACCGCCGAAAGAAGCATACAAAATCAAACACTACGCCTCAACTGTACATTTGTGTGCAACAACTGACAATGGATCCTTAATCACGAGGATCGAGCGGCGTACTGTATAGTCTTCTCTCATTAAAAAAAAAAGTTTCGGAAAAAACTTATCTTTAAAAACTAACAAAGAAAAATCGGTTATCTTAATGCTCAACGCACAGAGGCGCACAAGGAATGCGGTGGATATTTGTTGTTAACGGATCAATTGTTAAAAAAATTAATTGGCAACGACCTTGATCTCCAAAATTCTATAATGCCTGAAATGTAGTGTTTAAGGTTCGATTGTTGAAATTTATTTAAAAGACATTAAACCGTCGTTTCGAAGTGGGAAGAACAGCCTTTATTTTTATGAATTTCGCCGATGCATTGAGGGGAGAACAGGGTACATAGTTCACGTGACACCCCTTTCCCCGCAACATTTAGTGGGGAAAATTAATTGGGGTATGTGTGACGTCTATTTTCTTCGCTAAATTTAGCCGGGAAAATAAAGGTGTTTAGCTCAAATGAGGTCGATTTACCCGCCACATTTAGCAGGGAAAACTGAATTGGTGCTTAGGTCGCGTGACGTCATTTAATGTTACGTCCATTTTACCGCTAAATATAGCGGGAAAACAGAATTGGTGCATGTAGGTTACAGGACGCCAGGTAACGTGACATCAATTCACCGCAAGATTTAGCGGGAAAAGCAAATTGGTGTATATGTCGCGTAACCTCGGGTCACGCTACGTCAATTTGCCCGCTAAATTTAGCGGGGAAAATGAATCGGTGTGCAGGTCATGTGAAGTAACGTCACGTGAGATCAATTTTCCCACTGACGTTGGTGGAGGAAGTGAATTGGTACATACATCATCAGACGTAAAATCACGTGAACTAAACACCAGCTTGGTTTTCCGGATAAATTTAGCGCGAAACGCGTAAAAGAATTGGCGAAGGGACAAAATTTGGGGATTGGGGGGGGGGGGGGGGGGGGGAATTGTTAAAAAGCACTTTTAAAAAGAAAGGCACTGTGATAGCAGAGAAATAATGCGTACGTACCAAGTGCGGTAATTACGCCCTTTGGTTGGCGGCGTTTTTATCTGCTAATGTAAGCATTCTATTGGCTGCAGAAAGATAACAAAACGCCCGGCGTTCCTTAGATTGTCAGTGACTCCTAATGCGCACATCTAGGCCGAAAATAATAATAATAATGAAAAAAGGTAACACAACGCAGACTTTTGGAAAGACTGAGCCCAAAACAAAGATACCCTCGGTTTGTACTCCTTCTAAGTGGAAAAATATCGCTGTAATCGAACACAACCTTGTCATCTCCAGCCGAAACAAATATTTATTCGAAGAAGAAAGAAAGCCGCATATCGTTTCACATCTGCCTTCCCCCGCCTCTGCACCTTTGCGCGTGTTTTAGCTTCATTTAAAATCATCTTTCATGACTACATCGAGGGATAACGCAATGCGAGTCCACTAAGGCATCTTGTTCACCTTCTTCTGTGGAGATGTATTCATGTAGTTTGGGGCCGCGCTGAGCCTCCCCATTCTTGTGTTCACTCCTTGGAAAAGATCAAAGGGAAGACAAATTGCATCTAGGCAGACGAAGAAGCACCAAACAGGCTCTCTGGACTCGATGGAAGAACGTCGTAAATAAGGGAAAGAGGTTGCCGAGTCTGCCCGTAGCAATATCATTGGGACATCCGCTGGGATCTTCGCATTTGAAAACTTTCGCACGCTTGAAAGCTATTTGTCATTGTTATTATATATTCTATTGTCTGGCCAAGGTCGTGTAGGAAAAAGTGGAAGAAAAAAAAAGATTGCAGTGCCGTTTCTTAAAAAAGAAGAGCGATCCTTTTGGATCGCCCAAGTGGTGCGATATGGAAGACAGCGACGGCTCACATCAGTCTGAGATGCGGCTCAGAATTCTCGTACCCTGATGCGACGGCATTGGTGGACATACCGCGCACTTCTTTCGTAATTTGTCATGGGAGTTAATTTTCCCACGTGAGTGATATAAGGTGAAAGAATATTAATAAAATAAATTATATATATGTATATGCCTGTTTCCTGCGGAAATGAATTTTTGAGCAACTAAAAAATGCACCCGGAAAATTCGTTTTGACGCCTGCTTGAGGTCGTAACTTACATATGGTCACAAGAAATAAACCGGCGAGCATCTGCACAAATTGAGTTTGACTAGTATTACCTAGCCGACAACGTCTGCCCCGTTTTCTTCTCTAATATCATCACTGGATTGCTAGATGCACAGGAGTGAATCATTTTAACAGGCCGGCAACTTACACCACCTGGCACCTACCCTGCTTTTTTTTTGTTTGTTTGTTTTTCTTTTCTTTTTTTTACTTTTTAGGAGTTAATATTAGTCTAATGTACAAAACATTAGGGTTGAATTTTTCTAATTGTGATAGTTTTAACAAAACGAGATCGATGTAGTGGAGGTGCCTCTTTGCAAACGGGTACGCGCTCCAAGGAATCGACAGAGAAAAATAAGAAAACCATACAAATCGTTCTCCCGACTATTGCCATCAGTCAGATAACCCCTACTTTGTTATCTCCACCTTCTTTACGTCAATTGGTTTCTCGTTATTATTAAACCCACATGTTTCTACTGAATCAGGCGCGCCTTATCGCGTATCAATATCGCGAATACGCAGAGTCACGTAGCTCTTGTCTGTGCAACTATGAATAGGTTTCCAACGCTATAATAAGTGGCAGCTTAACGAATGGGAGCGTGGCGTGCCTAGAAGGCCTTAACATCGATGCGCAGCGAATGAACTCGCGACATTTGCCGATAAGAATGGTTAAGAATGAATTAAGGTGTTTTAAAACTTATTTAAATTAGACTGACCACGTACACAACGTGCGAATACAAATGCCCACATATTTTGGTGTAATGTACCGGTTAGAACACATTTTACGGCTGAGTATAAAAGAACAGTTTTATTCCACTACACCACACTCCCATCTTGTGTACTGCAATCTTGTCTGGGATACGTGCTAGAAGACTGCTTCAGATTGACTTCTCTCGCTTGAAAAAAAAATGCCTTAGGAACAATGTTGTTGTTTTTGTTTTTTGTTTGTTGTAAAACTTTCGCTGATGATTGCTCATATAAGATACTCAGCGTTTTACCCTTTAGTTATTCTCATCTGCAATACAATTAAATACGACTTTACTTTTTTGAGACGGAAATACCTAACCACGAAAATGCAGCATACAACCTGTGTACCGTATTTCTAGTGGGGTCTATTTCAGGCAAGCTATGGTACTAAAACCACTGATAAGAAAATTACAGGCTTACGCAATGTGCACCCTCCATTAGTTGAATGTGCCCACGAAAAAAACCGTCTATCATATAAAAAAGGCGGTAAACTATCTTCTTTTTCCTTTCCACCAACGCTTTATTTTACCTGGTAGAACGACTCATTATTATCCAAATGTAACACGCAAATGTTGATATAGTTCATCGTTGTAAAATCTTCCACTTGTTTTTCCCTGACTCTAACATATGGGTTTTGAGTTTCACATCAGTGGTATGGTTCATTATTTGATCTGATGGCTACCGTTGCATTTTCATTGTTCAAAATACATGTGTAAATATATTGTGTGTAATAAGTTTTTCTGCTTAGCTGTTTGATGAGCAAACTCGGGGTGATTGCCTTCTCAGGAGACATAATGGTCTCCTTTTGCCCCACCTCGCGGACATATTGTATTTCTGCATTTGTGTCGTAATAAACTTTGACTTTGACTTTGAGGAGAGTTAACATTTGAATCCACCCATTGAGTGACTCAAGCTGTCCCCGATTGTAGATATCATCAAGTTTCTGCGTACTTGCAATTTGGGTAATGTAAGGTACACACAAACGATGACGTACTAGGCGGGCCTTGTCTTCTAGTTCGTCCGACAACCCTGTCCTCCAAGGCTGAAGCAGGCTAGAGTTTCGCAGGCGTGATCGATCGTTGCGATGTTGCTAACGTTTCTACGACAAGTGTTTGCTACTCAAATCTCCTCCTTTAAAAAAAAAAAGAAAAAAAAAAAGAGTGAGAAGCATTTTGTGATAGGTCAGATTTCTTCCGATTCCAGACAGATTCCAATTATGTCTCCTGGTTGGGCAATTTCGAGGAATACCGTGGAAGAAGGAACGGTTTTCAGGCTGGCAGGTATCGGGTTCCAGCACACGTGTGCTATCTCCTCGAAGGTCCTGAGCTTTAACGAATAGTTCCCTCCACTTGCAAAACTAGTTCGGGCTGGGTAACGGCGAAACGCAATATATCCCATCGCTTGTAAAGGACGAAGCAATCATTCTTGTCTAGACAAAATCCCTTGCAAGTGGACAAAAAAAAGCCTACACATTACGAAAACAATATATAAGCCCTGTATGTTCTGCGATAATCACCAGGCTTCTGAACTCTTACTATTGCTTCTAGTGTCATTGTTCTGATGAACCAAAAACCCCGCGCCTCTATAGACCAACACGCACTCTACAAAGATATCCACCTTTGATTCCACCAGGGGTGGGCACTGCGCATGTGCGGAAAAGAGACGTGAAGTGAAACACTGGCGCATGCTCCAGCCTCACCGATAGCAGCGCCACCACAGTGGCATTACGTCACTGTCAGGGCCGGGTTTTGATGTATACTACCTGCAAGTTCGACTCCTTTTTCCGCAGCTGGTGCGTTTGTTTATCCCCCCCCCTCCCCAAATGAGCCCACGTGCTTTTGTTTACCCCCGAATCCAACCAATCACGGCGCGCGCCCAGCTGCCTCGTAATCGCGAGTTCCCTGGGCGTTCTCTATGTTGCTCTTTGTTTGACGTGCTCCTCCTTGCCTTCTGAAGCGTGAAAGACGCATTTCAAAACACTTGCTCGCCGTATATAAATCTACAAAAAGAATTAAAAAAGAGCCTGCAAGTTTATTTTTCTGCTGTACACGGAGACAGCCAATCGCGGCGAACGATACAAAAATCCACGATTGACGAAGCTTCTAACACAATTTGATTTTTTTTTTAAAAATCGATCTACGCGGGGACAATGAGTAGGTGAAACGTAACGCTCATCAATTTTTTTGGGCACATCGTACTTTTTAGACGCAATCGTATTATGAAGTTGGTCATTCGCTGGGATCTTACGTAAGAGAGTAAAACTGCGAGACTAGGGAGTACGATGGTCGACACGACAATTGTCTGTAGAATGATTTTCATCTTCCTAGTCTCGTCGTTTTAGTCTATTATGTTCAGCCATCGCCAGCTCCTTGGCACAATAACTTTCACATCCATTTATTGACCCCCTATTCTATAAAAAAAAGTGAATTCAATTTTTTTTTTTCTGGAGTTCAGAGCGGCGAATTGCGAGGCACCAATAGGCTTCGAGCTCAGACTCAGTCACACCCGAAACTGCGCTTTGCGCATCAGTGATTCTTAAACAATGAATCGCTCTCATTAGCTCTCATGAAAATCTAATGTAAACCGGTGAGCCGTGTTCAGCGATCCGAAGAGAGTTTCCTTGATCCAGGGGTATAAAACGACGTGGGGGAACCTCGTAAAAACACAACGAAAAAGGTATAGTTTTTATTCCCTTATGTTTTCTTGATCTTGAAGTCAGCAACAAACTCTTGTCGAGCCGAGCCCGCTTTCAGCTTAGAATTATTTCCGGCATTCACGTAGCTTTTTTTATATTTTGAATTTTCAAATGGATGATCATGTGCGCATAGAGTGGCGGATTTAGTATTTGTTCCGATGCTAAATGTTTGTTTTTATTCCCCTTAAACAAGAAATTATTAACTTATTACTTTCGCAGTTTCCCTCAGTAAGCTACGTACCCTTTCAGTTGCCTTGTGTTCCGATCATTTCCCCCGCGCCTGACGCCCATTGGGATTGACTAACTTCCGGTTGTATAAACATGCACACAACACAATTACCACATTGAAGGTATATGCGTCTTACAAAATTAGTTGGGCTGACGGTCCAAGTAACCAGATAAGTCCTGCTTCGCGCCTAAATGTTTCCGTCTTCATAATTTACCATTAAATAATCAGTAGACACGCACACGCGTGACATTGATTAACCTCGTTAATTGTAAAAAAAAAAACGAAGTACAGTATGTTGCGAGCAAATCAAGCTGGTGGATCCAATATACACAATGATTGATTTTTTCTTTTTTTTCCATTTATAATCGTCGGACCGAAAAAGCTTTTTTTTCTCCTTAGAGCGGGTGTTCTCCAGATGGCATAGTCGTATCTTTCCACAGGAAAAAAGAAAGTATGGCCGTGACTAAGCGCTTTCAAGATTTTTATCTGGAGTATATTTTATTTACAAAAACAAAAACCAGTGTTGGCGGAAACGCAGTTACTTTTTCCGTAACGTAGTAACCTACTCGTTACTTTCCTTTTCAAAACAATAACAAATGACGTACCAACGAGTAACGTCTTCTTCCAGAGACTTAAAATAAAAAAAAAAAATTGCGTGTGTTTTAGTTGCGAAGTTATAGGATTTCTTGCCTTCATTCACCATACCTTCAAAATTTTGCCTCTCTTTTCCCCGCGCTCCTAATGATGTTAATTAAGTTTTCGCATGGGCATAGTGATTCATGGTATACAGCACTTATGCACACCTATAATGTCAAAAAATCAAAACGTTTTCATTTGTAGACAAAAAGTAACGTTGCTTACTTTTTTTTTTTAATTTGTAACTGTAGCGGTAACACCTTCCATTTATTTTAATATAACGTAGGTCAGAAATCCATTCCTTTTATTTGCAAGTAACGAGTAACGTCTTCCGTTACTCTTTTTTTCGATAACGACTACAACGCTGTCAAAGAACAGACAATACTCTTCTCAAAGTTTCGGTGCCAATCAAAAACAAATCCTGGAAAAAAGCTCACCGGACAAAAGCTCACCGGACACAAGCTCACCGGACAGAAGCTCACCCATTGTTTCACAGACCTGGACAAAAGCTCACCAGGAGAACATTTCATGTTGACGTTAACACGTGTGCGGACAACATAGGTGCATGCGTGCGACACTAAAATGCAACGATAAATTCAATCTGACAAGCGCACGGTTTGTTGCTTAAAGTAGAAACAAGTTTATTTACCGATTCGTTAGAGGCGGATGCAGTTCGCCACTAGCTCCAGCAGCCTTGGTAGATCTGAGAATCTGGGTGTGCCTGTCATCTCTCAAAGGTATTTTTCACACGATTCTGCAGGCGCAATGTGGGTTTTCGCACCAGCTTCTCTGCGGGTTGACCTCTGCGGGCTTGTGGCAATACCGTGGCAACGCACGCCTGATTTGCCTCTGGGCATTCAATCAGCATCCAGACGCTTGGATGGGCGTGGCCGACAATTGCTTTTGGAGCCCGGTATTTTCTCCTGGGTGCCGCCGCCAAAGGAGTAGAAGCATAACGGAAGGCGCCGTTGACATACGTGCAATCAAAGCAGTCCAGCAGGACACCGATGTCACCGTAAGACTTTTCCCTGATGTAGGTTAGTCCCTTGGGGCGCAAGCCGTGGTGGAAGGAACGCGAGCCTATCAAAATCCCGCACAGCCTTCTAAATTGGTCATTTGTCCATAAAGCCACACTCCCGTTCCTTGAAAACATTTTCAAAACTTTGCAACTCAATGGTTCGTACATTACAGTTTTGCTACAGTTTCCTTTTCACAGCACCCTAAGATAATCCTTGATTTCAAATACATTTACGAAGCCCAATGACGGAATGAATTTAATTTTCCTAGCCACTCACTTCAAATATTACCCTGAACCCCAAGAAAGCCCTTGCATTATTAATGCACAAACATTGTGCCTAACCTTCTTGTGCGCGCTTAGCGTGACATATGCACAATGAACAGCGAGGTCGACAAAAGATGACTTCGCTTCTTGAGTCACTCTTCGGGTTCGGAAGCTACGGTTCACAAAGTTTGTTGGGCGTGACACAACGGTGCTCCGGCATAGCTTGAGTCAAGCAAGCTTGATCTTTATCAGCGCCACTCAGTTTCCGTGACCGAAATTTTGATCCCAAATTGTTTCTTCTCTGTCTGTTATGGCTTATCTGTCGACACCTTTGCATGCGATGGGATGCCAGTTCTCCTAAAAATGGAGCAACGTCCATCGCGTCCGCACTTTATCCCAGCCCATGTATCGCACGGGGTCGCAAAAAGAAAAATAATGAGGTGAGCTTTTGTCCGGGTCTCTGAAAAAACGGGTGAGCTTTTGTCCGGTGAGCTTCTGTCCGGTGAGCGTTTGTACGGTGAGCTTTTGTCCGGTTACTATCAAGAGCACCTCCGGTAGTGTCGGTAACGACATACTCACGATGAAAGTGTTCAACGATCAATTAACCCTCTTTGTATGGAAACGCTTTTTTTTATATAGTTGCGGCACTTGCAACAATGCTCCTCCGCAGATAAGTCTCCTGGTATTTTCCTTCAAACACTTACGGGCCTTACACTTTAAGAAATCTGAAGTGTTGGCTCTCTCGCACAGCATTTGGGAGAGCCAATCGCTGCAATCTAAGGGGGACACTCGACGAATGACGGAGCTCGTAATATGTCTGGACCTCTAAACTCGTCAAGCACAAAGTTGGGGCCAAAGTTGACGGAGCGCTACGATTGGCCTATCACGGCGATGACTTCGCGCTTTTTTTTCGCCGACGTCCAATCGGCGCGCTCCGCGAAGTTTCTGCTCCAACTTTGTGTTTAACGAGTTCAGGGCCCCTGGATAAAAAAATTGTCGTCGCTTTGCGTTGAGTATGGTAAACGTCATGTTCAGTGCCACAGCGCATATAGAGTTTTTTTAAGTTTAAACATTTTGGCGGTTCCGTCGTTCATCGTGTGCCCTCCGTAGATTGCAATGATTGGCTATCGCAAGTGAGTTGCTGGAGAGTTGACGCTTCAGATTCTCAGATTACTCTGAAAACTATTCGTCAAACTCTTGCAAAAATAGAATATCGCAGACACAGACTCGCGTAAACACAAATAAAAAGTCCCAGCTTCCTATTTAGTGACAGCCTTACTACGACAAGAGATTCGCTTTGTCTCTTGGTTATTGAAGTGTATCGAAGTTCGAAGTACGCCATTTCGTGCGTAGTATTGGTTTTTATTTGCCCAAAATTAATATATTTTTTTAATTGAATACGGTTTACGACAGAAAGAAAGGAAGCAGACAGGTAGCTAAAAGAAGCTTTCTTTACTCGCAAATCAAATCGAGTCAAGTAAAAAAAATATATACCATTAATATTATATTTATGCAAGTTGTTAGTTAGTAAGATATTTATTCAGCTAGGGGTTCCAAAGTTTAGAAAAAAAGAGACTGAAGGGGACCCCTCGGTAATAATTTATTATTTAGCGAACAAAAAGTTGGCCCATTATTTGACATCAACAAAAAGAAACGAACATTGTTAATAAAGGAGAACAATGCTACACAAGGCAAAGTATAAATATGACTGTTTTCTTGTTTTTTGTTTTTTGTTTTTTCAAATGGCGTGTTATCTTGTAGTTGTTGCGCCTATTGTCACAGTCCGCCATTGTGTGGGAACGTACTTTGATCATGTCTAGGCGTCTGTGAGTACGGCTTCTGGCCGCCGCCATCTTTCCATTTGTGCGGGTAGATCGTCTGATAGTCAAGCATTGCTCAGACGTAGCCCCGATTTCCAGAATGGCGCTTGAACAAAGCGTTTTCCATTCACGGCCTGCAAGTTCGTCTGCTTCTTGCTCAGGGGTGGCGAGGATGGCAGAACGCCGAGCTCTTATTGGCTGATTGAAAAAAAAGTAGTGGTTAGACCTCGAGGCAACTCTAACAGTGAGATCTACCCACTATCGTTTCAATGATAGCCAATCAGAGCACGGCGTCGTCCTGACGTCACCGCAACTCCTGCGCAAGAAGTAGACGACTTTCTCTCCGCATAGGATACAAGGGCTGCGTCAACCTACGGCGTGAGCTCGGCCCTGCTCGTTCGTTCGCCGAACGAGCTCGGCTCTGCTCGTTCGGCGACAACTCGGATTGGATGAAACGTTCCGTGCCCAAGCAACGGCGACCGCCAAGGTTGTTTGACGAGTTTTTAAAGGTTCCATTGTTGCGCATAGATGATAAAAAGAATTATTGAGCAGCAAGACACAAAAATGCCAGAAAGAACGGGACCCCCCCGCCCCCCTCACCATTTTTTTCCAGCAATGTACTCGGCAAGAACCAGGACGAGACAAGAGACCGAAACCAGAAAACATGTGCTGTATGTCGGGTGTCCAACACACCTAATGAGAAAATATTGAGCTGTTCCGGGGCACCGCCGTTCCCGGCCGTAACTTCGCGACGGGAGGAGGCGTCATCCCGTTAGCGCCTGTTTTTTTGCCCGGGGGGGGGGGGGGGGGGGGGGGGGGGGGGGGGGGCGACGGCATCTACATGATGACGGCGGGGATGCGTGCACGAGATTCGATTACGCGGCGCCTATTAGGTGACAGCTTCCAGAGGTAATGGCTTCGCGATTTGCACGTCAGCAAGCCCGGCGACGACCCCTGGGTAACAGCGAGCGCCCCGGGGAACGGCGGGCGCGTCGGACATGCAGACGCCGAACGGACTTTCGACTAATCAAGGGTGGAGATGGGTCGTCAAGTTGGCGTCTGCGACGATGGAGTTGATTCTAAGCCAAAAGCAAAACACTATCGCGCCTTTCATTCGCGGGGATGGTGGGTAGACCTGTCGTCGAATATGCGTCCGTTCGAGTTCCCGGAAGTCTATTATGTTTCGTGGAGTCCCAATAACCTGAGAAACGCAGCGGGTGACGATTCATAATAATATCATTATCCCCGGCAACCGATGACACTACGGCATCAGGCGATAAGAACGGTAAAGAACGAATCAAAAAGTAAGAGCCGGGGAACACAAGGAGCCACGCCTTGCAATTCTTGAGATGTAGGTGACTTTAATCATTAGCGCAGATAACGTCTATGGATATCACAAAGACACTGATGGCTTAAAAAAAAGCTGGAAGTGACTCATTAATTTATCTCTTCTTTATTCGCAATTGGTTCTTCCGTTTCGTTATCGGCTAATGACGCAATCGCAATGTCTGTGGAGTAGGTAAAAAATATCAGCGTTTCTTATTAAGCTCTCAGGAACTGTATACTTCTAAAAAAAAAAGTCTGAACTCACGTTTGTGGGCAACACTGCAACAGCCATTCACGAGAAAATAATAGAAAGATCCCAGCGAATAGTGGTGTTCCAAACGATTCGATCAGAATTGCGCGATGCTTGCAGAGACGATGGCTGAGTTTACCATGGATGAGCCCGAGACAGATGGACGGCAGAATCGTCCAATCCGACGTCCGATCCGACAGTCCGAACGCCGCTCCGAATTGCCGCACGTGACAGTTTGAGACACACGCTTCCGACCTTGCATGCGACACGACGATCCGTTCGGCTCCGCCCAGGAGATCCAAGAGCTCCAGCGGAGGTCCGCGTCCTATACAGATCTCTGATCCCAGATTAACGGTTCAGCACGCACGAGCGAAGTTAGCAGCTCGTTCTCGCTAGCGCGTGCATTCTTTGCTGCGGAGATATTTCTCGAATGTGTCAGCGAGATTCCCGCGTCCGGCTACCCGTCGCCCGTCCCGTTTTCGTGTTCGTCTCGCCAGACCCAGCACGTCATCATGACTTTCGCGCTAGCTGTGCTGTCATTGGCTGGACACTTCCGACAGTCCGTCCGCCGTGTGAAACTATCTGGCACATTGGACGCACGCCGGAGCGCCGATCCGTCCTCTGAAGCGACCAAATTTTTCGGATCAGGCAGTCGTATTGCCGGATCGGACGTCGGATCCGATGGATTTTTTTAGCTCATGTGTCTCGCGCTATACACCCAGCCTCCCTGCTTTTTTTCCTCGTCTACCCAATCACAATCGTCGTATCTTGGTTTGATGCGCTACGGTCGAAACAATGTACCCGCGGGTCACGAATGAGGTAAATATGTGTTGCGCACACTCGTTGTCCAGACGGGATTTTCACGCGTTTGTTAAAGACATTCTTTATTTATATCTACCTTGAGTGATATGCATTTCCTGCACGCTTGCGTCTAGCTGACCAGTGTAGGAATGGGAGGGCTAGTCGAGATACACATTGCAGATTTATTTCCTCAGACCCTCGATGAGGGCTGACGAAAAGCATGGTTAAAGACAACGACAGAGTGCTGCAGGTCAGATATATGTAACGAGCGCGCTACCGTACACTCATCCTGTCAAAAAGAGATAGAGTCTAGTTGCACGCTACAAACAGAAGATACAAAGGTTAGACACCAGGAAATGCAACTGGCCGCAGAATTGGATCAATTTATAGTTGCAGTTTCACGAATGCGCCATATCGCTCAGAGATGGGACGACTATGATGGAGTAGGACAAAAAACAAGAGCGGAGAGGAGTGGGTTGGGATATAAGTGCGAGCGCAATTCCAGTCGATGACATATCGCATTCATGGAAAACACGACTTGACTTATGCATGCGCCAAGAGCGAGTGCGAAATGAGAAAACCCGGTGCCGAAATCTGAAAATATATCTGTAACTTGTTCGTCCTGGTCCAATAATAACGTACAGACTACGACGACCTCAAGGCTTCAAGTTTTTTTTTTTATATTTATGTTTTATAAACGCAAGAATCCTCGTGTGAGGTGGTTATGAGTTGGCGGCAAGAAACAACACGGAATCCAAGTTTCAGTGAAACATTAACTTAGCTTAAGCGTTCCTTTTCCTCTATCATCTATGTTCAAGTAGAAATGTTTAATGTGAAGAAAGAATGAAAATATTGTAAAAATGTCCCACTTCGGCATCACACTTTATTAGATCTTGGCGTTCCCACGCCACTACTAGTACCATATTCAAAGATAGAATGAGAACAACAGGGAGGAGCTTCTGTTGCCCCGCCTCCAGAGCGATCTTCCTACCTTCGATAGAGCTCTGCGGCTTCTCGCGCGCCTCGCGCGTTTACGCTCAGTCAAAGCACGGTGGAAGGCAGCAAGCGCGCGCCCTGTATGCCGGGCGTTCGAAAGAAACGCCGCTCCGTTGTCAGCTCGTCGGTGACTATCGGCGACTCGCGCGATCGAAAGCGTCGCTGTGGTTGACCTTCCACGATTGGCCGAATGCTGACTATTAGCGGCGAGATGTTTTGGTGGCGTCCTCCCATGGCTGCCTTTCGTGACGTCATTACATTGCGAACAACAAGTTCGATGGTGTTTGCAATGAGCATTATGAAGGCTTGAAATCGTTACCCACTTAAAGCGACACTGCCAACACCATCAAAATTCAAGCTCTTACATTCATCTTATTTTCGTCGATGAGAAATCCTTTCCTGACGTCATAGTCAGCATTCGGCCAATCATGGCCGGCCGACCACAGTGACGCTTTCGGTCGCGCACGTCGCCAATGCGGAGGGCAAGTTCGTCTGCTTCTTGCGCAGGGGGGTAGCGGTGACATCAGAACGCCGAGCCCTGATTGGCTGATCGCGACCCCCTCTCTGAGCGTCGTCTGCTCCTTTGCAACGTCGTCTGCTCGCAACGTCGTCCGCGTCTGTCTTACCTTTCCTGCGACTTTCGGAAGGCCAGATTCACGAAACGATCCTACGCCAAAAATGTGCGTAAGACAAAACCTAAGAACAAATTCGTATTCACGAAACGAAATTTTCGTAAGTTTTGCGCAGGTTACGACGAAATCCTACGACAGCTCCGAAGTTCGCACTTCTTAGCATGGCCGACAGGGTCGCGGTCGCTACGACCCACGGACGTTTATTTCTCTACGTGCGCTTCTCACCCGTCCCGACTTCAAGCAGCAAGAAAAAAGTGAAAAGTACTTGAAACAGACCACGACGAACAAGAACGCTAAATCCGCAAACACCCGGGAAAAGCTCCAGCGGCCACGATTCCACCGAACGCGACCAAGCGAGCTTCAGCGGTTAGGCCTAGCAGGCACTCCGCGACTCGGCGACCGTCTGCTCGCGACCGGCTGGCGTGCTAAATGGAATATGCCCGCGCGACCCTTGTGAACCCTTCCCGTATTATACTTTGATCGCTGACCTCTATTTTAGATTAAGAGGTCAATTTCTTCCTCTTGTTGTCTCCTTGTTTCCCGAGGCAACGGTGACTCTCGCCGGTGAAAAAGCGGTGAATCTCCGACAGACGCAGGAAAGGTAAAGCAGCCATCGCTTACGTAAAGCAGACGACGTTAACTGCGTCAACCCGCCGACGCCGTTAAAGAATGAGGGGTCTCGCCGCACACGAAAGGAGGGGGAAAGTATTTGGGAGGGAACTTTCGGACACTAACCACCCTCACTCTCGGTTCTTAGCAAACAAACCTCGGCGCCTCGGGACACCTCACCAGTGAGTCCTTTGACTCCCCTCCTTGATGCGCGTCTGCTAGTTGTTAGACAAAAACAACGTACCGCTCAAGTTATTTCGTCTGCTTTCTCTGAAAGGCGAAGTCGAGCTCGCTCGTAAAGTCGCAGGAAAGGTAAGACAGCGCAGACTATGTTGCGAGCAGACGACGTTGCAAAGGAGCAGACGACGCTGAGATAGGGGGTCGCGATCAGCCAATTAGGGCTTGGCGTTCTGACGTCACCACTACTTCCTTTCTCATGCGCAGAAGACGACAATGAGCCCACTTGCGAGGCGTATGGCGTAAGTCATCGCCGGATATAAGAGCACTGTAAGAAATTCCATTTCGACGGTGTTGGTAGTACTAGTTTCAGAGCGCAATGATTTCGAGCTTCCACCGTACTCATTACAAACACCATCCATATTGCTGTTCGCAAAGTATTGACGGCACGAGAGGTAAATATACGAGGGCGCCATAAAAACATCTCTCCGCTAATGGCGGATATATCGACCCTAACAAAAATAAAAGGAAAGTATTGAAATACTAATAGCGGCGAGATGTTTTACTGGCGCCCTCCTATGGTTACCTTTCATGACGTCATTACCTTGCGAACAACAAGTTCGATGGTGTTTGTAAGTGGCATGGTGGAAGCTTGAAATCATTGCGCTCTTAAAGCAACACTGCCAACACCGTCGATATTTGAGTTCTTCCATCCCTCTTATTTCCGTCGATGAGGGATCCTTTGCTGACGTCATAGTCAGCATTCGGCCAATGGTGGAAGGCCGACCACGGCGACGCTTTCGATCGCGCACGTCGCCAATAGCCCTCCCCCACACCCACCTGAACGCGGCTCTCCTATCTACAACATTCAAATCTATAAATGAAGGAGAGTCCCCTAACTACCCCTACTCCGCTTGTGGTTTCACTCGGGTGAAAGGTAAATGCCGAGACGAAAAAGTGAAAAACCCTGATGAGCATTGAAATCATAATGAAGTCCAAATCTTCTCTATCGTTGAAGAGGAAAGAATTTAATCATGCAGATTCGTAGCGAGATTTATTCATAAAATTGGGCGCGAACGATCGGAGGAAAATCTATCTTTGTAGTCGTGCTGAAACCTTGAAGAACTGCTGACCTTGACCCGCGGAACATCTTTCGGAGAACTCATATTTGAAAAAAAAAATCATATATATAAAAAAAATCATATATATATATATATATATATATATGATTTTTTTATATATATATGATTTTATATATATATATATATATATATATATGGCGAGATGCAGATATATCTTCAGATATTTCCGCCTCTCAACAAGCTACGCCGACCTCGGAACAAGCCTGGCTGCGTTCAGTTACATTGTTAATACGTATGTCGGTGCTGCAGTCATAGCTTGAGAGCCAAGAAGAATTGCTTGATGACACGCAAAGCACCGCTGCTTTGGTGATAATCGCAATAAAAAAAGACAGAAAAGCACGGGGTTAGTTGAGAGCAGTAGACAGGACAGAATCAATATCGACCAAAACAGCGCCAAGGCCGCGCTGCAAAATGTCTGTTTTATCCGCACTCTGTCATTATAGCTCCAACGATCTACTCAATACCAGTGTCGTAGGCGTTAACCAAAAAAAAAAAAAAAATTAACGAAACACGTTACTCGTTACTTGCAAAATAAAAAAAACGCGTTACCGATCTGCGATACCTCAAAAAGGAACGCGTTACCGTTACCCTTACCGATAAAAAGGGACAAACGTTACTTTTGCGTTACTTTTTATTGACGGTAAGACGGTAAGAGTTTTTGTTGTTGTTGTTTTTTTGCGTCAGCGTTTTTCGACATTGGGACAATGGGCGTGGGTGTTGCGGTTTTTCAAAAGTGATACTTTTTTGCATGGGGAAAAGACGGGCAAACTTTTGAAGGAATGTGGAATACGTGCAATACTTAATGACTTCGCGCCAATATTTTGTTTCAGCTTGGGTGCAGACGAAGTCAACGCTACGGGCTAATAGAACCAATCAAACAGCGTCAAAAGTGCAAGTCAGGAGTCATGTTTTGTTTATGATCGGTTTAGGGGTGATGGAACATGTACACAAACATGACAAACACCATGATGGCACCCTTTTGACGATGTCTAATCGTTCACATCATCTCATTTACTATTGCAGTGTTCGCAATAATTGTTTCGTTGTGAATGAATTATGGTGTACCACTGGTTAGGCGTTTAGCTGTTGCCGGGACTCCTCAACTCAAGAATAAATAAATCCCGTAGCGTCGGTTGCGTATAGACTTCAGGTAAAACGAAGTGTAGAGGCACAAAAAAAAAATGTAAGTGTACTTCTTTTAGTTCTTTGCAAGAATGTGTAGCGAGTAACCTAATTACCTTACCCGTTACTTGAAATAACTAACGTAAGTACGTTACCCGCTACTGTTCTTTGAAAAAGTAACAAGTACGTCACTCCGTTACCGAAAAAAGAAACGCGTTACCGGTAACGATGTTACTTGTAACGAGTGACCGGCAACATTGCTCAGTGCACATGCCAGTTTTGTCTGCATTGATGAATATCAGCGGTCAAAAGATTGGCATATGTATACAATTACACATGGATATCAACCAATATGTGTGTATTACCCTCTCGTTCTGACCACCGTATATATCAAAAATATCGATTGATATTCTTGATATATAGAAGGCTATCAATCGATATCCTTATATCTTGTCCTTCGCTTTAACCGCATTAACCATGCTTTCAAAATCGGAATTTTTTCACTCTCGCACCGCTGCCGACCACGAGTCGTTTACGCTCAGACAGCAATCCGAATTAAACCAACTTCCCGCATCGTCAGTGTCAATGTCTTGAAACGGTTCATTTAGAACTGCAATGACCAACCATATTTGTTCAAGTAAGTTTTGAATGTTCGTATGTTTACTTTATATTTTGTAGCAATATTGTTCTTATGCTGTATCCCGACTTCTGTTTTGCCCCCTCCCCTCTTTTTTCCTGGCCCTCTGTGTGCTGTAATCAATAAATGAAAAAAAAAGGTGTAGCACAAACATCTGCAGGGGTTCAATGATTACTTCTGACGTAATAAAAAAGTGACAAATTGTGAAAATTGTTGCTGCAATTTGTACAGACCTTACACGCCGGGATTATCAGACTAAAGTTTTAGACGCGTATTATTAAGCAATATTGTGCTGCTAATGCAAGTAACCTTTAATGTATGACTTCGCAAGTCATTTAGTACTATTTATGCAATAATCAAAATGTATCAAATAGGATAAAAACGCAGAAAGAATACAATTTATCGATATCGTAACTGTAATGAGCAGGCAGAACAACACAGAATCGGAACTTTTTTTGAAGACTGACGAGCCGCAAACGTCGGGGGATGCCCAATAATTAAAGGGAATATATATGGAATTTCTCCTTCTTCAGTACCAACAGTTGAATATATAGATATAAGAGTGTTGTCATGTTCTGAAGGACGGAGCCTAATGGGAAAAAGTAAATATTCGTATGTAGACATCTAATAGTGAATGTTGTCCCTCAGTGCCATTCTTTCAGTAGTGAAGATTCTCATCTTAGGGAGGCTTATATCGATTTGGTCGTTCATGGAAGAAAATGTCGACATGGAAGAAAATGTCTTTCAAATATAGTATGGTGTTTGCACGTTATAGACCCTAGGCTAGCAATGCGAGTGCATTGGCAAATTTTTTTAGTTACAGCGTGACCCAATATCGGCACACCTCAAAACCACGCCGACATTACGAAAGTCATTTTCCCATTGTTTTCCCATTTATTAAAAAAAACGTTTGTCAAAGTCTTACACTAAAGTTGTAGCAAGGTAAGGAACGAGCAAAGGTATTTGTACGTTTCTTTTATTTTAAGTGTTATTACGAGTTTAATTTCGTGGTGAGCACCCGGTCATATGCACGTAAGTTAACACACGAATGCGGGAAACTTGCCAACATTGGTATTCAACCATTTGGCATCCGTGCATCGCCGCCAAATGAAGGGCTGTATCGTCTTCTGGAGTTACGTAATCAAGCTTTTCGTGTAATTTGTTTGGAAATTTATGAAATCTTCAACGGGCTGGCACCACATAGCGGACTCGTCAGCACAAAGTTCCAAATTTCGTCCATTTTCTCATATTCGCCATGACATTCTTCTTCCACTATTGCATTGCTTGACGCCCAAAGCTACTACCGTCATGTTTTGGCTTTCACAACTTGAGCGTCGGCCGGTAGTGAACACATTACCGGCACAGATTCGTTTTCATCGCCTTACGAATTTAGTTTTTAGCATGAACACTTATGCTTAGATATGACACTTCAACTCGCTACTGAATAGGCGCTTTGAAGCAAACCTTTTAGTGAGTTTCGATAGATCAATTGAGGTATCTATAGTAACTTAGATGTTGAGAAACTAACGGCAGGGTACCCAAGCCTGAGTGAGTCATTATCGCTTTTCAGCCAATAGGGTCGCAAAATTTGTCATTGAGAACCCTAGAAGAAGGAATCACGATGAAAGGAGCTGGAATAGGATAAGCCGCTCCCCGAGTTTTTTTTTTTAAATTGACATTGACTATACAAGGGTTACACGAAATTGAGATTATTTTTTTTCTTTTAGAACGACCCCTTACTCAAACCAAACGAAATTCACATTAGAAGCGATGTAACACCGTGTTCAGTACAGCTATAATTAAGATATATTACGGGGATAGAAAGAAATATAGGTAAGCTATAATATGATAATAGTGAACCGGTCTCAGAAGAAACTGGCGCGTGACGCAACAGCAACTGTTCTAAATATCATAACCTAGCTCGCAGGCACGACGTACATCGGGACGCGCTCGAACGCTGAGTCAGCAAAAGTGGCACACCGCAAATGGACTCCACAAGTTCGCGACAAGTTGTTGGGAACAGCCCGAACATACCGCACATATACGATTCAAGTGCCGTATTCCGATTAAGATCGTAAACCGCCAACTTTAAATCAAATGACGAGCACACACAATCAGATTTATTTAAGATAATCGCACAAGTAAACACTAATAATTGTATCGTTCTAATAAAAACAACATCACCAATTCCCAGATTTTTTTTCCCGTCTCTTTTCACCATTGCACTTCGCAGAAGTTTCTGCCACTGAGCTCTGGAATATATTAAAAAACAGTGTACTCAGATGCCGAGCGTGGCCTTGTTTTTTAGCCGAGCGGCTAAAAAACAAGCCGGAACGACGGACTCAAATGCTCAGAACAACGCTTTAAGAAATCTGGAGCATCTGCTTTCCCGCAAAGCCCTCAGGACAGCCAATCCCTGTACTCTACGGAAACGAGCTCCGCGATTCTCGAGGCTGATAGTTTTTTTAAACCTAAAAACGCTGTCTGCGCTGTGTAACTGGGTGGAGAACTGGGAAGTAGACGCAGGAGGCTTCTCATAAACCCTAAAAACTCTTTTCTTTTTTTAATTAAGCATGGCATTTTTTTTTTATTTCAAGACGGTTTTTTGTACCGTGATTCAACCTTCTGCGTTCTTGACGGGTTGTGCCTCAATCTCATTCGCTGCGGAACGCTGGTAAGATGACGTCATAAAAAGACACGATGTCTTTCGCAGACAAGATGACTGAATTACCCCCGGACGCGCCTGACTTTTGGTTCGAAAATATGTGCGCTTCGAACACGTCTGCAGTGAGTTTGTGTACGAGCAACGTGACAAAAACACGTCTCCGATAGTGACTGCAGACTGACTGTCTTTTGCATGCTGGAATAAGCGATCTGGCCGCTGCTCAAAGCTGTTGCGGGCAAGAGAGAGAACGATAACAACAAGTGCTCCCCGTCTTCCTCACCGAAAAGCAGAGAGCGGGACGCCGAAAACCAGGAGGGAACCGTCTCGGGACCGCCTCAAAGAAGTCGACTTGAAAACTTGCACTGGGATGTCCGAGGACCCGATTCGTCTCAGCGCCGATCTACACCGCCTGATGCCGAGAATGGGGTGGAGAACGGGGAAGAACGTCTCTTTTCCTCGGGTGGGTTTTCGCAGAGCCCGCCGGTTCCCCTTTTATAGCTCCCCCAGCCTCCCTTTTTAGCTTCCCTAACCGCCCTCTCCCTCCTTAGCGTCGTCCGCGCGTGCGCGGAGCAGGACCGGAAGTGGCGCAGGGCTTCCGCCGCGATCGATGCGGCCACACGCGTGCGCAAGGAAGCCCGAGCTCGTGACGGGACGCGACGCGTTGTTGCGTCTTCCCAGTTGGGACAGAACCCAGAGAGCAGCGTAAAAACACAAGCTAAACGAAACGGGGTTTGGGGAGAGGGGGAGGGGGGGTTCCACGACAGAAAGTGAATTCCGCTTCCGAAAGGTCTATCTTATATGACCAACACACTGTTTACAAACACGTCTGGTGACGTCAGCGGGTTGGATTAGTGTAGAGTCGCCGAGAGCTTAAGAACCGGGGGGGGGGGGGGGGGGGGGGGGGGTGTTACACGCTTCTCGCTTCGTGATTTTCTGCTCGGCGTTCTTGTTGGCAAACGCCGCAGTCCCATTGGCTGAAGGAGGGGTAATGAGATGCACGGGACACGCCACGCCCTGCTGCGTTTCTTGAGCTGTCTGCGAGTGTATAGACGAACGCGTGGAACTGACGTCACGACGCTGCGGCGGCGCTGTCGTTGGCGTTTGAGCAGAAGCTTCACTTTTTGCGAATACGGTTCCTGCGCACGCGTAGAGGCCTAACCATGGTGTGGGAAAACGCGACATTGTTTTGTAAACAACGCGTTGGCCTGTAGACTAACCGACGGTTTAAGAAACGGCGGGCTTGGTTAGTCCCGCAAACATACATCTCGTTATCGGTCTCAAGGCAATGCGACTGTGGCATCGAGGCTTCTTGAAGGAGCCGTTTTTTTATATCCAGTTGCTTTAATCTAAACAGACTCGACCAAAGGGAGCTTTGGTCGAGTCTGTCTAGAGTAACTATGTCCAGGAAATGTAGCTCCCAGATCCCAGTATGGTCGCATTTTGGTTCACTGAATGAGCAGTTTCTCCATTTCCTCTCCATTCTCGGTGAGGTGATGCGAAATCCCGGTGACAGGTTGCTTTATCAAGATATTTCTTGATTGCTGAGCTTTTGTCATCCACGCACCGGCGAAACCAGCGCACATCTTCGCAACGCCAACACGTGCGACGTCGGTGTTAAAAATGATTTTCCAGTATTTAAATGAACATGAACAATAATATCATTGTATGAGATGTGTTTCAATTTTCCTGCTGTCGGGAAGTTGGAGCAGAATAGATGCATCTAATGGTGGGAATGATGCTTACAATGGGTGTGCTAATAATTTAACAAATATATATATTCTGAGCATTTCCCTGTAAACGAGCGTATACACAGTCAAAAAATACTTAAACCGTGGAGTACGCCTGAATTTCGAAAAGAAATTACAATTCGATACAGACTATTTAGATGCTTTCTGAATACTCATGCACCCGATGACTTGACAAGCTTTAAACATTGCCGAAGCAAATAGGCAAAGAAACTGCGATTTGCGCGTGCAGAATACAACTTATCTCCTTCAAACGATAAGAAATAACGACGTGACGTGTTATGGTCCAGATTAAGCAAACTATCACATCGTGGTCCCTCACACATACCTTTTTTTTTTTTCAAAACTTCAAGGGAATGGGAAGCCATTGTTTTGGTGCCGAGTTCGCTGGCACATTAACAGTTCCATTACAAACTTAACTGCATGTGGCGATTCGTCGGCTGCTTGCGGATATGTGCTCATTCAAAATGATAAATAAATGTTTCTGCAGACGGTCACCGTGTGTGAACTGATATCTGTAGTAAAACATCTCAATAATTTCAGTAACTGTGCTATTGATGGCCTCAGATACGCCCTGTGAAGCATGCAGTTGATATTAGCGCACCTATTCTCAATGATGCATTTAACTCCTGTTTAGCGACAGCCGTTTTCCAGTCACAAATGCAAATAGCTAGAATTTCAGTGCTTTACAAAGAGAGAAACAGAAATGGCCTGGGAAATTATAGACCCGTCTCCATTCTAGCAGTATGTTGCAGGGATTTTAAAAATAATTTGCTCGCTATACTTTCGAGATTCAGTGATGAAAGTAATTTTTGACACCACACCAATTCAATTTTTGCAATGAGAAATCAAGCGAACTAACAAAAATTTCATATATTCTTACACAGTCTGAAAACAAAAGTATTGTTGTTGGAATGTTTGTAAATTTTTCAGAAGCTTTTGACTCGATAAATCCTAACAATTTGAGAAAAACAAAAATGAACTAAAATGGTATTTAGGGACGGGTCTTATTGCTTTTAAAATCATATTTATCTAATCAAGAACAAGTCATGCAAATAAATTATATGAGCTCGAAGGCTCAACCTGTTCTTTGTGGTGTGCCACAGGGTAGGATCTTAGTGCCACTAATCTTTAACATTTATCTTAACGATATTTTGCATATTTTTCCTACAGCCAAATTTATTATATATTCGGATGATACTAGTATACGTTCTCTGGCAATAACGTTCATGAGCTGACAAATAAATGTAATGATGCAATGAAAACACTAGAAAAATGGTCAGTACCTGATTTCACGAAGGTGAATGAAGCAAAATAAAGGTAGGCATATTACGATAAAAAAACAATCTCATTCCCAGAAACCTGGACATAATCCTAAGTTCACGTCGTATCGGTGAGGTATTACATTTTACGTGTCTCGGTGTTGTATTTTCCTCCGAGATGATGTGGGAAAATCACGTTAACCACTTAATAACAAATATAGCTCAAATTAATGGCGTAGTATGTCGTATTAAAAACCTTCTTTCCACGCGAATTAAGGTGCTTCTTTACAATTCACTTTTTTACTCACATTTGCACTATTGCCAATAAGTGTGGAAGACAACCACCATTTTAAACATACAAAGTTTCACTTAATGCAAAAGAAAAATATACGGCACATCAACTCTAACGCGCGGTATAGTATACCAAGTGGAATTTTCTTTCATCGTCTCGCGAGGCAAACGCCTACAACCTATATAAATATCGTTTAAGTGCCAGCTATAAATTAGAAACACAAAATATTATAAATTGTATACGTAATCTGGTTCAATTGCAAATAAAAAAATCTCTAGTTATTCTACAAGACACAAATAGAAGTGAACGGTACCTACAACTCTACTAAACTCCGGGAAAAGAGTGCCTGTGTTCAAATAGCTATAACCTTGTTAATTTTGATATGTACACTTGGAGGTACAACCAACTTCGCGCAATGTAGAAAAGCATGGAAAGCTTTTTTTTTTCACTGTGTGTGCTGCTGAGATATGCTAAAATCATTTTGTTAAACATTGTGGCTTTTTTGTGTGTTCAGCTTTCCAAATACTTTGCCCTAGTGTAGGCAAACGTCACTAATGTCAATTTTTTTGGGTGTTTCTTGTTGCTTTTGTGTTAGAAGTACCTTTTATTATTGTGTAATGACTTCTGTTCTTTTTATTTTACCTTCCTTACCTCCGTTTTGTACTTGAGGGGGCTGAAGACCAGTTAAGCTGCTCGGACAGCTTCTTATCCTCAGCTCTCACCATATTTAAATGGTAAATAAAACTCATATTAATATTATTATTATTATAAGTTTCTTACATTTACAGTGCCAAAGACGCTTATATTAGCCAGAAACGTTTTTAGTGTGATAATGTTTCAAAGCTCTCTTTGCGCCACTGTCCCTTCCGAAGCCTCGAAGATTTTAATGGATCGAAATGGTGAGACTGATCAGCCAATTACTTTGCGAGGTTTGGTCGTCAGTCTGTTAGTATATGCTTGTGGGTGGCTCGCAGGCAGGGAAGACAATGACGTTACTTTCCTAGGATTCGGTGAGTTCAGTGCAGCTACGGTTTCACATGAACCAGTCTTCTACTCTGGCAGACCATTCTCGCGGTGTGTAAATTACTCAAGCATCATTTGCCATGTTGTCACCTTAAGGAGGCACACTGACACTTCAAACACAATAGGCGTATAGGCGCGAAACACAACTATTATTTTGAGACACAACCAAGCAAGTAGGCTGGCGAACTAGTGACCCTGAACATTCTAATACTAGGGCGTGAGCACACCTAAAAACAAAAAGCTTCAAAAGCAGTAAAATTCCCATTTGTATATGCAGCTCTGTAACAAAGTAAACAACTTAAAAATCTCTTTTTTGGCCCCCTTTTATACTATTCCAAGGTTTTGGGGGGAATCCACACATCTAAATATAAAACGAACTAAGAAAAATACAGAGGAAAGCGGTTAGATTGTTTTACAACAAACATAGAAGACTAGATTCTTTGGGTAGTCTGTAAAACCTAGCAGAAATACTGCCCCTTCAAACGCGTGGAAAAATGAACAGACTCGTTTTCTATATACACTGATTAATGACGGTTTCAAATTTATAAATCGCGCTATGCCACCTTTTGAAGTTCACGAGAAATCGGAGAACCTCCCATACTTTAGCATTCAAGAAACATTTATGTTTTATAGTCTCTTTTGTAATTTTAGATTTTTTTCTTTTCTAAGAATTCTTGGAAAGGGGAATAAACTGTCTTCTGAATTTGCAAATCCCGCGTCCACACAGGTTTTTTTTTTCTTACTTTAAAGAATTACGTGTTCATTTTGAAGGTATGAATATATTTGCCGTTCCTGTTGACCAAAAATCGATGTTTCAAAATTATTCCGTTTTAGCGTCAGGTTCATGATAGTTTGCTGCACTGGCACTGCGCAGTCCCTGATTTTATTTTGGCCTATAGCCGGTCAGTATATAGCTGGAAGAAACGGATGCGGTATCATTCTACGCATCACACAATTATGAGTCACTTTTTTACTACGCGTCTTGCTTTATAGCATCTGCGAAATGCGTTCATACAGTTCCTATTATTGTCATGAAGGAATAGAGATTCAGCAATAAAACTCGGGTAGGAGTATAGTCTTTCTTTACACATTCACCACACGGGGCCGAGGTCAAGCACTTTTTCCAGCAATGGACAACCTACCGTAGGCTCAGGAATTGATCCACTTCAGTAATCACTTGGTCATCGTCCTTGAAATGCTTTCAGGCTTGTTTGGCCACACTGGAAGTGCCTGCGCCATTTAATCGCAGTGTCATAAACATGGGCGTTATCCCAGAACACCGCCACTAGCTCAAAATTAATCTCCTTGGCGATGGTTACCTTCGAATAGAGAAAACGGATCACTGTACGTGCTTTAACATTCCCGACGGGCGATGCCATTTTTTGTTTCGATATCCTAGAGGCGTTCCTCGGTACCCTAGCACAGAGTCGTGTATACAGAGAGTTTGGTCAATGGAAGGCGCGGGCAGAGCCAGGGCGTGCACCAAACGCAGAAAGAGAGCTTGACATGCTTTTTTAGCCAACCAAAAGCTTAAAAGAATACTCTAGCGGTGGTAGCGAGAAACTGTTTTAATCAAAGGTGTATGTTGGTATATGGTTTTAGTCAGGGCATAAGAGTGAGGTTTAGTAACCCCTCCTGTTTGGAAATAGGGTGCACGTGATGTTTCGCTCATGATCATGCTGAAAGATGTAAGGAACGACTCAACTCTGTTTTGCTCGGACAGAGTGTGACCACTCGGACGGCAAATTCCCGGCCCTCGGCGATTGGCGTACAGGTCGTGCCGATCGCTCAGCTAGTCGCACTCTTCCACCATGATTTTGGATGACCGTGATGGAAACATCATGTGCACCATATTTTCAGCCACCGAGAGTTACTCCGACGCACTTATTAAATTTGTTTCTCGCGACCGCCACCAGGGTAATATTTCAGGCTTCTGGTTGGTCACATTCGAATTTGTGAAGACGCCCTGGAACACGCCCAACCCACTTTCGGCCAACGGCGCCTCCTCATTTGTCTCTTATACTTCCCAACGAATAACCGAAATCTCTACATATACGGCTCTGCCCAAGCACGCAATATCTATAATGTGCTAGGTTGCACTAGAAGTCAGAGGTGTACCGACAGCGTCGGTCTCTCCATAGGAGCTGGGTATTGTGTGGCCTAATTCTGCCACCGCAGGGGGCTGGGATGGCGCTAGCAGTTACAGCTCAGCCAAGAGCCCGGTCGGCCAGCGTTTAGCGTGGATGGCTTGGGGCGAGTTCGTATGACAATTTCTTCTTGTTTTGCATTGTGCGTGAAGCCATACAATATCGTGTTGGCTGCTAGCAGTGCCAAAAGAGACAAGGGACTCACCACGATGTCAAATATTGCAAAGAAAAAAATGAAAGCCGTTTACAATTCCCTGTAACGCCGGATTAGAGCACAGCTCTTCAGGAGGAGGAGGATGGAAGCATACTGAGGGATAGATGACTCCTTGGGGTCACGTGACCTGAGGGGGGGTAGTTTGACGTCAGGGTGTAACGTGACCTCGGGGGAGAGGGTCACGTGACCTCGGGGAGGAATCATGTGACTTCAGGGGGATCACGTGACCTCAGGGAGGTCATGTGGCCTAAGGGGGTCACGTAACCTCAGGGTTCACCTGACTTGAAGGGGGTCACGTGACCTCAGGGGGGTCACGTGACCTCGGAGGGGGGGGGTCATGTCCAAGGAGGTTAGAAGTACTAGGAGAGGGCACGTTGCAATATTGGTGAAGCCTAGTCATAAAAAGTTTAAACGATGTTGTGGCCAACGTGACATTAGATCTCTTTGACGATTGGTGCGCGTGACATGTCACGTGTGAGATGGATGGTTGATCGTAGAAGGACTCCTTACAGGCTTGCGCTCGCTCCGTCCGGTAGGTTTTATCAGATCGAAAGCTAGACTGTGGTGTATTCTAGTACGCCATAGCTAGACGAAGGCTAGCTACGGTCACGTGATGTGGTCATGTTGGCGTGGTAAGTGAGGAGAGCAAGGAGGAAAATGAGAAAGAGGCGAGGCGTCAAGGGAGCATGGCTTGTGGAGGCCACACGGCTGGCGTCATGCCCTCTCCTACGCTTCTATCCTCCTTGGTCACGTCGCCTCCGGGGGGTCACGTGACCTCGGGAGGGGGTCACATGACCTCGCGGTTACGCCGACGGCGACGCCGACGCCGCTCAAGCCGGAAACGGGCCCCCTAAGAGCTGCGCTCTAAAAGACAGAGCGGTTGTGTTTTGTGCCGGAGTACAACGAGGGTTGCGAAACGTGCAAAGAGAAACGCTCGTCGTATCGGACGCCGAGCGACGGCTCTCTCTGTTCGCGGAATGGGATAGTCTGATTATAATAAATATTTCTACGGCGTCACACGATTGCGCTTCCGTCTGAAGGAAAAGCAAACCTGATCCAGACGGAAAATAGAAGTCTAAAACAGGTGTTTGACCCATGTGTCATATCAGAAGAAACACATATTTATCCGAATGGGATTACTCTTTAATAAAGGTAGCAGTTGAAGTTGCACCATTTTTCTTGCCAGTCTTGGTATCTATTTTCATATAGTACATGCTCACTAGATGATGTCAATTCAGACATTTCCTGGACTATAAGGTTTGACTGAGAATGCAAAAGTCAAGAAACAGCTAGGCGATTTCTTCAAACCATGTTGCACAAAAAAGTTGTATTGACAACAGAACAAAATCTTTAAGCTTATCGAATGAATGTCTATATATACTGATATGTTTTGAGAGAGGGAGTTAGGGGATGAACCCCCCCCCCCCCCACCCCCTTTGCGTGGGCTTTATGATCATTTAACCTTAATCGAGAGCCGTCTATTTATGGCGCACGTACTGCTTCCCTCAAGTCTCACATGTCTGAAAGCATAAAAATTACTGGTGTCGCGATTAAAGCTACCATAAAGTTTGTAAGCAAAGCTGGAATTTATCCCTTTTTTTTTTTGCGGTTCTAGACGTCACGTGTTGACAGACCCCACGTCTTGCCTTTCCCCATAGGTTACTCCCAATGGTCTCGGCAAAAATTATCTTGGACTTGAAGGGATCGTCCGGTAAAATTTTCATTTTCAGAAAACATATAAATTGTATTGTCATTCCTTTTAGGAATATCGTGCGCACAATATCCGAATACTTAGTCCTCCGCCGCACAAGTAATTAATTTGTAAACAGAGCCCAACTGCTCAGATTGCACCTGCAAAACACAGAGCGTTTTCGTTGGCCACAGCGGAAGCTCGGAGGTAACGTCAAGCAAAAAGCTTCAGCTTTTGACTGCTCTCTGAGTAAAATAACCTCGCTCTAAGAAAGACAAGATTTACGGTATGGAGGAAAGCTGAATTTTTCGACGATGATCTTTGTACACGCCATCAACGATGTTGATCAAAACCGGGAATAAGTCGACGCCCGCGACTCCGACGTCATCATGCCTGATGTGACATCACACACGACCAGCCATGCATAATTGCCAAATTCGGCGTGAAGTTTTCTATTGATGTTCTTAACTGATATAACAAATATTAGGGTGTCTTTTGAGGAAGTAAATATCACATATGACTATATTTAGGGACACTCTGCGTGACCAGCGCAAAAACTTAATATCTTCCCTATATCACCGGGCAATCCATTTAAAGGAGCTGTGCAACGACTTTAACGTTGAAAGAATTTGTATTTTGTGCTTTCGAGATTGTTTTTCTTGTTACAGGAGTCAAAAAACACAAAAAGTCAAAAACAAAGGAACGGAGCGCTCTGCGGGAGCGAAACCAGGCGTATATTTTTAGCAAGCGTTTTAGAAACGACCGTTTTTTTTGTGTGTGCCTAGTCACTTAGTTAAGTAGGACTAATTACCGAACATTTTAGTTGTTTGTTTAAGGGCCGAGGTGTTCATTAGAAAGTTGTAAAGCGAATTAAGAATACCTCAAATAAGGTGTTCGCTACATGATACGCTCTGCATGCTTCATTTATTAGCCTGAAAAAAAAAGCTAGCAAAATATTTAAAAAAGATCACGTGACAACTCGCTCGCGCGTCCCGCTTGCAGCGCTCTTAGACGTGCTCAGAACGAACGCAGTCCACCTTATCGTGGCCTCCGAGAACTTTCCCGTGCTCTGCTCCGGCTTGTTCAAACGCTCGGCTGCCCAGCAGAAAAACGTTATCCGAACCAGAGGCCAGATTCACGAAGAGCTTCTTACCCCCGAATTCATAGATGTGACTTGCTCTGAAGTCGAGCTTCAACTTGCTCAAGTCCGTCTTGCGACGAGCAAGCGCGCTTCATAAACGAGCCTTAACTTGAACCGATCTTGAACGGAGCTTGAAGCGAACTTGAAGTGCCCAAATTTCAAGACTGGGTTGGACCTATCTTGAACGCGACTTCGTAGTCATTTCAACATGGCGGCTTGCTGGTGTGATGTCGCATATGGGATCGCCGCGTTCAATATTTGCGTCCTGCAATTGCGGTGTTGTCCTCGGTCACGGGTATTTTTCGCCGAGAGAAGCGGCCATTCCTCCGTGATCGAATGCACCCCACCGGGATGTGCGACAACGAACGGCAACGGCGCGGGAGCTGCTCGGCCGCGACTTGACCGCCTGATCCGAACGGCGACAACAGGCGGCTGCCGCTGATACCCAAGCTACAGTTGCTCGTCACGCTGCGACGTTTGCTGGCAGGATGCTTCTAGCTGTCAACATTTCACAACGGACGGCGCGCGGTGCAATCGGGGGAGTGACGCGTCTCACCGTAAGGCATCTGTCGCTCGGACTCGTCCACTTCCCCGGCGCTCCCGAAATTCTCCGCCTCCTTCGAGTAACCGGGTTCACGCACGCGTGTATCAAAAGCCCGGGTCCCGGTGGCGATTATGCAGACATTTATGAGAACTTAAGAGCAGTTGCCTGCATAAACTACCCAGGTAGGTTCTTCCGTTTACCGAAAATAAACAAGCCTCCAGAGCTTCTGGCGCAAAGAACCTGAGCAAGCATGTGCGGTGTGCACGCACGTTTACTGATGCAAGCTCTTGACCTAACGTTCTCTGTGTGCATACTAGCAGTTGTTAAAACAAAATCGCCGAAAAAAGACAGGGACACAGACAAAGGGAAACAGGACAAGGCGCCTTGTCCTGTTTCCCTTCGTCTGTGTCCCTTCATTTATTCGGCGCTTTTTGTTTGCAATGAACCAACTGGCCCAAATCTCCACTTTATTGTAGTAGCTATTCCCACTTTTGTGTTGTTTGTGCTGGATTACTTGTTTAAAAAATGACGTGTAGTATGAACTTGCCCCTTGCGTCAGTAAAATAAATATGGAAAATCAGGAATGCCTTCTAGTTTGGTACTGCCATGCCTTTCAAGTTCTCTCTGAATGGTCAAATGGCTGCTTAGAACAAGATTGGTCATATATAGCTGCTGAAAACTCACTCTGATTCCCCCCCCCCCCCCCCCCCCCATGTACAGATTCTACATTTTACAGATGCCAAACACTTCACCAATTTTTTGTTCCAACAAGTTTTGACGTGTTTTATTACTGTATTTGTGCACTAGCTGTTCACCACAAAACATACTTCTCGAATTACATCTTACATGAAGTTTGTCGAAGAAGGGCTTTGCTGAAAGAAAGCATACCTTCTTTTCCTAAGACTTCTGCAACATTTCACGAATGGATGTGCCGAAAGCATTGTTTAGCACTGTGCTGAGGAATGCTTACCAACTCTCTCCGATACAATATCTAATGAAACAATAGCCACCGGTTTAATTTTTTTTTTGCTCCAAAAGATTTATTACTATGCACAGGTTTGCACCAAGCTCGATTCGAGGGCACAACACTTTTGTGTCCACTCCACAATCAAAATATTATTGCCTCGTGAAAGAAAAAATACATCACAATTCTTCCAGTGCAATAAAGGCAAGACAAAATGAGTTGACCTTTTTTATGATCGTTCACTCACACTAAACTTCACACCCATGCACATATTATCTGCATGCAACCTCCATAATGAAGATGTTGGGATGATAATTTGCCAAATTCTTGAAAACATCATATATTGTCTCTCTGACTCGTAACATTTATTAACTCATTCAGGTACAACACCACCCAGATAAAGACTCTCAACACTGCTGAAAGAAAAATACGATCCCCATGCCTCGTTGGGTAGTTGAAATCATCACTCCGTGCGCAGCATCACGCAACCTAGGGAAAACGAGCCATCCTTGCTGCTCTGCCAGTCATACCAGCCAGGGGATAATGTTGAGAAGATCAGTGCAACTGCCATCTGCTGAAAGGGGTAGAAAAACAAGCAAACTGAAGCCAGAGTGGTACTGTATAGATAGGTATGGTGCCTGGAATGCATCTCCGACTGGTGTGTCTACTGTGTCCAAAGAAGTAATCCCTCAATTTCTGCCCGGTGCATCATACAAGTGTCATGATGTCGCCGGTCGCAATCCTGGCGGTGTCCCAGCAGCGGTGGTTGATGTGGCAGACGCCTGTTCTACTGCAGGTCGCTCTACAGTTCGACAGTCCACTGAAGCTTCAGCATCCAGTAGTTGGGACGCCGTGACGACAGCGACACTCGCGTTCGCCTCGTGGTACTCGCAGCTGCTCTTTAACGTTTCAATGGCCAACCGCCAGGATCGCAACATGCAACAGCGTGACACTTCGGCTTCCGTGACGTCATTTGTTGCCACTTTCGGACCACTTTTGATGTACGGGCAGCAAAGGACGCTAAACACACCAGTCTAAAACTTGCTCCAGGCACAATACTCGTCGGGTAGTTGAAATTATCACTCCGTGCACAGCATCACATAACCTAGGGAGAACGAGCCATCCTTGCTGCTCTGCCAGTCGTGCGAGCCAGGGGGCGATGTTGAGAAGATCAGTGCAACTGCCACCTGAAAGGGGTAGAAAAACAAGCAGACTAAAGCCAGAGTGCTACTGTATAGGACCCCCCTTCCTCGTGGCACCAATGAAATGGGGATAATACGTATGTTGCACGGAGTGCACATTTTCAAACTTTTGAGCACATAGTGAGCCACAGTTCATTAATCACAATCAGTCATTTTTAAATTTCCTAACTGAAATGCTTTGTCTAACTGATGTTTATGACTAAATTGAAAATAAATATGATATGATTTATGCTTTGCTTGGGCATAATGACCTAAACCTGAAGCAGTGGAAATAAGATAAAGATGAAGCTGGAGTATGCAAAGCGACCATCCATTTCATGTGTACACCTCCCTCCATCCTCGTCTTGTTTGCATTTTCGTGATCTTCTAAATCATTAAGGGATCATGCTTTTTTTTTTTATTATTTTACAAGTTATTTTCTCTTTGATTCTTGCATTTCTAAGTGGCATGTCTTGTGAATGCTGTGCCTTGCGTGTTTCTTTCCCCAATGAAAATAGCCGTTCTCTTTTCTTGATTGTCTTTAGAACTAATGTGAACCCTGTGCTAAAACTATGGTGGAACGTATTGCTTCCTCTGTTTCCGTTTCATTACTCGCTGCACCCTCAAAAATGCATGAGCCTCAATACTGCTCTCCCACTTCCGAAATAAAAGAATTTGAATGGCTGCAACTTGTACATTAGCCTCCTTGTTTGTCTTGTAATCATGAAACACTGCCGACATAAAACCTGCAAATAGGGAATGGCTCAAGCTTTCGACAAACAAACATACAGACCAAAGCTGCTTATTTAGATACATATCCCAACATGCGGCACTGACGGGCAAACACAAAATAATTTTCTGGAGGTGGCGCTGCGTATCTAGAGGCCCTGAAAGACTCCAAGTTTTGTTTACAGAGAGCTGAGATGCTAAATTATAAAACAAAAATCATTCTCACCAACCTCGTATAGCCTACAGCAAATGCTGCACATACATTTGGCAGTTGAGGAAAATGGAAGGAGCGCAAGCTTGTGCTTATATCTAGGAAACAACTGTGCCGGTGAACAAATTATCTCCCAGTGGTCCACATTGAGTGCATTTCAGTCGTCAGTTTAAAATTGTGCACAAATACCGTAGAAAGGAACAGAGGAGAGAGAAGAGACAAGCACAGCCTGCAGAAACAGCTCAAGCCGAGGTCACACCGGCCTCGGCTCGAGCTGTTACTGCAGGCTGTTCTTTTTTCTTCCGGCCTCGGCTCGAGCTGTTACTGGAGGCTGTTCTTTTTTCTTCCTTCAATACATCGAATTGTGAGTTTGTGCTTGTCTCTTCTCTCTCCTCTGTTCCTTTCTATTTGTGCACAAATTTAACCATGTTCAATCATTACCAACTCACCCAACCAACCACCTTAATTCAGTCATCAGGTTTTCAAGTTTATGCAAATTTTCATAGTCACTAAACAGCCTTCCCAGGGTGCTTATATATTTCCAAGTTTAGACGTTGTGCGAGTCGTCAGCTTGTGAATGCAAACTAGTGCGTCACAAGCTTCATAGATGTGTGGTGCAGAAAAAAAACAATGTGACGAGGACACGAGAGGAGGGCCATGGTCGTAACAAAAACGGCTCGGGTCATAAATGACTTCCTATTAACAATTGTAATGGTGCGAGCATTTACTGCCATAGATAAAGATGTTCGAGCAGCCAAATAAACACGGCACTGAAGAGTACAGTAACTAACTGATGGTTGTCGCCGAACTCGACAAACGATCAGGGTGTCACAGTTGTCTTGAAACAGTCTGGCATACGTTTTTATGAACAGGTAGAATGTCTAGCCATACTGAAACATGCCATACCGATCTCTGGAACAGTTCGTCGCATGCAGACTTGGGCAGCCACAACTTTTCAATCAGTGAAGCAACTGCAGCTCTGAGACATGGTTGCACAGGTGGAAGAGCGATGAGCGGCCTTCCACATTCAGACGACAGTAGGCCATAAAAGCAAATTTCTGCAGTCACGTCAGCGGGAAGAGATGCTTTCTGCTGTTAGTCCACTCGCTTGCAGCATTGCTAACACTGATGTGGTGCTCCCAGGCATCATGGTCATTAATTTATGAGAAGACAATGGGTACCGACCTGTAATGCTCAATAGACATTTAACAGGAAGTCGCCCAAGCCCTAAAGTGCCCTTTTACGACACCAAATACATGCAGCTGCATTCAACAGCTTGAGCGCTTTACTCGTGTCCTCGTTACTTCGTCTTCCTCCTGCTCAACAGAGGGTTCCCCTTCCTACCAGTGCACCGTTGGCTGCAGCAGCACACTTACTCACTGTAGATGGAGGGCACATCACTGTGGACAGGGGGCACAACATGACAATGCTCGTTTACTTGCCTGGAAATTATGTCCAGCCCAGACCGCATTTACTGGCTGACAAAGCAGTCCCCTTCCTAAAAAAAAGAAAAGTTTATATAAGGCACTTATAAGAAATATACAAGATGTAACCACAAAGCTAATATTTCCTAAGGTGCTACTCCTGCTCCTGGACATTATCTTTAGGAAGGAGACTTCTGAAAATCATATAAAATGGTTTGACTTCAATCCATGACTGTCACAAATGAGAGAGTGGCAGCGTCGAGACTATTTACAGCCGAAACGATCAAATAGAAATTAGAAAAATTACAGTTTCAAAGAGAGCTATCTTGATTACAAAAGGTGAACAACCCTGCCTCTGCGCACCAAACATCAGTGACAGTTCCACCGCCTCATGAACAACATGTTCCGGGCCTGAGTTTTTGCCCGCGAAAGGCCGACGAGGTAAACATAGCTGCGAAAACTATGATGCCCGGTAGCTACTTCCTGGTTTCGATCACCGAAAGCACAGGCACCGCGCCCAACGCTTTATGTAGTGGCGCCCATTAAAACAAGCCTTTATAGAAACATGTAAGCAACACAAAATAACGTTTAAAACAGCCGAAAGAGCGCTTAGGCCAGGCCGCATAGTTTCCAGTTTACATATCCGAGTACTACGCCGCATAGTTTGCATTAAGGAAATGTTGTAAAAACACTTACCTGCTTTGAGCACCGCTTCAATTCGTAGTCATTTTCCTTCCGCATCGGGAGTTACAAGCGCTTTTTCGTTACTAGAGTCCCGTAGGAAGATCCTATGAGGATTTTAAACTTTCTCGTTGAGGCGTGTGGACACGGCACCGGAGTCGGCCACTCACTCGAATACCTTTTCATTCTTGTTGAACCCAGATAAGCATTCGTTTCTCGTCTTCAGTGAATCCTAGTTCAAGCTTCTCCCGAGTTTTCACAATGAAGGAGACGTCGAAACTCACATGACGCCAAATATGTCCACAAGCGAGGGACGCCAACGAGCGAAACGAAAAGAAAGAGGCCAGGAGCCATCGCTCAAATTGAGCCAACGTTGCTAGACGGAAAAGCGCATTTGTCTAGAAAACGCGTACAAGGTTAGTTTCGAAACCTGCGAAACAGCATCTTTCACGATTTGCGTTTCGTAAAGACATGCTATGAAGAAAATTTTAAGAAGCAACTTCTTTTTGACGTGTGAAACTCTTTTTAAAAGAAAAATTGCAACCTAATCTCGCTCCCAGGCGGGGAGCAGCGCGAGCGCTCGCGACTTGAACGGGACTTGACGAAGGAAGTTCGCGGGAGCGTCTATGAAACGTAAAAGCCAGCTTGGGCGTTTTCAAGTCGAACCTGGTGTTGAGGCGGACTTGAGCAAGTCGAAGTTCGGCTTCAGTTGAAGTCACATCTATGAATTCGGGGGTCAGTTTACGACAACTTAGCTAAGAAGTTCGTAAGTTAAGAACATCGTGAGAAGAGGAGAAATCGGTAGTCACGAACGCGTTCGTAAGTGAAAGGGGAAAAGCGACGTTCTTGTACGGAAAAACTGGAACTTACCGGTACTGTTGCTACGGCGACGGCGTCTTCGGCAGCACGAACAACCAATCGGAGAGCTCGGCATGGTTCGGAGCAGCTCGGAGCACGTGGATTTTTAATAACAAACACAGGCGGCCTTTCCGCCACCGCTTGTCTGGGGTTCGTGTCCGCGCAGTGATATCTTGACGCTAACACGATTTAAACGCGCTTGAATGGCGAGGCCGGGATGCGTAACCGCCTCCGTTCACTGCTACGAACTCGATCGCTACGAAGTCAACACAGATGTCATCGTTGGTAAAAGACGGCCCGTGCCAGTCGTTCGCAAAGCGACGTAGATGGAAACAAATCGGCGCGGCGTTTTTCGCTGCCTCGGAGATGCAGGAGCGAGCCGAAGTTAAAAAAAAAAAGATAAGTTTGAACTACGAGAGTGTCGGCAAGAGCCACGTAAATACCTGTACCAGTGGACGCGCGCGTTTGATTGAAGTGCTTGATTCGCGCTTCGGGACCGATCTTTTACGATTCGAACTCGATACTGACGTGACACTCGGCAAAGAAAGGTTGGACCGCCATTGCCTAGCTCCTACGAACTGTTATAGCTCAACAGTGACGTGCAATCCTGTCAGAATAAAAATTGCATACTAATAACAAAGTGTACATACCGTGTTGTGAAGGTAATTCATACGTCGTTCATTTGACCTCTATATCACACAAAACAAGGATATAGAATCGATGACAGCCCCTTTTCGACAACAGCGTTCGTCACGGACCCCTCGGAAAACAAGGAGATGACCGAGAGGAGAGATTGACCTCTTAATATAAAACTGAGGTTAGCGATCAAACTATAATACGGGAAGGATCCACAAGGGTCGCGCGGGCGCGTATTCCATTCAGCAAGCCAGCCGGTCGATGGCAGACGGTCTTGGCCAAGGACCGTCGGAGCAACGGTGCGCCGAGCCGGAGTGCCTGCTAGGCCTATATTCTGCCGAGCTCGCTTGGTCGGGGTCGGTGGAGTCGTGGCCATTGAAGGTTTTCCCGGGTGTTTGTGGATCCAGCGTTCTTGTTCGTCGTAGTCGGTTTCAAGTACTTTTTACTTTTTTCTTGCTGCTTGAATCGGGACACGCAAGAAGAGCACGTAGAAAAAAAAAACGTCCGTTGGTCGTCGCGACCAAGTAACTGAGGGACGCAGTCGGCTATGCTGATTTGATCGTAAAAAGTGCGTAAGAGAGCTCCGAAGCTGTCGTAGAATTCCGTCATAACCTGCGCAAAACGTACGATATTTTTGTTTCGTGAATACGAAATTGTTCTTACGTTTTGTCTTAGCACATTTTTGGCGTAAGATTGTTTCGTGAATCTGACCTCTGTTCTCTGGATTTACGTATGCAGCGCATATAACCAAGCCGGAAACAAACAAAATAGCCTCAAAGCACGCCGTCAAGTATAAGCCTGCAGCATAAAGCTTGCATTTTCATTGTTTTCATCATCAAAATAAAGACAGGTAAGTTGTTTTTTGCTGAGGCGAAATTCTTGTTCCCTGGTCCAGTCTTGGAGCTGTTTCGCTGGATGATACCTCAGAATGCAAGATTCAGTGCTAGTCTATATTTGTCCTCTGCGGATACTGTATGGGCCGGCGGGACAGGCATATAAATATGTTGTCGCCATGCATGACAACAGCTTTCTGAACTCCACTTATGTGATCGGACATTTCTTCTAAACCTTCCGCGCTTTGGTAAGATGAACATTCGAATTTCGACTAACTTCTTCCTTGTCAAAAGTCTGTGTGTTGCGGCGAGACGTAAGGAGCATATTTCGTATAACGTAGCCACCTTCGTGCTGGGGAAATGCGAGACACTTTGACCGAGGGGAAAGAGGGGAGCATATTGGAAGAAATTTATCAACACACACACCACGAAGTGTGGCTCTGCTAACACATTTACTGTCATGTGCCGTCCGAACGCATATCATACACCTGCAAATTTTATTACGGCAATTAAGATCAAACAATTTTCACTCCCAGTGTGCCTGACAGTGGGAGGCTTAGAGTTCAAATCCTTGCTCCGCCGTTTATTTTGACTTTCGGTGGTTTCGTAAGACTTTGATTCATTCGATCAAGTACGGTTTATTCATCTGCATGTTCTCAATTATTTCCTCTTTGGAGACCACGTACAATGTTGAAAAGTGCCCGTGATATATTAAAAAACGTGGCTCTTGATTGTCGCAGATGATGATGATACCGTCTCTCAAAGCTCATAAACAAGGAAGAGTACTTCATGTACACGTGACGAGGAAAATAGCAAGAGGGGTCCTGGAGCACAAGGAGTACCTACCATGTGACAGCAAGTTTCGCACCACGTTCCACGTGGCGGCGTGTGCTTTCAGAATACCTCTGACTAGAACATTTCCTTTCTTGTACAGCAATAAGACAGATAGAAAACGTCAGAAAGTCAAGGTGGAGTGGTGTAATCATTCAATTTTAGAACGTCGACCAACCCAAACGTGGAATGGAACGCTCGTCAGGAGCGATAACAACGGCCTTCGCTAGCCACGGTTTTTCTACATGCGATGACTATCGTATAATTCTGCCCGATTTGCCCTCTGACTCTGTCACCCTTAACTCTCTTGTATTTACCCTACGACGTTACCGGCCACTCGTATTGGATCAACGACTTTCGTGAAGAAGTTCAAGAACTGAAAATCCTGGGCGACGTGGCGTTCTTTTGGCGCCTATCAAATGAATCACGTGTGGCTGACCACCTTTCAGTCAAAAACACCGAGGGACCGGCTGCTCGCGGTCCCGGAACTCACCATCAAAGGCAAGCGATACATTTTCATAGACCCGAGAAACTCAGAAGTTTGCCTGAAACTTCACTGGGTCCCATATATTAAAATATATGGGACCCAGTGAAAATTAAAATATGTTAAAATGTGATGACTCGCGCTCGGCAGCAGCAATAGCAAGTTGGCCTGCACAAGGCTGAATTCGACTGTCCTTCGTATTGCAGGCGTCCCGCCTCAAGCCGTCCTGCCGCAAGCCTGGTCACCGTACACGTGCAACAGTCGCACCGAGTCATCATAGCAGACCAAGAGCAGCAGTCTGTCAGCGATCTGTTTCTTCCAAGCACGTGGTTTGTGACGTCACCGAAGGGACATTAGAAAAAGCTGGGACAACGGCAAGATCGTCTTTACTCGCGCTAGGCAGCAGCGATAGCAAGTTCGCCTGCACAAGGCTAAATTCAACTGTCCTTTGTATTGCAGGTTGGTGCTTATGTTCATTATTCTTTTAGCTTCCATAAGTATCTGCTATCGCTGCTGCCCCGGCTGCTACTGTCTATACTAGTTGCAGAATCTGCTTTTTCCAAACAAAAACGGAAAGATGGCAGATGCTGATGTGTGTTTCTCATGCCACGAGGTCTTCTCGGATAATATTCGTATGACTTGTACTGAGTGTGAGTTTTGCTACCATATGGGCAAGTGCTCAGGGGTTACAAAAAACCCAACTGAAAAGAATGTCTGAAGCAACAAAAGAGTCGTGGCAATGTGCCACATGCACCATCGCGTAAAGAAGAGGAAGTAACTCAAGTAAGTCAACGAATCTAGAAGAAGAAAAGCGAGGGGGTCAGATGGATGAAATCATGAGAAAGCTAGACGTAATCATGTCAATCAGGGAGAAAGTAGACTCTCTTCTTTCCATGAAGGAAACAGTAGATAAGATTGAGCAGTCCGTGCAAAGCATGTCCGATAGCTATGATGAAGTTCTCTAATGTCGGTGATTTTAAAATTTTTATTGGAACATTTTAAATTGTTTTATTTGAATATTGTAAGAAATATTTAGGATTGTTTAAATATGATTGTGTTCCCTGTACATGCAAGGGCACCGGACCCAGTCAAGCTAGCTTCTGTTAGCTTTTTGTCCGATGTCCTCGGCATAATGTTGCTGAAATGAACAAAGTTCAAAGTTCAAAGTTCAAAGTGCTTGCGGAGATAAAGAAACAAAACCAAGACATAAAAGAACTGAAGAAACGTGTAGAAAAGTTAGAAAACAGCGGAACACAAAAAGAAGTCGAGGACCTAAAACATGAAATGAATGAGCTGCAACAGTACAGCCGAAGGCAGAACCTAGTGGTGCATGGTCTTCCATGTTTCGCAAACGAAAACGTACTGAACAGATTGAAGGAGGTGGCGAACCTTCTGGGTGTTACTGAGCTAACCGAGGGAGACATTGAGGCTTTACATAGACTGCCTGGCAAGCAAGAAAAGGTTCTTCCTGTTCTGATTAGGTTTACTTCCCGACTCACAAGAGATCGGTGGTTCGAGAAGAGGGCTGTGCTTAAGGAAAGCCCGTCGCTTATCCGGATAATGTATCCGGATAATGAACAACCTGACACCCCAAACGGAAAGGCTACTGTGGCTGACTAAAACAAAGGTGGCGGAGAAGCACTACCAATTTGTTTGGCAGAAGGACAAAAAGACTTTTGTTAGGAAGCAAACGAATGACCGTCCCATCCGTATCAAGAATGAAAGTGACCTGGAAAAAATCGAGTAAGCACTTGTAGCTACCCGGAGCATAATCATGGTGTGCGGTTTTTATCCCACCACTTCTTTCAAACGTTATCTACGTGATGCCATATCAGTTAAAAAAACTTTTAAAATGTTTAACTTAAGCGCACCAAATATTCAAACTAACACTGAAGATACATGTCCACATCTTAATTTATTTTGTTACGTGTTCCACATTGTTTTATTACTGATACCTGGTATCCCAGAGAGCCAAAAAATGTTCTGTTTCAAAGTTATGAATGTGACCCGTGACGTACTTGCGGCGGGTTCCCCTTGCCTTTCCAGGACAAATAGTCTATGGTCTATGTGACGCACTTCCTGCTTGTATTGTACAAAATCGACCAATAGCTAAGACTATTTTGCAGAGGTACACTGAATGTTTTAAACCAATTGGAATATGTTATCTACAAAATGGAAGCATCCTCTACTGATAACTTTTATTATAACTGTGAATCCTTTAATAAACTGAAACGATGTGAAACCTTGATGAACAAATCAAATATATCTGTTTAATTTAAATGCGAGATGCATTAGAAATAAAAGTGATGAGATTGAAATATTTTTAAGTTCACTAACTCATAGCTTTGATATTTTGGCATTCACGGAGACGTGGTTTACCGGAGACTGTGATGTTATTAACTTCAAAAATTTCAAGAGCGAACAAATCTATCGTACACACCGGAAAGGAGGTGGAGTGTCAGTTTATTTGCGCGAAGGTCTGAAATATAAAATTATTCCAGACTTCACGGGTGTTGATTATAATCATGAATCATTAGTCGTTCAAAGTTCTAGAACGGTTATTGCTGCAATATACGGGCCACCGAACGGATCCTTAGTATATTTTTTTAGTTTCATTACAGGCGTACTGGAGTATGTTACTTCCATGAATTTTCAGATTGTCCTAGTAGGCAATTTTAATATAGACTTACGGTCTCATGAATCGCCAAAAGTTGAATTTCTTGAAATAATACAGTCTTTTGGTTGTACAAACTTAGTCAACATGTCGACGAGGATAACAGAACAGACTGAAACTTTGATTGATCTTTGTATAACAAATTATGAAACCCATGGCACAAGAGCAAGCGTATTTTCGGTGGATCTAAGCGATCATTTTCCTATATTTTGTTTTATCTGCTGGAAGAACTCGGGCAGTAAGCAATCTAGCGCACATGAAAAGCTGACTTATCGCCATACTAGTAACCAAAAAAATATTGAACAGTTTACCATACTCATTTCGAACGATAACTGGAACGATGTTCTAACCGAACTAGACCCTGATAAAGCGTTCGATTAGTTCGTGGAAAGAATAAGAGAATATTATGACTCAGCTTTTCCTCGGGTTCAATGTAAAAAGCACCGCTAATCAAAGAAACCATGGGTTACTGCAGAGTTATAAAAAAGAATAAAAGCGAGGAATAAGCTGTTCGATAAATTTATCAAAACTAGAGACCTTAACATTTTAACTGAATACAAAAAGCAACGTAATAAACTGGCTGTAGATTTGAAAAAAAGCGAAAGTTAGATATTATACAAATAAATTTGCATCTACAAAAAAACAAAAGCCCAGAAAAAGTATGGAAGATTGTTAAAGACGTACTATCCCCTGTCCCTAATGGCATACCAAATGGACTCACAATAGATGATCAGACATATTCTGACGCGTCACTGGCCGAGAGGTTCAACTTGCATTTTTTGACTGCAGGGGGCAGTGTTCCCACATTAATGGACTACAGCAACAATGAAATCTACATAACCATGAACTTAGCTAACTGTAAATTTTTGACTCCCACCAATGAAACAGAAATTAATGATATGATTGTCTCGTTGAAGTGCAGCAGCGCCTCTGGATATGATGATTTGAAGGTATAGCCCCCATCGAAGCAGTAAAAGACTGAATTTGTTCTCCTCTAGCTCATATATGCAATAGAATTCTTGAAACTGGTATATTTCCTAATAAAATGAAACTAGGTAGAGTTTGTATTATACACAAAGGCGGTACATTAACTAACCTAAACAACTACAGGCCCATATCAGTGCGTCCATTATTTTCAAAAATTGCAGAAAAGATAATAAATACTAGGTTTTCTAAATATTTTCTTTACAATAATATTATAGCATCATGTCAGTATGGGTTTCAGAAAGGAAAATCTACAGAAACAGCTTTGCTATAAATAAAAAACAAAATAATAAGTAACATAGAAAATCGACTTTACACACTCGGTATATTCCTAGATTTTCGGAAAGCTTGTGACTCTATAAAGCATGATATTCTTCTTGGAAAAGTACAACGATATGGTATAAGGGGATTAGCTCTCGAACTTATCAAGAATTACTTATCAGCTCGAAGACAATTCACATCTCTAAACGGTTTTAAATCACAAACTTCCCTGATACAGTACTGCGTTCCTCAGGGTTCGATCCTCGGACCTTTGTTATTTTTGGCATATATAAATGACATAGTTAATATACCGCGAACCCCCGATATTATCCTGTACGCGGACGACACCAACGTTTTCTTTTCCTGGACAAATCTCGATGAAATTGAACAGTGTGCAAATTGCTGGCTTAATGAGCTATCTCAGGGGTTGCGGTCTAACCAACTAGAGTTAACCACAGCGAAGACAAAATATGTTATATTCAGGTCCAGAAATAAACGTGTTCAGCGTAAGTTGCATGTTACATTTTTAAACTCTACGATAGAAAACATTTCAGCTCATAAGTTCCTTGGGGTTTGGTTTGAGGAGTTTTTAAGTTGGACGAACCATGTAAATAAAATTAGATGTGATATATCACTTTCGATTGGTATACTGAATAAAGTCAGACACTTGTTACCAAACTGACTTAAACTGCAGCTTTACTATACTATTGTGTATTCCCGCCTACAGTATTGTCTTTTAGTTTGGGGAACCACGACAAAAACAAACATTGAAAAAGTTTTTCTTTTACAAAAGAAGGCCGTTAGGTTCATAGATAATTTAGCTTATATTCAGCATACATCGCCCACATTCGAAAAATATAAGCTATTACCCATCGGACATGTTTTGTTTTTATTAAATTAGCGAACATTATATTTGACGAGATAAAACGGAATGAGACCTCTTTCTTCAACGCCTACCTTCATAAGCCTGCCGATTACACTCTTAGACAAACCTTTTACATCAAACAAAATGTTAGAACAAACTATGGAACTCAAACACTTCATTATCAAATCGGTGACTTACTAAATACTCATGCAAACATAGTTCAAAAGGTACACAACTGTGGCAATCTCCAGATGTTTAGGAAAATAATCAAATTATATTTTCTTTCAATCGAACAATATGCACCTGCCACTTGTGCCATTAGTTCAAATGTGCAAATGTGATCAATTATATTATATGTAACAGTGTTTGTTATTTTTCACCCAACTTTGTGACTCTTCAAATGTTTTCATCCGTAAAATTACTTTGATGTGAATTAGGTAATTGATGTTCATTTTTTTCGGTATCCTTAGAAGTACGTGCCGAGTGCTGTAATGGGGGCTGGTGGCCACGTCAGAGGACTTCGCGTCTTCTTTTGCCGCAGCCTCCCAGACATATGCATGTCGAAATAAACTTATTATTATTATTATTGTTGTTATTGTTTGTTGTTATTGTTGTTGTCAGCCTGCGCTGTGCAATCAACATGCTACAAATAAATTCTACAAGAGTCATGAACTGGTTTAAAGCAAATCGAATATCTGTGAATGTGCAAAAAACAAAACTTGTCTGTTTCCGTAACCCACTCAAGCGGACATGCATAGACATACCTTTTACATTACATTCATCGTCTTGTGTCTCATGCAGCTGTACGCCTATACCATACGTAAATACAGTAAAATATTTGGGCATTTATTTCGATAGCGATTTAACATGGAATACACACTTGGATTATTTGGCTAAGAGACTACGAAATATATCATGTTTATTATATCTCATCAAAACCTTCCTCCCAATCTCCGTCAGAAAAATGGTCGTTAATGCTACCGCGTATGGAGCTCTGCGATACGGAATTACAATCTTCGCAAACTGTTCAGCTCTTTGGAGAACAAAAATAGATGTCATTCTTAAGAGCATCGCCAAAAACGTTGCCTATGATCCCAAATTAATACAGGATGGTGACGTATTCGCATCGTGGGTCTACCGCCTACCGCGTTTTCTTCCTCTTTTTCAACGATGTGTCGTCCTAAAGCATTATTGAAATAGCCCGTTTAAAACGCCTCATTTTGTTCAGCGCTCTATAAGAAATAGTGAACGCTTTATAATTCCTCGAATATACACCAACTACGGAAAGAGTCTAAGTTCATTTTACGTGCCTGACATCTTCAACAAATTACCAGACGTTTTTAATCAACTCGATTCTCTACGATCTTTAAAAAAGCACCTGAAAAAATGTGCTAGAATACATGTATCCATTTTTTTTTTTTGCGAATAACATTTTGAACTCTTTGGACCTTTCTTCAGTTGGTGCTGAATCCACATAGGCATTTGTTTGTGTCTTTATCCATGTCTATGCTGTGAGTACTGTATATTTGTGTATCCGTGAACGCATCTGTAGATCTAAATTTGTGTATATATACATGCCTCCGTGCATCTTTGTGTGATATATGCCTGTATACACAGATCCGGTTGTTTTTTTTTTGTTTTTTTTTTTTGCAAACATTTACTTTTTTTATTACTTTTGAAAGTGTACATTGATTTATCCATGTGTTTAAATATTACTTTGTCATGAAGGATGGTATAGTGTAGTTATAGCAATCATCTCTGTGCTTCTTATTTTGCCATTTGTGAATCATTTCAAATATCTATACTGACTGCGATTTGTGAACTATTTCAAATATCTATACTGACTGCCATTTGTGAACAATTTTTGAACTTCTAAACTGACTGCTATGAGCATACCAAGAACGCCCGTCTACCACTCACATTGGCTAACATCATTGCTGGGTCGTGTCACACAAGCCAACCCTGGCTTCGACAGACCCGAGTCTAACATAATGAAAAAAATCAAATGCTGGAATAAAATATTATTATTATTATTATTATTATTATTATTATTATTATTATTATTACTATTATTATTCCACGTACCAGACGATACGGCCCGCAGAGCACTCGAGCCCTACGCGAAAGTACACGAAGTCGCCCACGAAACGTGGCGGGTTCAGGGTTTCCAAGGAGTCCAGTCAAAGACAAGGCTGTTCCAGGTAACGTTGAGAGACGGCATCACCAAGGAGAGCGTCCCTCACCAGCTCCAGAGATTTGGCTGCAACGCCCTTGTCCCGGTGCCAGGCTGCGCCCCCCTGTGCCTCCGGTGCAAGAGCACAGCACGCACAAGTAAAGACTGCCGCGTCTCCCGCTGCGAGGACGGCCACCGATATGGCCACACCAGGGAGGACAGTCGTAGATCCTACGCAGCTGCAAACACCGGTCCACTTCCTGAGGAAAGCATCGATCTGCTGATGTACGATGGGGGAAGCCGAGGTGCCCACTGAAAACACCCAACACGTGGCACCATGGACCAGTGGAACACCAGCGGCCGCAGGCGAGGAACATCCTCCAGAGGTCGAGCTCCCTTCGTACGCTCCCACTGAGGCACCCCACCAAGGCGGCCAGGTGACGCCCACTACCAAGACCAGTGATAGGGCACACAATGCACAAGCTGCAGCGGCGACAAAATATGCGGTACCAGATGACGCGGAACAAGAGGAGGTCGAGATGGAAGTAACTGTTGCGGCAAGCAAGCGACTGCTAGAAACGAAAGTGCAGCGGTGAGGAAGAGGACGACGGTATAGCGCAGGGGTGGCCAGGCTGACCCGGCCTAAGAGCCGCAAACGAAACCACGAAACCTCTGAAAGCCGCGGGGTGGGGGTGGGGGTGGGGGTGGGGGGGGGGGGGGGGGGGGGCAGGGCAAATTTAAATTTTGTTCGGAGTCTGACTGTACGTATGAGTGCACAAGAATGTACGACAGTACGTATGGGAGGTACAAGGCTGCCAAACCGCGAGCCGTACTTTATTCTGCCTAAAATCCCTTCTTTTTTTCCTGGGGAAACGCGGAAAGGGGCCGGGGGGGGGGGGGGGGGGGGGGGAGGGGGTCCACTTATGAGGGATCCGCGAGCCGCACTTGGACCAGCAAAGAGCCGCATGCGGCTCCCGAGCCGCGGTTTGGCCACCCCTGGTATAGCGGTTCAACAACGCCGTATGCTCGCCACGGCAAGAAGCTATCTGCTCCGATCTCCGAAAGCTCAGGTTCCAGAGGACGATCGTCCCGAAAAGGACTCCCAGTAAGGAAACTTTTTCGAACGCTACGCGAGGAGTGTTTCCCGATGTTACCACGGCGTCCAATACTTTTTTGTTGTTGTGTTGGTATGCCAGGTTCTTTCCATTTTTGCGTAAGCCAGTGTAATGTTGTTTTCTTGTTGTTGTTGTTTTTTTAGCTTCCACTATGGAAACATTTGCGAATCGCAACTTTGAACTGCGTTTAGTCTCGTCGTCAATAAAAGAAAACAATGGGTACTAAATCAGGTGCTAAAAAAAAACGCCGATATTTTATTTTTGCAAGAGGCGAAGTTGGCCTCCGAATTCAAATTACAAAAAACAACCTTGTTTTCTGAACGCCGCTATAATTTGTTTCATTCCAACGGTACCACGCATAGCGGAGGAATGGCTATTCTTGTTCCGATAAACAGGTACTTTACTATCCTTCCAGAGTGAGAAAGTGATAGGAAAAGTAAGAGGTTTATGTATAGCAGATGTGTTGTTTCATCATGAGCTATATACATTTGTCTGTGTTCACTCTCCCAATTTTCCAGTCGACCACAATTTTTTTTATATTAACCTTCGGCAGTACTTAGACACACCTGTTGAAACGATATTGGCCGGAGATTTTAACTGTATTTTGAAATCACGCAACTCATCAGTCGGGCTTAGATCGGGCCCCAGTGTAGGAGAATTTAGGTAATTATTACGAGATTTTGATTTACTGGGCATGGCAGAAGTATCCGTGCGCCGTGTCCAGGCTATATTCATTGGCAAGGAAATGGCCACTCACGTCTTGATCGCGTATATGCTTCGAGGAAATATGTGGCGACTGCGGCAACGTGCATAGTCACTCCCGTCGTTTTCACCGATCACGCAGTAGTCTCAGTTCCCATGTGCAGAACTAAGCACGAACAACAAAGCTTCGGAGTGGACTGCGTGGAAAATGAATGAGAGCTTAGAGGAAGAGCCCGTAGCTCATAAATTCAAAAAAAAAAAGATCCGTCAAAAATGCGGCACCGGAGTAATAGACGCAGTGAGCTGGGAACTTTTAAAGGAAGAGACAAAACTAACTACATTCCGCCACAGTCAGGATATGACTGCATGATGGCAAGCAGAGAATTGGGGTCTAAAAGAAACTTTTCGGGTGCTAATTCACGAAGAAAACCTCACTCCTGGCGTGTTCGCAAACAATATCCGCGAGTGCAAGTCAAATATTTTCTTGATTCCGGAGGAAGAGTACCGAGTTAGGTGCGATGGTGCGATGCTGGCTTCATGCACTGTAACAAACAAAAGGCCCGAAAAAAAAAAAATTCGAAACTAAACAGAGCAATTTTATTCGCTGTTACAAAATAAGGTCGTTGCAAACTGACAATAACGTGTTATCAAAGCAGGAAGACATTGCACAAGAACTAGTCGATGTATTCACTAAGCTGCTGAGTGCAAGAAAAGATACAGATGAGGCTATTTTAGTGAGATTTTTAAGCCTTGCCGGAAGTTCCGCTTGATGTATCGGAAAACAATAAACGAAGAAATCGTCGATCAAAAAATAGAAGTGGCCATTAAAAACCCTAAGACCAAAACGTCGTCGGGCGTAGACGGGTTAGGATCTAGTTTTAACAAAAAGTGTTCAAGCCTTTTAATATTACTACTTCGCAATGTATACACGGACCTTTTCAAATGAAATTTGCTCCCTCTATCAGTGCAACAAGCCGTGACGGTTCTCATTCCAAAAAAAAAGAAAAAGAAAATACTGCCTTTAACGGCTCAAGTGCAGAACAATCTCAGACCAATCAGTTTATTGACGACGGACGACAAGGTTCACGCAACAATTATCATTAAGCGTATTGAATATGAACTAACTTCTATTGTTCGAGACCACCAGCCGTGCAGGTTTAAAGGAAGGTCCATCACTACAAATCGCACACAATAAGCATCCTGTGTGAAATGGCGGAGATGAAGTAAAGCTCTATCGCAATTCTACAGCTGTACCTCAGTAAAATGTTTGATAGGGTATCCGACTCCTTCCTTTTCGATTTGCTGAAACAATACCGCACGGGGGAATGCTTAACAAGGTACAATGAAATTCGTTTAGAGAGAAAACCACTCGGCTTTCGGTAAGCGGGCACAAAACTACCCCGATTCAAGTGAAATCTTCAGTCAAACCGGCGCCTAATGTTTCCCTTACTGTTCCCTGTATATTGTCACGGGTGGTGACCAATAAACAAGAAATAAACAGGAATAAATAAACGTTTAATGTGGCGAAATTGTGCCAAAAATAGAAGGGTACAAAAGATAATAAGAGAGAGTCGCGGGCGTCGAAGTCGGCGTAACAGCAGAGTCGAACGCTGGGGCGAAACTGACTCCGCTCGCCTTGCGGAATCCCTTATGTACCCTCGTGGGTTTCTGGATCGTTCGGCGTAGAAGGTTCGGTGTGTAGAACATTCTAACCTCGAATCAGCAAGACGGTTCTCGAATTCACTACAACATAAAATTACACTGTCAACAAAAATGTGTAGACGGGGCCAGGAATCGAACCCTGGCCTTCTGCGTGAGAGGCAAGCGCGATAACCGTTAGGCCACGCGCGCGCTGCCTACTTGGCCAGCTGCGCGCGCGGCAATATTTTGAACCACTGTGCAAAACAATCACAGCCAATGTGTACATTGAGGGTGTGAGCTTTGGTGTGGGTTTAACGAAAATACTAGACTGTGCAGACGACGTTGCAATAATGTGTGCGTCTAAACAAAAGATTGGGCTTAGTGTCAAGCATATTAACGACTTATGAAGTATCTCGAAGGCGGCAATGCCCGCGTGAAAATCAACTTGTGCTTGACTAGGCCCATGGACGCACAAACCAAGGTATTAAATATCAAATGGTCATGTTCACTATCAAATTATCTTGGGGTAGGAGACCACAGCTAAGTACCGGCCAGGACGGTATACGCTTAAACAGCGTACACTCTAAGTTGAGCAGAGGGTACAGAAGATACACTTCAATTTTCAGTAGGTCCTTTGAGTGCAATTATGACTTTTTCAAGCATATCGTATGTGCCACAAATAGATCCATCTCGCCAGGCGGATATTCACGTTTCACAGATCTTGTGCTACGTATGTATAGCAATCTTTACTCGAACGAATGAACAGAATACATTTATTTGAAAGTCTTTTCAAAGGTGGGTTGGGGCTCGTTAACCTGGAGCTCAAGATATGAGTTCAACGGTATACTTTCTTTCGTGATTACATTAACCCAGTGCTTACGAGATCCTTAAAATGCCTACTGAGGCGGTACTTGGTTGTCTGGCAAGTGAGTACGGGAGAAGCCTCGGAGAGGGCACCGGTACTCAGGTCTTATAAAGAAATTGAGGGAGCATTTGATTTATTCAAAGCCGGTTTTGTTTGGATTACCTACTTCAGGTGAAAAGAAAAATACTTTACTTTGACACCATAAGCCACAATACATCGTTACAGGAACATCATTACCCGTCTAAAAGCATCGATCAACTGTGTTCAAACGTCTGCGGAAGTACCCCGTTGAAACAAGCACCAAAGATTTTTTTTTTTTTTTTGTGAAATTTCCCACGGAAGTTTTGCCCGTCAAAACATGGCTAGAAAACAAAGGGTTTTTTGTTGCGTGGTCTCCCAATTGTGAGTTGTGCCTTTTCTAAGAGAACTTGCAGCACGTCTTCTTGCAATGTTTAAACGCCGAAATATTTTGGTCAGAGTTCGAATATGCTTTCAGCATTCATGCGTACACACTCGGACTGGATTACTCTCAAGTTTTTTTTTTAAATCGAATTTGATGAAAATAAGACGTGTGTCGAACTCTTTTCATGCTCGGCCGGCATGTGATTTGGAGATCCCGAACTGATCACACAATGGTGGTTAAAAAGAGAAAACTCACTTCGAACCACCTTGGCGATAGTTTTGCATAGAGTAGTGGCCCATTGGAACATATTGAGATGTCGGAATTTAAGCAATGGCCCGCAATGCAATCCACAATAAATCGCTATATGGTGAAAAGAGACAAGGATATTATTAGAAATTACGTAATCCGTAAATAAGCTGAAGATTGTACATTGTCAAGATTGAATTAGGTGTAACGCAGTGTAAGCACCTGTTTTCCTTTTGTCGCGGCCAACTCGCCAGTGTTGTAATCCTAAAAAAACTGCTATGTACAAAAACTAAGAAAAAAAGATGGAGTCGGATTGTGGTAAGAGATTCTACTTCCGCAACTCGTTCGTGACGGTCGCTGGAATCATGAGCTCCGACGGAGTATTATCTATGGCCAACCCCAGCAGGGTATCAGCTTCTATTTCGTCGTCCGCGACATGACATGACTACCGAGTTCTTCTGCGTACGCTGCCAGCAAGGCCTTTTTCTCTTAATTCGTTTTTTTTTTTTTTTTTTTTCACGAAGACCCGGCCGTTATTGAGACTGTACCGCATCGAGGATTTTCGCGAGGCTTGGAAAGACGTGGTGGACATGCAGGACGTGGCCGGCTTCAGTGCTTTTCAGTAAAAACATGCGTGAAGACTGAGCCTTCAAAATGCTGTCGCGTAGGAAAAGCTACGGACCGCCGGAGCCCTAAAGGTCAAGGGAAAGACTTTTCTTGTAATCGACCCAAACGTGAACGAGAAATCTTTCAAAGTTCACTGGATTCCCAATCATGAGCCGGACGATTCTGTCCGAAAGGCGTTCGAACAACACGAAGAAGTGAAATCTGTATTGCGAGAGAAGTGGAGGCAACCAGGCTTCGAGAACGTGGAAACGACAACGAGGACAGTGACGATGGTGCTCAAGGAGGGCGTCACCATCGATGCAATCCCGCATAATGTCAATATTCTCGGAAACCCGGTGTTGGTGTCTGTTCCAGGCCGCCCAACCAGGTGCTTACGGTGCAGAAGGGTCAGACATATACATAGGCCATGTAACGCCCCTTGGTGAGAAACGTGTCGCACCTTCGACCACGAAGAGAACGACTGTGTGGAGACATACGCGAAAAAAACAAAACAAAAAACAACTAGAGGTGCGGCTGAGCCACAGGACTGCGAAGACCGGATGGATGAGGACGAGACAGGGGAGGCTACCCCCATGTCTGCGTTGGTAAAGGACGTACCGGAGCAGCTTCCCGTGAATGCTGAAGCCGCAACCTCAGTGCCACAGGAAACGCCCAATTGAGAGTACACTCAACCGAGAAGTCGGCGGTAGAGGATCCGACAGCAGTGCAGGATACGGTTCAGGGACCTTCGAAAATTCAAGAAAGAGAGCAGGGGCAAGATGTCTGCAAACCTACGAAACCTGACACAACTGGCAAGACAAAGGGGGAACGAAAACTCCGAGAAAGCGTGCTCGGTTTCGTCACCGGAAAGGGGTAGTCAGTGTCCGTGCCAAGCGTTGGCGAAAAAGGGGTGCCAGTGAAGTTTCCCAGCTTTCCTTGTGTCTCACGGGGCTTCGGAACTGCACAGCCTGAGCCCAACCATCATGGACGACTTTGGTTTCGTTTTACTCGTGAGCAAGCCTTGTTTTTTTTTTTCCTCCCCCAGGATTAGGTAAAAGGTCCAAGCGCAAACTGTCCGTAGGGACATTCAACGTGATTAGCTTGGTTTCCAGGAAGCGACGACAGTGGCTAATGGACCTAATGTTCGAAGCGCGTCTAGATATTGTCTGTGTGCAGGAAACGAAGCTTGAGACCTTTGAACCGAGACAGTCCTCTAAAGAATTTTTTTTAAGAGTCACTTTCATTTTTTTTTTAAAGGCAGGAGGCGAGAGCGGTGGCTGTGCAATTTTATTTTGTTGAAACTCTTTTTGTATAATATGCCCTGATATAGAAAACGATGACGCGGGAAGAACAGTTTCTGTTGATTGCATTGTGGCAAAAGCGATTATAAGGTTTATCTGTCTATATGGGCCTTGTGCAGCTACTGACAGCAAAGATTTTTATTCAGTCTCTGGGTCGCGTCCTTAACACGTCATCACACATTGTTCTGTGTGGGGGGGGCTTCAAATTAAATCCCCATTATACGGAAAAGTAGCTACATTCTTTGAAGAATGCCGCTTGCTATCATGGGCCGATTCAGGCGGCACTACCATCTACGCGCGAGCACGGAAAGAGCAAAATATAACAATAAGAGTTGCATGATGGACGAAAGGGAAGAAGGAATGCCTATGCTGTCGGAGTGCAGTGCATGCTATGAGCTCATGTCGCCAATCAAATAACGCCGACTGTTCAACGTCACGGCCTTCATCGTCTTTCTTTGAGCACATCCTTCGAGGCTGTTAGGCCATGACGATGCGCTTTTAGCCTGTGTGTATGTATTTGCGCGTCTTTCAGTCGTTGACTGTGCTCTGACTCAAATACAGGAAGGCCGTCAGTTAGCTTGGGCCGATCCAGGTAGCTCTACAGTCGACGCGCGGGTGAAAAAAAGCAAAACATTAAGATAAAAGGTGTGCGCGTCAGGGGAGGAGGAAGACGATGTTGCTACCTTTTTTATTCAGGGGCATTACTTCAACTATGTCATGCGTATGAACGACAGAGTTCTCAGGCGAATCCGATACAGCCTCTTGTTGCCCGTAAGATCATGCTGTAATGCTGTTATACTAGAAATTATCCATCTTATATTTAACATTTTTTTTCTGCACGAGCTTGCTTTTAGGGTGTCTACCAAATTACTCTTTTCAAGTTTACTGACTTTTCCAGATTTTCACTGACTATTTCGATCTAATTCCCCGACTATTACACAAGCGTCGTAATGTGACAACTAATGCTAAAGATATGATATATGAAGACCGTTCACAACTTTAAGAAGCCTTTTGAAATTTTTGTTTATGTTGCTTAAGAAGAAATGGTCATGCTGGACACCGTGGCCACAAAATGGAGGGGGACTGAAATGAGCACAAGGACTGCAGGGTGGACATGATTTGATCTCTGGGCTCCGGTTTTCTTAAAAGCAAGTAGGGTGGCCGTTCTGGGTGCCTGCACAAGACAAAAAGACCGTCTGCAACCTTTGGAATTGAGGCAGAAACTCCCTATGAGGGTGCACAGATATCATCACCACCTCCTAGACAATTGAAAGAGACGGCACTTCTCCTATGATGTCATGGGAGCGAGAACTTCCGGAGGGCGATTAATATGAGAAGAATGCCACCCGGAGGGCGACTGATATGTGGAGAAGCCTCTTTACATGTTTTCTGCATTACTGTGTCATGTGCACCGTGCGATGACTTAAATATCGGCTGAATATTGCTTTGCGGCCCTTTGGAATATGTACCTGATAGTGTCTACCCTAACCGACCTGTCTCCGTGCACAATCACCTCCATACTATCTAACCTCCTTCCTCCTCACCCCTACCACATCCGTCCATTGGGAAAGCTGGACCGCCCCACCCCGGGACGCACAACTGACGCTATTCCCCCAATTAGTGTCACACAACTTCGCAGGGACCATGCTGCCGCCCTCACTACCGGCATTTTCTTGACCGCCGACGAGAGACAGATGGTGTGGACGCAGCGTCATTGTAAATAAATTTTATTTCCCACTCTCCTGTTGGCCGAACATTTCCAATTAGATACAAGTATTTGGTTTTTCGTCTGGATGGGTACAAGCTCAGATGGGTACAATAAAAGCTCAGTATTCATCGCACCTTAGCATATATACTAACCGCAAAGGCTGAGCAAGCACGAGATGGTAGCCTCGAAAGCCTTCACAGCGCTTGCACTGAATGTGTATTCGTGCCAAGGCGTGGTCCAAAGTAATTAACTAACATTTGTAGAATCTGTGGCTAACAACAGTCCAAGCTAAGGGGAGACAAAACATAGAAAACTGCAACTCTAGGCATAAAAAAACATATCTGCCAGTAAACATTAGAAGAATCTAGGAGTTGGGGTGGGGGCAACAAGCTTGAATTATGGGAGGATGGAGGATATAGCATGCCTGCCCACCTGTTCGGACGCAACATCGCATATAACCATAACCCGAGCATGTTAAAAGATCTATATCAGATTCCCACCCGATCTGATTGGCAATCATAGTCATAGTTTATTTTCATGTGTTGTGTGAGAATGGAAGCCAGTTTTCAATACTCTACATTTATAATATTCGCTTTCAGTATTTCTCTTACTGCAAGATTTTCATGACGAGCATAATGCTCCCCAGATCACGAGCGCCGCACACAACTATATGTACATTTTTTTTTATAGCGAGCCTTAGTTTGGGCATTTAGGACGTAGTGGGTAGCTGTTGTGCGTCTCCTACGCATTGCAAAATCTGCGTAAAATGATCCAAACTTCTTTCAACGAGCGCTGTGACCCAAAAGGCGATCGCTGGTCAAGGATCGCCCCTTGGGCGATCCTCGACCATCGTACGGCGAAAGGTCCCCACCCCAGGGGTCCCCACCCTTAACCGTTTCGATCTGTTGTAAGTCACAGACCCCAGGCTAGCGGTCATACTGCAGTGGTTAGTGGCTAAATCTTCTCATCTACAGCGTAAAATGGTGTCGCCAGAACCTAGACAAGCCAATCGCACGCTATTTAAAATAGCGAACGTCCTATTTTCTTCTGTTGCGTCCAAAATGACGACAGTGCATGTCATCCGGACAGGCTGCCGCTCTTGCCTTCAAATCGCTCGGGCACCTGCATTTGCACCACGATCTAAGAGGCAGAAAGAAGCGAATAGAAGCCAGGCCAAACTGCGGAATCGTCCTCGGTTGCCTGTCACTTTAACGGGGCTAGCTCTACGCGCATGCGAAATTCATTGCGGTAAACAACGCAGCGGTTGACGAAAACGCCGTTCCCTCGCTTTCGAATGAGAGGTCGCCGACGCGCCGTATCCTATAAAGTTAGTAAATAACTCAATATCAAAAAGCTGTGCTCTTCCTCGGGCTGATAGGTATAATTAAAGAGACCAAAATAATAATGTGTGGTTTATTTGGTTCAGTGTTCAACGAATACGTCGAAGACTAAATCGTCCGTTGTTGCTGTTTTCACTAAGGGTTCTTTTCTTCTTCTATATATATATATATATATATATATATATATATATATATATATATATATATATATATATATATATATATATATTTAATACCTTCAACCAGGGCATTAATGAAAGTCCGGGAAGGCTGTTTAGTTTGCAGCTGGCTCGTTGGAGAGCTGATCCTCTCCGCCCTTGAGCTTCTCTAGATGCACACACTGAAGACACTAGGAGATCTTTAAACTTAACAATCGATAGTTAAACCACATCCTAATACGTTTAAGTCCGAAGAGAACCTCCAAAACGGATAAATGCGGCTCAAGCGGTTAATCTCAGGCAGGCATAGACTGTCACATCCCTACCACTCCTTATCCAAAGAAAAATCCCCCAAAGTGTTTAACTTCGACCTCTAGCACAAAGGAATGTCACGGGATTTGGGGGCGTCGGTGGTCACATGTATCCTATTTCTGGTTTGAAGACGAGCCACCCCCTTTTTTATTTTTATTTTTTTATTTTTTGTGTGTGAGAGGAAATAATCTCTCCACCAACAACTTTTTTTTTTTTTTTTTTTTTTTTTTTTTTATTTGCGCGAGCGTAAATAATCTTCTTTTGCGTTTTTTTTTTTTTTGATGATTGTCAAGTTTTGGTGCCCTCTCCTTTCTGTGTAATCTATCTGTTTTGTCAACGCTGTTTCCATTTTCTACGGCACTTTACTCCCTCTAATTTCTTCTTAGGGGTATATAAACATTCGCGGGCTGTATACTCGCTACCTGATGAAGAGCGGTCCCCGCTCGAAACGTCGTAATAAACTTCGAATTAGTAACTCCGACAGTACGCATCTTTCACTTATTAACTTTTCCCGGTCCATTGTTTTCATATTTACCTTACTTTATATATATATATATATATATATATATATATATATATATATATATATATATATATATATATATATATATATATATAATTTTACAACGTAAGTTGGCGCCAAGGCTACGCATGTTCCACCACACTAGAGGCAATTAACGAGAGTCCTTGAGTTTTAAAAGAAAACATAACCGATGGTTGTTTGTCTGATCTGAGTCTTGCTGTGTGCACAGCTGCGACTATATTGGGCATAGTTGTAACCCGAGACTGGGGATACGGACAAGGGACAAAACACAGTCTCGGGTTACAACTATGCTCAATTTACACCAGCTAGCCTGCACCCTCACCATTGCTTCACTATATTGGGGCCTGAGGTTACATCGTACAGGAAAGACGACTTTTCAGTTTCTCTGCACTCAAACTATGCGGCTTTCAGCGGGATCGACTGTAATCCTGGGGTGGCTGAAAACATCCTGTGTGCATTTCCTGCCGGATGGAGGGGTGAACATACTGTCTAGGTACACGTTTGCAGACCTCCGTTTCTCACGAAACCATACTTATACGAAATAGCTATCAAATCACTGTCGACCGTCCTTTATGATATATTCTATGGCATATCAAACGGATAATTAACAACACGTCTAAGCGTTCCTCACGACGGGATGAAGCAAAGGAAAGGATATTGAATATTCTTGTGGATGTTAATATAAAATATTCATATATTGGTTCAACACAGTCCAGTCAGTGTACTACAGCTGTGTCTGTAACCTAATGCCATCTAGCTGATTACATTTTCTTTAAATTGTAGGCTAGAGGAACTGGGCTGGTTCTCTGTAAGGCTGGTTTTGTTGTATTTATATTGAGATTTGTTTTGAAATATTTTAATCGTGAGACTATTTTCAAGCTCGACTCTGGACGCAAGAAACCGGTTTCAGAAAAGTGGACAACTATTAGCGGCGAGATGTTTTGGTGGCGCCCTCCTATGGTTCCCCCTTGTTACGTCATTACCTTGCTAACAACAAGTTCGATGGTGTTCGTAAATAGCATGGTGGAAGCTTGAAATCATTGATCTCTTAAAGCAACACTGCCAACACCGTCAAAATTAAAGTTCTTTCATTCCTCTTATTTCCGTCGATGATATATACCCTTTCCTACGTCATAGTCAGCGTTCGGCCAATCGTGGAAGGCCGACAACAGCGACGCTTTCGGTCGCGCACGGGGCTAATAGGGCGTATTCACTGGCGGCCATAGCTGCGTGGGCGAATGCTGAGCGCGTGCTGATGGCGAGCTTCCACAGTTCTTTTTCAGCGTGCATTCCACACCATCAAGATTGCCGGACTTAGCAGCTTATTAATGTGAGCTCGTTCTGAGCATGCGCTCTAAACAGCACCCACAAATATGGCGTCCAGTAAATACTCGAAATTAATATGGCATCGAACAAAAATTTAATGTTGTGTATAAAAAAAATGGTGGAATTCTGAAGTCGTCGCCTTGTTGTACCAACAGCGACAAGGTTCACAATCTAATATTGGGATTCATTTTTACTTCACTGACGTAAACAGAAGCACCATCGGATTGTCAACTTTGACGTTGTTTATTGACAATGCATTAAGCATCCACCATGCTTTTAACAAACATATCAACAAACTAATCGAACGCATCGTTCGACGCCATCTTTCTTTACATGCCGCCGCCATGTTTCAGAACATGCTGTCGCCATGTTCCGAAACCACGAATGGTGCAAACCTTGAACCACAGATAATAGCAACGACGAAGTGGAATTTTGTTTCCTTCACTTCAAGATAAATAAACTTTTTTTTTTTAAGGTTTTAACTTTCCAATTACGCCGGTTCTGTTCTGTCCGCCATCGTGCAGGAATTCCTCAGATTTCAACCTTACTCTACTCGTTGACAACTCGCGGAGAGTGTTATGTCTAAATACGTCTAAAACACAGTAACTGGGCATTACAGTGAGGTAAAAAAGGCTAGTCATCGTGGCTCATATTCGCCACTCAGAACAGGGGTAGAATAAACCGCTTTCCCGCGACGTGCGCTGAAGATAGGTCAAACGCTCATTCTGCCATTTTCCTGTTGATTAATTTTTTTTCTTTGATTTAAATAACTGAAGTATCGCTTTTACAACAGCAATTGCTTCGCAGCAACTTGACCCTTAAAGTCTTGCAAGCGCTGCTTGGTGCTACCGAAAATTCAATTAAAAAAAATATCTCGCTGAATACCTGGGTGACTAATTCAATAAACGTTTCCTGAAACTGAACCTCACAGGCATGCCGGTTTAGTGGCTCTAGTAGAACAATATTTGTTGAGTTTAGAAACCTCAGCTAAAGTGAAAAACGTAATGGATTACTAGTTACCCATCACTCAAAACAGTTTGAACTACAGAATCGTTAGAACTGAAGAAATGTAATGCAGGCGTTTAAAAAATTTCTATAAAATATAATTGGCTACATGTAACTTGTAACGCGTTAGCAATAAGTCTGCCCGCAATCCGCACTCCGCGATCTACGAAAATGCCCTAATAAAGCCTTCTCGTAGATCCTAAACTACGGAACGGGGGCCTAGCGAACGTGTGCTCAAGCTGCGCTCAGTGTTATGGCACGAGCTCCAACTGGTTCCCACTAGCATCGCATAGGTTTTGTGAATGGCCTAAAGTTTCCTAATGGTGATTCTTGCTCGCTATTATCAGTCGGCAAATCTCTCTTGCTTTAAAATAATTGTAGACGAAAACTGCGGTGCTTGACGTCGAAATTGGTCATTTCAGGCAGAATTGGCTTATGTAAATTAGACATAACAAGTCGGCGTTTTCTACCAATTACAATATCCAACATTACCTTATATCTAATGCTTACACTGAGTCGATAGAGCATGAACACCGATTAAGTTTATAAGTCTTTGGAGGCTTATTATTATTTTATATCGCAATTATTATGAAGGCAGCGTGCATATACCTCCATGTGGTCTATGGTTCGTTTTGATTTGAAAAAAGAAGACTGTGTTTTGCCATTTTAACTTGGTGGGATGTACGCGGATGTACGCGGCGGCGCTGTGGTCGTATACTGACTGGCTCAAGGATCCGACTGGTTCCGAGCGTTCCAAAGGTTTTCGCGAGCAGGTTTGGCTTGCGGTTTGGGCTTTTGGCGGTATGGCAGCGCGAAGTGGCTCCCGTTCTGAACTGATCTTTACCCCGTGTTCGCTGTCGCTTGTGGCCAATGAAGCGTCATGCCGAATTAGTGTTTAATCGCGCAGCAAATGCAATGCGAGCCGCCCGAGCTGCCCGCTTCATACAGCCTATCCAGAACATGCTTTAGTGGCGCCCTCTCGAGCCGTCGACACAGAGTGCGGCAGCCGTGAGCGCGCGCTGCGCTCACTAGCCCTCCTCTAGTTCACGGCCACTCAAGTGACCAAGGACTTAACGAAGGAGGTTATTTTTTTCGACATAAGGATACAGGTCAATGCCATATGGGCAATATAGTTCCTTATGGGCTATATTGCATTTTTTTATAATTTTGACGTCAGAGGTAACGTCAAAACACCACGTGGCGGCGGCGAGACGTTACGACAACGCCACAGCATCATCGCCAACTACAACGTTACGTGACGCCAAGATGTCTTAAGGCCGTCGTGACATCGCGTTGCGACAACGGCGACGCCGTTTCGCGACATCAAGTGACCGTTGTAACGCGGTCGTGACATCGCGTCGCGTTGAGCACGACGCCGTTACGCGACATCAACTCGCCGTTGAAACGCGGGTCGTCGCGCCGCGTCGAGGGCGACGTGGACGTGGTCGCCGATGCCAACGTTCGCATCGACGCACCACGCAACGTCAAATATCGCTATGACGTAACGTCAACGTCGTCCTGACGTCCTCGTCAACGTCACAACGAAGTCACGACGAAGCCTTGACGGCGTGTAACGTCGGAGTTTTCGCCAAAATCAACGTCGACGCGCAGTCGCGACGAAGTCTTGACGTTGTGTAACGTCGTCGTCGACGACGATGACGCCGACGTCAGCGTCGTTAAGTCGTCGGGACGTCGTCATGACGTAGAGTTACGTTATGTCGACAACCTGACACCAACCGTCTTTATGACGTCGCATTGACAAGGACGCCGTCATCTTGACGAGGCGTGACGCCGTCGTCGTCATCGTCAACGTCAACGTTGACATCCACGTCGTTGTCAGCGCAATATGACGTCAGAACGCAGTCCTGATGTCCTATAACGCGCGTTTTCAACACCAATGACGACGTTTATGTCAAGGCGTTGTCGAGATGTCGCCTGGCGTTGTGACAAATCAGGTCGCGGTGACTTTAGGTATTTTACGTGACGCCTGACGTCTAGGTTGTATAAAAAATATAGCCCGTTGTTTTATTGTTTCTCTGAAATTGACCAGTGTGCCGGTCGAGCTTGGCGTTGGAACGCAACGCGTGTTTTTTTAATAAAAAAAAACAGCGAATCCGAATTATTTTGCTCGTTCCGCCCAAGAGGGCGCTACGAGCAAAGTGGCTTAGATTAGCCATATTTTTCCACTTGCGGAGGTGCAAAAATAAACACTCCGGTGTCCCCACTCGTCCTTTCTGTCACACTCTAGCCGGGGTCACACTGCCTGTTTGCGGTGAGAAGCTCGCTAGGGGCGCTGCTATATCTTCCTTACTAGAGTTCCTGTATAAGCTGCCTACGGGAGCCAGAGTTGCGTGTTCATCCCAGTAGCACCGTCTTTCCTGCACGGCATGTTGATCCCGCTCCTTACCTGACTGAAGGTACTGTCGGGGCGCGTGCAACGTCCACTTTCCTGCACGGCATTCGATCTGGATCCTCACGTGATCGGATCTCGACGAATAGCGGCGCGGCGGCACGTGGAAAACAGACGCGCAACTCTGGCTCCCGTAGGGAGCCTATACAGGAACTCTATTCCTTACTACGGGCAATGCACGTGCTACCCACGCGGTTATATTTAAATTTTAGTGCATAGAAGCTAGGCATTGCACTTGCTTGCACCAGCAGAGGAAATTGAGGTATCGTCGCTCTGGGTTGCGAGAAAAATTCAAGCAGGTGGTGATACTTAAACTTTTCGCCGCGAATACATCATACAAACGACAGCCTGTGCGGAAATTCGAACTTGCGTCATCCAGAGATCCATGCTTCGAATGCTGCATCGCAATGAGTTCAAAGAGGAAACTTGGCACGCGGCATTTGAACCACTGATATTGTGGTGGTTTGTATTGGCAGACTGTCCTTTGCATGATGTACGAACAGTGTGATCCCGGGTTTAGGATTCGGCAATTTCCGTCATTGCAGCGATTGAACGCGAGCCATTACCCGAATGTTTGCCAAGGCATTGATTGTCACAAGCCCGTGCTCATGTCCAATCTGTGGGCCGCATTTACAGTCACATTGGATGGGTTTACATCACGGTGTAAGATAATACTCGTCAGGTGAGGACAGCGCGCTCCTCGCGACGTGCCGATAAAGTTCGCTTTTCACTCTCTCTCTTTCTCTCTCTCATTATGGTTTCAAGCGGCGCCGGCAGATGACTCTTCGACCCGTGGGCATGGCCAAGACGGCTCGTGCCGCCTCATGCTCCACACGCGCAGAGCTCCAGCGAGGTGGTCGCACGTGCAGAAAGACCACGGTGTACCGGGGTGTCATGGCAACGAGATAATTTTTTTTTTCGCTCTCACACAGTTTCGCCGTTTGGTTGCCGGTGACACTGTCAGCTGCGGACGGGCGCGGTGGCCGCGGAATGATGCAGCCTTTCGGATGCCCGTCGAACGAACGCTATCTGATTCCTCGCGCCACGCGTTCAGCCGCGCCGTGTCCCACCTAAGCAGTGTATTTTACACCGTGGTTTACATGGATGTGATTGTAGGGCATCGAATCGATCAGGGATCCGTCATGCGCACCCTGTCTCTTTACTTCTTCGTTTTCTGCCTAATGCCCATCTACTGCCAATCAAAATGCTAAAACCTCGATGCAATGTGCTACGGTCACATCCATGTAATTATGTAATTACAATTCATGTAAATGCAGAAACTGTGAATCCCCACATGGCTATAAACAATGCCACCGCCATGTTTGCTCGGAAAAGGTCACCATACAGGATTAATCCAGGAAAAAGCCCCGAGGAACAAAAACAAATTTATGATAATAGTAATGTTTTAATTTAGATCCGTCATGGGATGTTGCAAAAATATATCCATAAGACTCAATGGGGAAAAAAAAAAGAAAGTCTGGCCAAGGAACAAAACGTGCACGTCCGTACGATTCAAATTTATATTGATTATTACTGTAACATTGCTGTGCATTGGTATCCCTGGGATGATTAGAATCTATAGAAGGCTTTCGACGAATTAAATGTTTACAGTGTTTTAGGGAGAGCAGGCGAGAGAGGGCGCAAGGTGCTCGTGGACAAGAAAGCTGGGGATCGGATTGCAAATGCACCAAGAAAACAAGTGCCGTGATGACGCACGCTTGGCTTTGCTTGATTGATTCCTTCTGGTGTAGGGTTGGTTTCGGTCGGAATCGAACTTAAACGGAGTATATGCCATACGCTCGTGCCCATGCCATGCCCCGTAGCTTAAGAATACATAAATAGAAGTAAAACCACTGGAAAAAACAAGTTAGAAAAAAAAGCGCGGTTGCTTTTCATCTGATTACTTTTTTTTTATTTCACGTTCCAATGTTAGATATAAAATGCGCCGTGTATTAGCTTAATGTAATGCGTTAATGACCATAATATAGGCATATATCTTTTTAAATGTAACGAGTATTTGAACAAATTTGTTTCAAAAGGTGAGTAATCAGTACGTGCTCTGAAAAGGATAACGCGGCCATTACAAAACTACTCGCCAAAATATATTACTCGCAAAAGTATAAGGATATATATATATTACAAAAGTACTCACAAAAGTATAATAATACTCGCAAAAGTATAAGGAAAGGCAGTCCACCCCTTGTAAAATTACTCTCAAGGTATGATTTTTACAGGAAGTATATTTACAGGAAGCAATCCTTCACCCCGAGTCCTCCACAATCACTCAGGCGGCATACATCTCTGCAACATATATTTCGCGATGATGGCCGTATCTCCTAGTTCATCTGGATTTCTTCTTTTTTCCGTCATTATTTTTTTTTTTCGTTTGTCACTATACGTTGTTAGTGTCGAGCCACTATAGAAAATCAAAAACAGAGCCCCGTTTTTTGAATGGTAAGGCAATTACTGCAAAGGTGCAAGCGAGCAGGACAATAATAATCCCTGGAGAAGGGGAACAAGGGGGACAAGGAACAAACACAAATCTCCAAACACAACTAGGTGACTGGTGCACGACCGAAAAAAAAAACAAAAAAAAAATTCCGAGGACACCTAAGCACTTCTTATGAGTTGTGAATGCGAAAGCATGAATGTCGGTCTTCCACTCCCTTAGTTCGTCAGTGCTGTACTGGCATGGACGGCCATGTTTCGCTACAGATCCTTAGGCCCGCACCGATGCAGACGACAATGGTGCATTATATGTGTGTATGGTATATATATATACGTATATTATAAATATATTATATATTATATTATATATATATATACATATATTATATATAACAGAGCAATAAAGAACGTTCTAACAACAACAACGCGGTTGAAGCGGTTACGGCCGCCGGCAGCTCCTGGAAATTTCTTGCCGCTGTCCCTTCGCGTTGTTCGCCGTTACGGACGCCGCCTGCTCCGCTTCATGGGACAGTTAATGCTTCTCACTTTAAAATCCGCCTGGTCATGGTATCGAACCAGGGACCTCTACATTTTCAGTAGAGCGGTCTACCAACTGAGCTAACCAGGAGCTCGACGTCAGTAGAGCAGCAGTCACCTAGCTGTGTTTCGAGATTTGTGTTTGACCTTTGATCCAGAGATTATTGCCCCCTACTTTTTTCGTTTTTGGTTTGGTCTTGTTTTATGGTGAAGTACTAAGCACTTTTATCACAACCTTACCACGGAGCGGCATTGTAACCAGAAGCTCGCACTGCCACTTCGAAGCGTAAACACTGGCGCGCGTGCCAGGAGTCGTATACCATGCCCGCCTGCTGTGAAGCTCTGTAAAAAAAAAAAAAAAAGAAAACCCATTAATGGTTTTGTACAGGTCATGGTATGTTCATTCTACGGACGTGGCCCGCCGGTCTTTCATAACACACGCAGACTTAAGTGCAACAAGCGGAAGGAGTTCATTCAAACCACGACTGATTGTAGTCTGACTGAAATCGTTCCGCTTCTTGCGCTTACATTTGCGTGCGTTTTGAACGATCGCTATTTTGAGTATCTGGCCGTTGTAGATAAATATCTCATAAATGCCACACAGGATGCAGCTTAACATCGCCTTACAGCTGTGCTTTTGGCCTCGTGGAAAGAGCTCCCTTTAAGAGTCAACGCACAGAGACAAGCCAGCACTGCTAACGACGAAGCCCTGTCCGACATATTTTTCTTCGTCCCAAAAAGGTAAGATGCGTTTTGGTTTTTCGGTGTGTGTGTTTTGCCGCGGATCATCGGAAACGTGATGATACGTTAACATGCAGTGGGCAAAAGGGGAAAAAAAAAAAGCCCGCGTCTGTCAACTCAGCGGATGGTCCGCTTGTTACTATACTTACTGACAGGTTGTTCCTGTGGTTCTTGTAATTCGTGATATCTTTTGTGCCTGTATTTCTTGTGGTTCCTGACTGTTCCTGTTCCTGCAGTCTCTATAGTTCCTGAGAGCTCAGGAAAAGAAGGGTGCGGCGTGTTTACGCTTCTTGCTTTGCGATTCGTTCTTTGGAGTTTTTACGTGGTAGTGTTGGAATCTCATTGAGCGCGAAGCGATAATGATATGTTCGGGTCTCTTCACAGTTTCTTTAGTTGTCATTGACTCAAATTTGCCCGAAATGAAGAGATCGTAACTGGCGCAAGGGGATGATGAAGGCACTTTGGAAATTTTGTTTTTTTACAGGGGGCGGGGCAGTGGTTCTTGGACCTTCCACTAAATACTTTACAAAAATAAAACTTCGACCTTGAAGGGGCAATGAAACAAATTTTGGGCTGGAATAAATGGTTTTAAATTGGGACTTTATTAATCGCATATCGTTTAGTTGGACAAAGGAAAGAGTGTAGAAACTCAAAAGCAAGCTTTTCGGAACGAACATATGAAAACATAGCGGACTTTTTTGTACCCTCTTTGCTTCGAAAGCTCTCCGCCTTTTCACTATGATACATCAGCGGTTCCCAAAGCGTGTCAGCGGTTCCAGCCTGACGTCAGCCGAGCCCAGCTCACGCATTGGACACGAGAACTGCGTCACTCGGACGTATGCGCTCGTCAACAATCAATCCGTCGGCTAATATTTGGACTCGCTTTCGTGGCCAATGAGTGCCCCCACGGAACTTATAGTCACTGGCGAATGACAAGTTCTATGGTGTGCATGAAAAGCACGGTGGAAGCCAGGAGTCATCGCACCGGTGCCGAAGAATGTCACGACGACGTGATTTCACAATTCGCATTTGAGTTGAAGATTAACGCTAAGAAGGAAAAAGTAGGAAAATCGTTTCACGACCCCTTTAAAATGGTGACGATTTTAATGCCGCCAGTGCTCACCCTAACCACGAGCCCGTGTTGACAAGGCAAGGGGTGCGTGTTGAGCTCCAAACATTGTGAGGGTGCTGCTCCCGTTGCCGCGAGACTCAAGCCCCTAGACTCGTCGAGGCATTCTTGTATTTATTGATCCTGTTATCCTGTTTTGGCACTGTTCCGGGGGTGTAAAGCCAGGGTCACACTGCTCATACATAATAGAGAGTTTTAGTAGATCATTCCGATACCTCCTATAGCCCCGATAACGATACTATGCATGCGCAAGGGAGGCGGTGGCGGAGTATCGGGTATCGTTATCGAAGTCATGGGAACGATCTACTATACCTCGTCTCAGCTTCGGTCCGAGCGCGGCCGATGTTATGAGCCAAAGGGCCAATGAAACGGCGTAAAGAGCGCAATGTTATGGCGTGCTCTCTGCGCTTGATAGGACTAGCCGGCGGAAGAGCACGCACAGAGAGACGGCGAATACAGGCTGGTCCTATCAACTGCAGAGAGCCCTCCATGGACGCTGTGCCTCTTTCGCTGTTTGATTGACCCTTCGGCTCATAACATTGGCCGCGCTCGGACCGAAGCTGAAACAAAGTATAAAACTCTCTAATAAAAAGGACAGACTGCAAACAGGAGTCACCGCAATATCCGTGGTTTCGATGCCGCGTGCCAAGTTTCCTCCTTGAAATTATTGTATTGCGGCATTCGAAGCACGGATCTCGAGGTGACTCGCGTTTGAATCAGTACGCAGACCGTCTTTCGTATGATGTATAAGCAGTGTGATTCTGGCTTAAGGGCACACATTGATAAAGGAATTAGATCCAACGCATCTAATGATCATCAAGAAAAAAAAAACACAACGGTGCAGTAAATGTACACCGGTATACAAAATAAAAGCAAACAACCGCGGTAATGGTACATATGAAACCAAACAACTTCACAGTGCATAAACGCTGTGAAGTCGTAAGATGGAATATCAACTAGCCCAAGCTTCTGTATGAACACAAAGCGAAAGCAAGGCACTTTCGAACGCACCGTGTCGTAAAAAACAAGACAAAACAAAACAACAACAACAGCGACATGGGTAGCACAGGACCAAGTTTACTAAACTTGTTTAAATAGCATATATTTTTATTATGAGAAGTTTGGTGAAGGTAATAGGGAGTTTTAGAATAACGTACGCAATTTCAGCGCACGCTAGCGCTAAATTTAGCGCTTGTATTAGCGCACGCGACGCGAGAGAGTTTTAGAATAGCGTTTCTCCGTCGCGACGCAAAGGCCCAACCATCTCGCGCTTGCGACGCCACTAAGATACAGCCACAATTTTTATTTCACACACGAAATGCTGTAACTTTAGAAAAAACAAGTTTTTTGGTCCCGAGTATTATTTTAGATGTGTTTAAACATGAGAATGCGACGCGAGCGGTTGACCGGTCGTGTCCGCTTGCGTCGCCTCGGCAAGGGAGGTCTCGTGTACTGACCTCCGCACATCGTACCTTCATTAGTGAGAAGACGGTGAGTGTGCAGGCGAGCTGGTGGTAGCTAATCATGTCGTATTACACCTGAGACTGCGGCGGAAGAAATCAGAGGAACTTTCAGTAGAAGGAACAGACACAGAGAACGTCTCAAACTCAGCTAACTGGTTTATTTCTCAAACAGCCTTTAAGTACCCACGGAACTTTTTCCCAACCACACTCAACAGATAAACTCCTTTGTTGCAGACATTTCGAACCGGATGGAACACGCGCAAAAGATACAAAGCAGCCCACACATGAGACGAGGACTTAACAATGGGGCTGCGGAACATCGCAGTGACCTTGAGAGAGATATGTCCCGAATTATCTTAAAAGTCGCGTCAAAGCGCACACAAAAAACAAAACAAAAAAATAACACACACACAGGTGGCTTCTAAACCGTGGCGACGCACTCAGACATAAAGAGACCACAAAGAGAACACCTTTTTCTTATAAAACACACCCAAGCGATCTCGAAACCGCGATTACAAGCACATTAAAAGAAAATTATAGATTTATGTACACATATACATTGTCTCTTTCCCCCCCCCCCCCCCCCCCCCCCCCTTCCCTCGTGAACCGAATGCGTTCGTTCAAAGTCTGAGAAACTTTTTGGAGTTGCGTCCAAGTTGCAGTGATGCTTCGCTTATGCAGTTTCCAATAGAACTTATTCTTATTGTTTCTTTAACGACCCTCTTAATGTCATTTCGCTCTTTATGCAGAACTTCTGTCTCTGACCAATGCGCATTACAATTATTGCATTCCTCTATGTGCTTTGCTATTTCGGAGTTCGGCGCATGCGTGCGTACATTTCTCTTGTGTTCTAGTAACCTGTCATGAGGCATCTTGAAGTTTGTCCCACGTACTTAAATCCGGGATACGGTCCATTTGTCACATGCGCACTCGTCACAGGACGATTGGTCACAGGACGATTCTTCACACAGGAACATTCGTCATAGGATGACTCGTCACGCGGCCAACCGGTCCTACAATAGTTCGTCCCCCAAAAAATGTATTGTTCAATTTGGTTCGGGCGGACAACGTGCCTCACCTCATATCTTAGTATGTCTTTGGCTTCTGAAAGGCGAAGAATTTGTAACAAACGCTTTAGCTTCTGGTTCGGTCCCGAACATTGAATGTTGGTTCAGCCTGACAAAGTGGGTCACCTCTTCTCTTAGCACGTCTTTCGCTTCTCAAGGTCGAAGAATTTGTAGCAGACAGGCCATATAAAAGGGACCATTTTCGAACTCGGGCTACATTCAAAAGGATGGAGGTGATCGCAACAGAGAGAGGTGGAGCCATGCAGCTGCACGAGGGGTACTCGTACACAGGCATGGAACAGAAAGATACTTATTGGTTTTCTCGAAGAGGTGTATGCAAGGCAAAGTAAAAACTTATTTGGCTGCCAGTCGGGTTATTGCTCGTTCAAGCCAGCAACTTAGGTCAACCTGCTGAAGAGTCGTAATATGATGAAAGGAAAAACGGAAGAGTATCGTAAGATTAGTATTTCTAACTATTGGTTTATGTCAAAGTGGGAAGTCGTGAAACTCCTCATCAGGGAATGTGGGTGGTTGTTGAGATTTACAATTTACTATCGTCCCCTGCCCGATCGATGTGACCAGTTGCCCGCATGACCAGTCATCCTGTCACGAATGTTCCTATGTGACAAATCGTCCTGTGACCAATCGTCCTGTGACGAGTGCGCATGTGACGAATCGTCCTCATCCCCTTAAATTCACATGACAACGGAATCTCATATAGTACACTCTCTTTGCAAGAAACTGAAGGTTCCCAAAGGGCCTTCTGACACCCCTTGTGGTCTGACAGAAAGGGCTTCAACCTGCTCATTTTGAAATCTCAAGAGAACACCACGTCCACGCCGAACTTTTTTGCGAGAGCCTTTACGTTGTGGGAAATTCCGTGGAAATACGGGATTACTGGTATCTTCTTTCTTGCTTCCTTTTCCCGTGGTTCGTGTCTGTTCCTTCTACTGAAAGTTCTTCCGATTTCTTCCGCCGCAGTCTCAGGTGTAATACGACATGATTATCGTACCTTCACCGAGAAATGTTCGCGCGTCAAAAAGCTGCCGGCTATTGTTGCCAAACCGAGTACAATGTCGTCCCGCATTAAAGATAGCAGTCGCAAGGGTGCCGCCGACGTCGCACTCACGAGGCCGCTAAAGCAGCCGCCGACATAATCCTGGAAGCCGCCATTTTTTTAACTCTGCTCGCCTTGGCTTTAGCAAACTTCTCATCACGAATCCTCCTTGGAGAAGCGCAAAGACTCTTTGCGTACGCCCGCTATTTCCGAGAAATAGCGCACGCTAAAAGTGCGCACGCAAAGCACAAAACCTGGTTTGTGTTCGGAGCATGCGCAGTGGCGACGACGCTATTCTTTGTGTAGGCAAGGCTTTAGCTTGCGCTATTCTAAAACTCTCTAATAAGTGCCACTCTTGGAGTTCCTTAAACTGTCGGTAGCTACACTGCAAATTGCATCGCGATGCATTTGCAACACCAATCACTTTTTATATCAATTTTGCCAGTGATAAAGATCGGTGTTAGGCTCCAGTGACGTGCAATCTCGGTGACAAATGTTTGAACACCTCTGCTACCACAGACACTGCAGTGTACGACCATTAAGTGGCTAGACTGATTCAAGAAAAGCACCTATTCAGGATTCCGTTTCGCGAGGCAGAAGACAGTCGGGAGCGTCTAAAATTGTATAGTCAGCGACTGCGTAAGACACGCAGGGGGCGGCCGATTATGATCAAGCTCCTTGCTTCGTGGTCCCTCCTTCGGCGTTCTTATCAACAGATGTCGCAACTTAGTTGTACATGTGGAGCGAAAATAAAATGTACAGGATTCGCCACGCCATGCTTTCATTATACTGCCGCTAGCTAAAGTCGCAATCTATATATTGTCTGTGCAGGACACGCCATGGCAGAAGAGGTTTACAAGGACATTGAAGGTGTCCTCCTTTGCAGACCCCGAGACGACGTACACCATGTTCGTTCGGCGCTGGCCTACGAGCCGACAACTGAAGACGTCTTCCTCGTCAGCTACCCAAAATGCGGATCAACGTGGCTGATGAACATCCTCTACAACATCCTCAACGATCGCCCGGCTCCGACCAACTTTGCGGACTGGTCTAGGGAACTGCCCTTGCTCGAGTTCCAGGGCGCGGAGTCCGTAAGAGAAATGCCCAGGCCCGGAGTCATCAGATCACACCTGCCTTTCTACATCAAACCGGTCTCGGAGGACGCTAGATACATCTACATCTGCAGGAACCCGTTCGACTGCTGCGTGTCCTATTTCTACCACTACAAGAGCTTTCCAAGGTACAAGTTTGAAAACGGAACTTTCGACGAGTTTTTCGAAATGTTCATGACCGGAAGGTTAGATTTCGGTGACTACTTTGACCACCTGCAGTCCGGCTACGAGCACCGGAACAAAGAAAACGTTCTCTTTCTGATTTACGAAAACCTTCGAAAGGACGTTGCCGCGGGAGTGCTGATGATAGCCGATTTTCTGGGCGAAGAGCACGGTAGAAGACTGCGGGATGATAAAGGACGCCTTGAGAGGGTACTGCTCGCGACAAGTGTGAAAACGATGCAGGAACGCATGAATGCACTGTTCAAGGCGTTCCAGAGGGACGAACAGATTTATATGGGCAAGAAGAATGCACAAATCGGCGAAGACCCGCTTGAAAAACAGCGAGAAGCCAGTGGCTTTGTGAGGAAAGGAGCAGTTGGAGACTGGAGGAACCATTTCTCGGCTGACCAAGCAGAACGTCTCAAGAAGAAATTTGCGTCTAAGACTGCTGGTAGCGGCGCGGCGAGCTTGTGGAAGAACGTTGACATTCCCCGATAGGCCTGTGTCTCTTGCCAGGCCACGGAGAATGACGAATTAGTCAAGACCAATTGTAATCACACTCCAAAAACTCGGAAATTCCCACTGGGTAGATTGCATTAAGATCCATTTGGAACACTAAACATTTGTTTATTTTTGTCAGTTCATTCCCAACGGTAACAGAGATTTGTATTATTGTATGTGTGAAGTGGCAACCTGAGTAAAGAAATATTGAACACTGAGGCCACCGGCTTATTTTTTTCTCTTCAACGTGAAAGCGAGGCAATATACAGGCAGCGGTGTTTGTGACCATCATGTGCTTTGCTCCTTTCTTTGTACCGCAGTCTTCGCTTCATTATTTTCCTATAGGAATCGATCGCGGTCTCAAAAATCGACAAATGGAAGACCTAGTGATACCTCCTCACGTGTCATAAGAAGTTTGCTGTATTTATGGATACCTCTTGAGATATTTAATATTCCATCTTCAATTTCGTGTGACCCTCAATAAGTGCCGCGCGTTTCGTTGAATTTATCATAAGGTGACTTGATTTTCAAAACTGCTAGCCAGAAGGGCCTGTTACTTTTTTTTTTTTTTTGCGATTATGGGCCCGTTTGCTCGTAGCACTAACCGCGGCTCAAGTTAGCCGCGGTACCTAGAAAAGGGATTTTGAAATTTCGTGACTGGGCTCGGTAGGAATGCGGGAAAACATGGCGGTGCCCCGGTGAGTGAGCGCCGCTCAATTTGGAACTAATACGTCGTTATAGACGCTTTCAGGCAGCTGTGCATGGGCGCCGCCATAATCGACCTTCAGTTTTTGTTCCCTCTTATTCCGTTCGCTCCATTTCATCATTACCACAGCAGGACAGGTTATTGTAATTTTAAGTGTTACTGTGTCCTTCTTCCCAGCATAGGCCCTTGTGGAGACTCGTCAACGCCCGCTTCAGTGGTTGGGCATCTCAGTAAGACCAGAGAAGGTCGGTTATGGCGGCTCAATTTGGCGCGCGCTGAAAGCGTCTATAGCTGCAATATCGGGCGCGTTAGTCAGCAACAAATGGTGCATGAGGCTTTCGCTTTACCTTACCTCACTTAAATCGCAAAGCATTAGCAATCACCTCGCCGCATTTTTTAGATAGTATTTTGGTTCTGGCCATTCCTAAGCCTAAATGAACGCGACAATTGTCGCCATGGCAACGTCCTTTGAAAGCGGATTGCCTTGACTCAGTCGGCCGGGTATTGATAACACACAAAAGCAGACAGAGTACCAATAGGCCTCTTTCTAAATTACCCAAGCATCGAGGAGAACGCTGGAAGTGTAATTCTACGGTCCGCGCGCGCTGGCCTTCCTCTTATAAAATATTCGAAGTACATAATCATAATAGAGCTTTGACGAACGCGCGTGCAAGGCAAAATTTGCTTTAGACTTTTTGCTTTAGAACAATTATTACTGCAGACGCCGGCACGTGCAACGCGCGTAACTACACTCGTAGCACTCACCTCGGTGCTTGGGAAATTTAGAAAACCCGTATTCCTACCGAGCCAGTCACGTGATTTCAAAATCTCTCTCCTAGGTACTGCGGCTAACTTTAGCCGCGGTTAGCGCTTCGAGCAAACAGGCCCTGGTGCACTCAGGGAAAATATAGGATCTTCAATTGGTTGGTCTGTAAAATATTTAGTAACGTTCACAAGGTGCATGTTAGATCTTCATTAATTTCTGTAACCTGATTTGCATTTATGTAAACAAATAGATGTAAATGTTTTAGGAATGCTATTACCCACATAAATATTACATTCTTTTCTTAACTTATGAAGCTTACTATACCTAGTTTTCATTCTTCTGGAGCATTGTTTTAATGCTTTCTTTTATTTTGAGTCCAATTATACTCTTCCATCGCTATTTAAATCTCACTTTAAATGGTTTATGTGGCACTTGAATCGCTTTGTTTCGTCCTTTCCGAAAGCAGCAATTTCACTGACTCGACTATCGGCTCTTATCAGCCCCGATTAGAAGGATAGTGGGTGGACCTCAAGGTAGCTAGCACTGAGGTCTGCCCACCATCCTTCCAATCTGAACCAATCAGAGCTCGGCGTTCCGATGCCACTGCGACTTCTGCGCATGAAACGACAACTTGCTCTTCGCATAGCAAGAATAATTTGTGAAAGGGGCCACACAGGAACCCTTTGTACTTCAAAAAAGAAAAGAAAAGAAAAAGAAAACGTTTTTTGTGTCAAGAAGGAAGCTAAAACGATTTTATTGAAACGCGTAATTACTATTGTTTGGTAAATATGGCTTCCTCTTTAATTACTCGATTCCGCACTACGGTACGTCCCATACCCCCACTACCTTACGCCTTGGCACGGATGACATGAAATGTGACATATTTACGGCATGACGCCTCTTTCAGACGCCCCGCCGTGCCTTCCCAGCACGTACACGCTCAACGCTGATGAGACGCCGAAGGGTTATGTAATCAACAACCAACAAAAACAACCAACAACAAATACAATAACTATTCAATCAATCAATCAATCAATCAGCGTTTAATATAGTGTCCGGGAACAACCTATCGGTCTTAGTGCTGGCACACTTGAAAAACAAACACACACATACAAACGAGTGCAGAAGGGGAACGTAGTTCACCTGTCTAGACTAAACAATAATAATAATAATAAAAATAATGTGTCTATTCACGCAACGCTTTAGGTATGTCAAATGACGGGTCCGTCTTACCCGACAACGGCTTGTAGGACTGGACCCAGTAAGGTCGCATAAGCGAAAATAAGTACACATAAATAAACAAACATGTAAACAAGGCTTCGACTAGCCGGCCTCCCAAGTCAAATCAAAAACAAGGACGCATAAGCGAGCAAAAAAATAAAAAAAGAACACACATAGAAGCAAACACGCGATCATGCATAAGCTTCGACACACCAGCTAGCCTCCCAATTGAAATCAAGACGACAACAGCACAATAATGAGCTTGCACAAGCGCAATAATGAAGCCACTTTTTCAACTGTCCTTTGCCAGTAAAAATGAAAATGTCTTCAGAAAGGGGTATAAAAAATATCAGAGACGTAAAACAACCGCATCCTTTTCCATACATAGTGACACATCTTTGTATTTCATACCGAGGAGTAGCTCTGAGGAGTCGCGATGGTTTATGATGCGTTTTAAAAATTTCAATCCAAGAGTGAAGTAGCACAATAGTTTCAGTATACAAAATACGTAATCTTGGCATCCGCAAATCTCTAAAAATGATGTTCACTGGATAAGAAACTAGGGTTGTACGCCGCACTTCGCAAAGTTCCTTCGAAATGCTATCAATCATGTGACATATTTACGGCATGGCCATGACATATTATATGGTCATGACATATAATAGTACATAATTACGGCCTTTCAGATGCATGCAAAAATGTTCCAAAAGCCGGGATTCATGATTAAAAAAGAAATACCTCCGACCTGCATAACAATACCAACAATTTATCAGACGTTTCGTCTCCTATACAGGAGACATCAACAGTGCGGCCTGGGAACACCCGACTAGCTACCAGCAGTCCAACGTTTCTTCTTCCTTCTAGAAGGAAGAAGAAACGTTGGATTGCTGGTAGCTAGTCGGGTGCTCCCAGGCCGCACTGTTGATGTCTCCCGTATAGGAGACGGAACGTCTGATAAATTGTTGGTATTGTTATGCAAGTCGGAGGTATTTCTTTTTTAATAGTTTCAGATGCAGCGATATTGCTCACTCCCCTCCTTCCCCTACCCCCATAGTACCGATACAACTAGCCTTGGACCTGTGCTTGCAAAGTTGAAGTCCCCATTTCCTCTTCCCTTTTGTATCAGAACCTCTCCATGTTGGTGTGGTGTCTAGAGGGCCGGAATGGAACGACCCCACACAAGCGCGGGTTACACGAGACGGATCGGTTTAAGCTTTAATAAAGAATAATATTAATATTATATTAATAGCTTTATTAACCGTGTAATTATGGTGGGATCTGAGGAAAAAAGCTGTTCCAGCAGCTTGACTGGTCCTCAGCCCCCTTACAGGTACACAGCGGTTGCAAAAGCTTACAGAAGAAATTATGTAAAGCAAAAAAACATTAAAAGCAAATAGCAAACAGAAAACATCTACTAGGGAATCAGTGTAATCACATAAGCACTTTGACAGAAAATATCTCCTAATATCACACATGCTACAGGATTTTATATCAAGATTAGACCGGATAATTTTGTTCAAAAACGTCGGCAATGTTTTTTTTCTTTTTTTTAATCATCTGTAAATCATAGTCAGTACGAGATGCATCTACTACCCAGAAATCAGAATGGCGAGTGGAATATGTTGTAGGTTTTTCTCGGAGAGATGCGAAGCGTATGAAAAAGTTGTTCATATATCGATAATTCAGTTTATATTTCACACATAGTGTAAAATCATAGTATCGAGATACATTAAGAACAGCCAGCCCACCAACAATTTGGTTAGTATGAAAGTTATATGGCTAGTTGCCTATGATCCTTAACACTCTTTCTGCAGTAAAAATAGTTTTTGCAGAGTAGTTTTTGTGGCGGTACCCCAGACTAAATGACAGTAGTTCAGGTGAGATAAAAATAATGAGTTATATTAAATCAGCTTAACTCCAATAGGAAGAACATAACGATATCTATGTAACATACCAGTTATACTGGCAAGCTTAGTAATTGTGTAGTTCACATGTTCGGTCCAGGACATGGCCTTTTAGAAAATTTTCCCCAAATTTTTAAACTTCTTTACTATTTCGATTGAAGAGGAGTCTAAGAAAATGTCGCTCGTTAAGATGATATTCCTATTTCTGGAGCTGAAAAAGGTCCCCTTAGTTTTTTTTTTTTCTTATTTATGATAAGAATATTTGAACGCGCCCATTTTTCTATACTTTTTAGGTTTTTTTTAGTGTGGCAAGAAATTTCATTGCAATTTTTAGCTAAAAAAAAAAAGAGGCCGGTGTCATCAGCGTACGTTTTTGATAAACATTATGTTTTCTGCTATGTTAACGATATCATTGATGTATAGGGTGACCCAAGTCATCAGGATCGATCTAAAATGGACCATAAAAATTGACGCCTGCACCTAGCAGTCTAAACTTTTCGTCAAAAGTGTATTTTACCGGTCGGTTTCTTCTTCTAAAATTACAAAGTGTAGCTCTCTTTCTGTTTAAAGTAGGCTCAAGAAACTTGCTAGGATCTACGGCGGGTGGCGACGCAGACAGCCAAGTCCAGTAGTGGGGTGTTTCGGTGTTAATTTCTTTTTAGGGGTGGGCGTCGATTAAAAATTTTAACCCGATTAACCGCCACCCTTTAATCGATTAATTAATCGATTAATCGTTTGCGTTAATTTTTATAAATAATATATTAAAAAGATTGCAACAACTCGTCTTGCCTTTGAAGACTTATATTACTTTCTGTTACACCGCGCAAAGGACATTTATAATGGAGGATACTTATATAGTTCAACGATTCAAAGACTCACATATTTTTGCTTCAGCTCCCAAGACAAAGAAGTTTGTCCACATACTCCGACAGGAAGTGAAGTCAGGGCGTGGGCGATGCTTTCTCCTTTTTTTTAGAGAAAGGAACCTCGATGGGGAGGAGGCGTTGATTGTTGTCTGCGTTTTAGCGGATGGTCCTTGCTGCAGCTACATGGGTGCTTCACTCGTAGGCGACACTGAAGAGAAGTAACACTTCCACTGTACTAAGGCGGCTTTTTGCAGATGCTGCAGTGGACTTCCTTCCAGTAAAAAAGTTCACCGCTGGAGTTTACTAAACCCATACTTTTTAGTGAGATTGCCTTTCATACTCGTGAACTCGTCCATTTTTACGTGCCGAATACTGGAACAAGTAACCATGGCGTTGTGGGCTTTCCAGCTTGTTTTTCTGCTTGTTTGTCTTGCCTGGGCAGGATGTGTAACGTGAAACTTCACGTCCTCAACACGTAAAGTTTCGCGGTAGCGCGGGGATCAATTGCGGGCTCGGCTTGTTCGTCTCCCCTCGGCAGAACTGTAATGTATATCCTCGAACAAGTGGCGCTTCGCGAGCGCGAGAATTGAACCTTGCTCATAGCACCTGGATGAAAACGGACTTCGTTTGAGTACCGATTAAAAAATCGATTAACCGGCTAAAATATTTGATCGCGATTAAAGACTTAATCGATTAATCGGAAGGTTAATCGATCAATTGCCCAGCCCTATTTCTTTTTATCCAGTTTTGCCTCTGAGACGGCGCGAAAGTCCTCAAGTTTTTCCAAAACTGTAAGAATGTGTGCTTCCTCAGACATGATTAGTGTCACGTCATCCGCGTAAGCCAGAAGCTTCAGACTCCTGTCAGGGAGCTGAAGACCCCGGATATTCTCGTCAGCTAGGACGCTCCTACAGAGCGGTTCAAGACAGGCTGCGAAAGAGCGAAGGGGAGAGCGGAAAGTCCTGCCTAACTGACCAGTTAACATTGATGTTTTTCGTATTGCGGCCCTTAATAACAAGGCACGTTGTAATTTCACAGTAGCAGACGCCCACCCAGTCCGTCAAATACGTTCCGAGGCCCATTGATTTCAGTACGGCGTGTATGTAGCCGATGTCTACGCGATCAAAAGCCTGGCTCAGGTACACCTGCTATACTGCCAAAGGTATGTCAACACCCAGGCTGCCTCGCTAACGATTCACATAGCGTTCACGTTCTTAGCGATGCAGGTCGTCTGTCTATCCGCATGGCAAGAAGCCGAGTCAGTGTTCTATAAACAGTGCACAAAAGACTAATTGGTCTGTAGCTCTTTACAGTCACTACTTCGTCTGCGGAGCCTTACTTAGGCATTATAACTCTCAAAGCCTGTCGAATTAAAGGCGACATGACTTTCTGACGCTTTATACCCACGAATGCCTTTAGCCAACAGTGGTGCCATCCTTTTCACAAACTTCTTATAAAAAGCAGCGCCGATTCCGTCACTCCCTGAAAACTTATTTCCCGGCATCCTTTCAATTACCCTATGAATCTTCGTCATACTGATTTTTGTATTGATGCTTTTTTTGCCGCTCCTGATCAATTTCTGGTACAGAGCCTAGCTGCCTTGCCATAAGACTTTCGTCTCGGCTGACATCACCCGCGATCAAGCGGATGTATTCCTTGTGGAATACCGCTTTGACTTGTTCTTGTATGCTCACGACGATCCCACGCTTCGGCAATCTGGAAAATGGTGTTACGCTTCACGCGGTGCCTTTCAAAGGCTCGAAAGACATTGGAGGGTTCCTTATTTCTTTCCAATAGATTTATACGGCACCTCACCAAGGGGGGGGGGGGGGGGGGGGGGGGGCTCCTTTGAACGGGCTTTCCAAAACGGTCACAAATATCTTTATGCGCAGCTTTATAGTCTTCTATGAAATCTTCAGGGCATGATTCGTTGGCTTCGATGATTGTCGTAAGGCTCCCCGGAACTTGCCTCTTCCCTCCCGTGCCTCTTTTTCTGCGGCCTTACCTCTGCAGTATCTCTGGGCATTTTGTTATTCTTAGCTCTTCCCGTGCTAGTGCATTGAATTTAAAATCTTTTTATGCTAATTGTAAGAGTTTGTTTTAACTCCGCCACAAAGCCTTCATCTTCAAGAATGCTTTCATTCAGTTTCGATACACCACCCCTAGCATCCTTCACCGTCCATTTCCCCACTCCCCACGAGTACGCCACTAGTACATGATCGTTGCTCTTCCGTCCCTTGTCCCTTCCTCATAATCAGCGCTGTATAACGCGAGTTTGTAAAATCAAACTCATTCGAAATATGAATTCGATCTAGGCGGGCACAAGACTGCCCCTGTCAATGCGTCAACTGCAGAGTGTTTGGCGATACCGTGTATGCGAAGTCAACCAGGTTATTTTCAGGGAGCATGGCCCGTAGCCCGGTAACACTTGGATCGGCAACGGAGAAAGTGATAGAGTAAAATGGAAATGTCCGACTTGCCAAAAGGGCAGGCAAAGAGTCAATCCTTCTGGGAGACTAAATCATCGGAGGCTGACATAATAGGAATGTTCGCTTCATTAAGGCAAAAACTCGAAATTCTCACGAATTTAAAAGAAACAGTAGACGGTATCGAGCAGTTTGTACAGATGATGTCGGATCAGTACGACGAGGTTATGTCCCAACTGGCAACACAAAATGCCGATATCAAAAATATAAAAGCACGGGTGACGAAACTTGTGGACAGAGAAGGCCAAATCGATGTTTCCCAGTTGAAAGACGGACTGAACGACCTCGAGTGAAGGAGCAGGCGCCAAAATCTGGAATTTCATGGTATCCCGCTAATTAATAATGAAGACTTGCTCGAGAAGTTAAACGATGTAGCAGCTAAGATAGGTGTACCAGATCTCTGAAAACCGGAGATAGTGTCAGCACACCGGTTCCCTCCAAAACCTGAAAAAGTTCCAGCAGTCATTTTTCGCTTTGCAAGACAGCAAACTCGAGACCAATAGCTCGGTAGAAAGAATGGACTAAGAAAGCATCGGTGTGAGATCTACATCCAAGACACATGACCCGGCATAACAGGGAACTCCTACGCGCCGCGAAAGACTGGGCGATCGCCAACCGATTCCAGTATGCATGGCACGAAAACGGAAAAATTCTTGTCCGCGAAAGAGATGGAGATCGACCTCTTGTTGCTAAAAATGTCGATGACCTTGAAAAGATTCGATAATTCAACATCCTTGTTTGTCTAATATGTTACGTTAGGTTATCTTCGCGAGATGGCGACCGCCAACGTTATAGTACCGCGAGAACTTAAATTATGTTAGGGCGTAAAATGCGCGTCCTCACTGAAATGTTTTCATATAAACATAACATCTGCCAAAAATAAATCTGCTGCTTTGGAACTTTTTTGGATGAGCTAAACGTCTCTTTCGACGTAATCCTGTTATCGAAAACTTGTTATGAATGTGATAGTGATATTTTCAAACTTCCCGATTACAATACCCATTACATAAATCGGCCATCTCAGCGTGGTGGTGGTGTTGCCATGTTAATTGATAAATTAGTGAGTTACGAACTTTTATCTGAGTATTGTCTCTCTACCGATTGCTATGAAGTGCTCTGGATAAAAATAGATGCACATGTTGTGTCAGTATTTTATCGTCCTCTGGATGGAAACTTCTTGAAGTTTCGTAAATATTTGGATGGGTTTCTTATGTTTATCGAAGAAAAAAAAGTGCAATGTAATTTCGGGAGGAGATTTCAATATTGACATGTTAAGCGATAGTATTTCAGAAAAGGATATTACTTCGCTTTTTAACGAAAATGCGTCTGTGGACATTATATAAGTCTACCAATAAGTATTACTACCACGTCAGAAACGGTAATTGATTTATTTATTTCCAGTATTGAGCTACGTAAAATAAAACCAGGTGTGATAGCTTGCGATATCAGTGACCACTTTGCAACTTCCTTTTGTTTAGATAAAAATATAAGTAAACGAAAATATCCTAAGCTTCACACTCGGGTACAAAGAATTATTAGCGACAGCTAAGTCGTTTCAGATATAGTTTGAACTCTGCTGATTGCACTGAGGTTTTGAATAAAGCTGATGCGAATCAAGCTTATGAGATATATCTTCGAATTTTCAAAACCATTTATGATAAACTCATTTTATGTAAACGTTAAGTGCTTCCAGAAAGCTCGGAAACCATGGATAACATCATAATTAATTGTAAAGGTTCAAATAAAAAACGAACTATGTATTTTACTATTTTCATCAAAACAAACATTCCCAAGAAACTTATTATTTTCAACGCATACGGGGATAGTTTGAACAAGGAATTGAAGAAAGTAAAAGTTATCTACTATCACAATTTGTTTAATCCGGTATCTCACCACTCTGATGTAATGTGGAGAAAGCTAAACTTTGTTTGGACTTGCAACGTAACTCAAAGTTGCGCCGAATCAATAATTTATAATGACGTTGAACTGACCGGTCGTTTTATGGTTAATGTGTTCAATGATTTTTCTTTCAATTTAGGAAGGAATCCAAACATGGCCGAAGCTTGTTCTTATATTCACCAAAAAGTAGACGAAACAATCTATCTAAACCCGGTAACTGAAGAAGAGGTGGCCTCAGTATTCCGCACCATCAACATTAGTCATAGCTGCGACGCCGATGGTATACAGATACCTCCAGTTCTGCGCGTTCTGGACATTATCGGTCGCTATCTGGCATATATCTTTAATCTCTGTTTAGAAACCACCACATTCCCCCAAAAAATGCAGATAGCTATGGTAGTTGTATTTCATAAGAAAGGGGATGGAAATGATAAAAATAACTAGAAGCCTGTGTCGCTTCACCCAGTGTTCTCGAAAGGTTTAGAAAAAAAAAAGAAAACATAATCGTCTTACTCTTTTTATAGAAAAGCATAACATCATTACGAAATCCCAGTTCGGGTTTCGAAAGAAACTCTGTACGGAACTAGCTTTACTGGATCAGAAAGAATATATGTTACGCAACATCGAAGATAGGAATGTAGCCCTAGGCATTTTCATAGACCTTACAAAAGCATTTGATTATATTAACCCCGAGTTACTTATTCAAAAAAGTTGAGATTTATGGTATCAGAAGACATTCAGCACTCCTAATTAAACATACTTAGAAAGTCGCCAACAGTTCGTTAATATTACCTGTCACTTTTCCGGTACAAAATCATTAAAATCTGGAGTACCACACGGCAGTATACCGGGGTCACTACTCTTTAATATATATAGGGTGGCCTACATATATTAATGTGACGTCCTCGAGTCGTGTCTCACCGTGCCGTAACCTGGTCCCTAGTCATGTCAGGGGGGCTCGTCACATGACGTAAAGACCCGTGATGTCACCGTGCCACGTGACGCCGTCTTCACGCGGTGTCGTGTCATGTCAGGTCACGTGACGTCACTGTGCCAGGTGACACCGTACCGTCACATGGCCACAGGTCGTGTCAGGAACCCGTGTCACTTAGCGTCAGCTCACGTGACGTCGCCCTATCATGTTCTACTCTAACGTCACGTGGTCCCATGTCATGTCCAGGTGAGCATGTCACGTCACCGTGCTCCTTCAAACCGTAACGTCGAGTGGTTTCATGTCATGTCAGGGACCCGTGTCGCGAGATGTCAGATAACGTGGAATCCTACCTTCCTATGGTTCCATGTCATGTCAAGTAAGGATCAAAGTTTTATCAGGTACTGTTGCGTCGCCATGTGTGGCATGACATCGTAACTTCATGGGGTAAAAGGTCAAACGGGACCATGCGATCACGTGGTCACGTGGTCTTGGATGTCCGCTCCATCCGTGACATCACTATTTCTTTTTTTTTTTTTCAGAATCCGTGCAAATGAATGACTGATTCTTAGTTTAAACGCCGGATTTCGAGCCTCAACTTTAATTTCTGGGTAGCCAGACCCTCGTATATTGTTCTGTCAAAAATCGCGGCAAACATAAGCGTAAACTAAGCAATGTTCTTCACTGGAAATTCTCAAACTAAAAGGGCCATCTTAAATTCTGATAACCTTTTTTTTTTCTTTTTTACCCGTGTGTGCATGCTTTTTATGATTCAACGCGTCCCCAGGGTGACGTTCCAGTGTTACAAAACAGTGATTGGTTGCAGTACTTTGCTTTTTTTTTCTGTTCAGCGACTTCCAAGGATTCCGATTTGCTGCGCTCAACCCCTGAGGGACTCAACTAAACGGATTATTTCTCCAGAAACAAAATGAAGGGAAAAAAAAAAGAGCGCGTGCAAGCTGGTTGCGAAGCATACATAAAGCGATAGGACACGATGCAAATGTTTAATCTGTTCGTAATCTAGGGGGTTTAAGTATAATCATTTGTCAGCAAAATAAGAATCCTTTCCACATTTGTTTCGTTAATAACTGCCAGAGTCCTCCTGTTGGGTAAAAACGGGGAATCGATTACAGACGATGTACACGTTGACCCCCACATCCACGTCTCACCGAAAACCACGCTTTTAAATTCAATGTACAATTTCTCCTTCACGCTTTGTGCAAGCGAAATGTCTGTTCTCGGAAATAAAGAGCTCGTCAAATTTGAAAGCAATCATCTTTCGTGGTCATTTTAAAGTTATAAGCGCTGGGATGTTTCGGTGGCGCCCTCTTGTGGTTTTGATTCGTGACGTCTCTATCAGGATATTTGCCTCGCAGTGATTTAAAGGTTTGCCTCTGCCTCGCCGTGATTGGCCAATTTTGCCTCGCCGCGAACTGCCGATTGGGCAGGCGTTATCAGAATACAGGAAGCTGCGGTTTGGCCAATCGCGAACCTGGACCACAGCGGCACTTTTGATCGTGCACGTCGCTATAAACATTGATAACTTAATAAACGTGATACGTTGGCGAGTCCTGCAAACATTTGATAGCTCCTCCGCAGCCAGTGAGATAGCGGAAAACAATTTACGAATAAGCAGGAGCTTGTGCAGTAATATTGCCGCCCACGAAACGCTCGGTCACGGACTTCTATACTTCGTTTCAGCTTCGGTCCGAGCGCAGCCGATGTTATGAGCCGAAGGGCCAATCAAAGAGCGCAAAAAGCGCAGCATCATGGCGTGCTCTCCGCTCTTGATAGGACTAGCCGGCGGAGGAGCGCGCACAGAGAGACGGCGAATACCGGCTGGTCCTATGAACTGCAGAGAGCACGCCATGACGTTGTGCCTCTTTCGCTGTTCGATTGGCCCTTCGGCTCATAACATCGGCCGCGCTCGGACCGAAGCTGAAACGAAGTATAGAAGATTCGCGTTCATTCTCGCACCAGACGTAACTTTCCCCCTGCTTTCTTTTTCTCGAAAGTGCCAGTTCATCATCGCCCCGAGTGCGCGACGCTCGAACTTTCTTTGCCGAACTTTCGAGATAGTGACGCACGGTAGATAAGCAGCTGCCCGCGACCTTGTCGAGTAAGTCTCGCTCGCGCTCTCTGTTTCGCCGCCGAATCGCCGCCTGCTTTTCTGCTGCCTCGAAGCTTTTTCGTTACTCATTTTTGGTTGGCACAAGTTCGCCCATTAAACCTTTATTTTCAGTTCACTGTTCGCCTTTTCGTCGCCTTAATTCGTGACAATATTATATTTGTATTATAATGTTATATTAAAGAATGTTTTAATAAAATAATGCCACGCCCTGTGTGTTTTTATTTGTGTCAAACTATTGGGGAAAGCATCCCATGCAAATAAAATACGCGCCCTTTAGTCCGCCATACGGCGCTTCATCCTCGTCTCTGTCCGCCTGAACTCATGCGACATTGAGTTGCCAAAGAAGGAAGAATACCCAATGAGAATACGATGACGTTAACTATGTTTTTACTTTTGTCTAAAACCTGCCAGGATTACCAGAACTGGAGTTCGAACACGCCTGGGTATAGTGTCACATCAAAAGTTTCGTTCTTGCTTCCGTCGCTGAATTCTATGCATAACATTAAACTCCGATGTGCAAGCCGCTCGCTTGGTGGAGAAGGCCTAATGATATCCGCGGTCTGCTATGCATTTTAATGTCGGGTGCTAAATTGATGTGGCTCTTTCACCTTTCGAGCGTTTGAGGTTTATCTTTTTCATCAATGTCGAAGTCCTGGCTATAATTAGTCGTGAGATAAATGTGCGCACATAACAACGAGTTCGAATTGTGTCAACAAGCTCAAATGAACTTTAAACTTCTAAAAAGAAGCCAAGAACAAATAAAAAAATACCTAGCGCATTTTTTAAGACATAAATACAAAGAGTAGATCAAAGGGAAATTACAACGCCAATTAGTCTCCTAGATCGTACACAGCAAAAAGTAATAGCTGAAGATAGAAACAAAATTTATGTGTTTAATATCGTAAGTCTTATTTTGATTTGTGATAAACTCTTTCATCGGGACCATCCTGGTACCTGTTAGTTTTTGTACCTTATTTTTTTACTGAAACAGATTTTAGGTTTCATTGAGGTTGAGGCACTCCTAAAAATGTACTAAACTATTATGTGTTAGGAAGAATTCACAATCCTGGTTAAACGTTTGGCCACCAAGGTTCTCTCTCATGCTTACCATATGTAAGTGTGACGTAGAGTTTATCTCTCTTCTGAGGAAACTCTTGCTCTGTGACCCTTTTACCGGCCTCCTAAGTCAAGTCGTGAATTATTTTTTTCTATATCCGAAATAATGTCGCCTAGTAAAAGTCATCATCCAGTACTGGGGGCGACCTTAACTCACCTGATGTCACATGGTGTTATATTCAAATGTTCTTCTCGAATTCTGCAACATTGTGCTCAACATTGTCACATTTTGTTTCACGCTTTGCTCTGTCCCAGTATGTCACTCAGTCAACTAGAACTGATTCTTGGCGATGGAGCGCCTTAGACCTTATTTTCTTTTGTGATTATCAGAGAGCTGTAACTTCATTTACACACATTCTATGGGTCACCATGACATATATAGTCATCGTAAGCGTGACTGCAGCGAGAAATGTCGGTCAGGCCATGCACACCTAAGATTTATTTTTATGATCAGGGTTATTACGCTGGTCTTACTGAAAAAGTAGTGCTGTTTTTTTTATATTTTAAAATGTGCAGGGTACGGGATAGGTGTTGAGAGTCTGTGGAAACTTTTCTAAGTAAAAGCTTTCTATTTTATTTGATTTGCATGTTCCTCATAAAATAATTACACCAAAAGAGTGGAATCACAAGATATGATTATATGGAATACGTGGTTAATTAAAAAGAAGCAACATGCTTTCTTATCCTACCGCAAAAAGGCTAGTGAGGATATACGTGGTTGCTTATCTTTGGGAACCTTTTTAAAACCTGACTTAAAATAGCTAAGAAGGCTTATCATGATAACTTGAACGATCACCTTAAGCGGAACCCTAAAGAATTTTGGAAGTATGTTAAGAGCAACAAAAAGAACCAAATAGGTATTCCGCCAAGGTATATATATGTATCCGGCCAAGCCCTACACGATGGCCAAGAAAAAGTAACGTGTTTCCGCAACTTCTTCCTGTCAGTATTTATTCTTCCTATGTCTTGAGACTGTCCAATTTTGTCCTTTGACGACACTCTGGCGAACAGAATGAGAGAGCCCCTTTTTATCTTCGATGGCCTGGTTAAACTTCTTGAATCGCTCAATCCAGACAGGTCAACCGGCCCTGATGGCATTCCTAAAAGGATCATCAAAGAATGTTCAGGTGTGCGGTCAATGTATCTATATGTTTTTTTCACTGAAATACTCGCGGTCTGTTGTTTTCCTTGCGATTGGAAGATGGCTCATGTAGTTCCTATTCAGAAAAGTAGTCTTCCGAAATTACAGGACCATTTCACTCCTAACCGCGACTTCTAAAATAAGGAAACATATTTACATTATCATTGTACTACCTTTACACTCGAACCATTTCTTCAGCCCTTTTCAACATGGGTTCCGCCCAGGCTTTTCTTGCACAGCTGAACTGGCGGTTACCCTGACCTGGCGAACTCATACGACAAAGGTGTTTAATCTGACCGTATTTCTTTTGATTTCCACAAAGCTTTTTTCAACCTTGTTCCACGCAAATTTATTCTTCCCTCAAAGTATCGGATGGCGTTCTCGGGTGGTTAGTTGAAAATTTTAGAGGCAGGACCCAAGTAGTGGGAATTAACGGCGAATCATCTAATTTTATCCCGGTAACTTCCGGTGTTTTCGCGAAGCTCTGTGTTGGGACCGCTTTCATTTTAAATATTTAAGCATGATATAGTTCTAACCCTTTCCTCATCCATACTTCTTAAAGCAGATGGCTGTGTTCTTTATCGCGCAGTAAGCGCTCTTGATGATTGTATGACACTTTAGGGGTACACTAATTGTATGGCCACCTGCTGGTCCACATGGGGGTTAGATTTGAATGGTGCAAAATTCTATTTTGTCAGACTTACTAAAAAATTTAACCCTCTCATCAGCAGGTACCACATCAGTAACAAAAGTATCAGCTGTCACTGCATGTAAAACATTTATGTGTCTATTCTTCTCTATAATCTCTCCTAGAACCACCCTATTAGTTACATGATCGCTAAGGTTAACAGAGTGCTAGGATTCATCGAACGCAACTTTGGAGGCTGTCCCGTGATGTTAAAAATAACTTTTACGTTACTAACATCAGGCCAATACTCGAACATGTTTCTCAAACATGGGATCCCTACCACCAGTATCCAAATAATAACGGAGAACGAATTCAGTTCAGATCTGCCAGGTTCATCCTGAATTCTTATAGTTAGAGTCAGAGTGAGATCAATCTAAAAAAATCAACTTAAGTGGCAGCCTCTCTAATTTTGACTTCGATATTCTCGTCTAAACTACTACATGTCATATATCATGAAATATTCGGCATTTACAAAGAGACATATACTTACTTCTACTACACTCCAACTCTTGCATACGTGATCACTCAAAGAGGATTAGACCTCTGTCATCTAAAATTGACATCTCGAAGTGTACCCTTTTTCCTCATGTAATATTCAGCGCTGGAATGTATTACAAAGAGAAAGTTGTTTTTTGGGGGAAAAAAAAGCTTTTTTTCTCATTCTTTGCTTTTGAGTTTAACAAATGTATATTTTTTCCTTGTGTATAATTGCTTTAGTGTATAATCCTGAGCTGGAGTGCCCCTTTCTACATTCTGTTTGTGCACTGTGGCTACCGCAGGAAGCGTCTGCCTTTCCTTTGTGTACCGAGGTGTAGTGTACTTTTTTCCTCTCCCCCATTATAGTGCCCTCACTGGCGCTGTGGGGTATCAAAAATAAATAAACAATTAGATAGTCAGTTTCTTCATATCACGTACCACAGTGGGTTGCCTACGAGCCATCGTAGCCAATCCAATGCACGTAAGTTTCATGTGACCTTCGAAAGTGGTACAGTGACGTGCGGGTGCGTTGTCAAACGATATGTACAAAGTGCAGTATAGGCTGGGTTGGCCTGCAGCGTCCGATGCCCTCCGTGGCAAGGTGAAACGGCGTATAAACTCAACGAAAAACCTATATTTGGCAGCCGCATAATTCGCTTTCTTTTTAATACCTATACTCCTATTTCAAGTATTTAGTTCAACCAACAACAACGACAAAAAAAAGACTGACCGGCATCGTGCTGCAATGATAGTGTAGACAAAGAAGTGCTGAAGCCTCGTCGTCGCTGTCGCTATGTGACCTTTTTGGACACGCAGTCAAAGTAACGCGCCACTCGCCCTCCTGATTGGTTGAACTGAATGTCTGGAATTTTTGGGGGCCAGTATACATGCACAAGTCTCTAAGAGTGTGATAAAAAAAGCCTTGAAAATGATACCCATAATTATTAGAGGCGAGAACAATAGCGCCTCTAATAGTAAAAAGAGAAAGAAGTTGTTCGGTAGAAGTACCTCAAAAGACGTGTTACGCACACGAGGCTAGAAAGCGGATTGCAAAACCTACATTTACAGTAAAATAAAAATCTCTAAGCGTCTCGAGGGTGTCGCATAAGTAAAAAATGCCATCTGTCAGTTGTTCCTCTGGTTGTTATGTTCCCCGCGTAGACGCAAATCTAACAAGTCTGGAGACTGTTGCGTAATGACGCGGCGATGAAAGTTGCCGACAGTTCAAATTTCAATAGATTTTTCGTTTTGTTTTGTCGGTGGCTGAACACGTTAGGCATTGCATTAGGGTGCGAGTTGCGGACGACTGAGTCGCGATAATGGGACCCTTTCCATTCGGAAGGGCGGGTCTGACAGAAATGCTAACTGCAGCTTTGGTGACACGTAGCTGTCTAGACCGCTGGCTTGCGTGTTACATTTAAGGACACTCCATCCTTGACGCCATTCAGTTTGTTCGTTTATATATAAATATATTAGAAAGCATTTAAGGCTGCCGTTCAGTGACAGCCGAACGCATCGTGGAGAAAATCGTTTATTTCTTTATGAAGTAAATCGCTTACACAATTATTGTCGCTCACAGTTGTAATAAAAGACATCCAAACATGTGGACGAACTTAGTAGGCATATATAGCTTAACCAGTACTTCAATAAAAAATTTAGAGAAAGAAAAATATTTTTTACATATTTCTTGCTTAGTAATGAATTGAAGGTTGCCAATATATCCAGAAATATATAATTGAGTTGACGAACAAGATACTTTTATACATTTATGTATTAAAGTGTGTTTGAAGAAACATACCATATTTTTGGGGGTATAGTCCGCGGACAATACACGTGAGAAAATTGACACTTTAGTCTATGCGGACTATATCTATGCGTGTGGACTATACAGAAGTGTTTTTTTTTTCATCATCGTTCAATATGACGAGTCATGGCAAATTTTGTGAATAAAAACTATGTTGAAGATGATTTATGTATAATTGTCACGATCCTCATGACAATGATTGCGCCGCGGCCGCGATCGAAGACGAAGAAGACTTGGAAGAGAACGAGGTGGGGAGCGCGCGACCGAGCAGGCAATTGGAAGCGAAGCACGGACCGCGACGGTCGGCCTGCAGATCGCTCAAGAGCTGCCACGGTCAGCGGAACGCTGAGTCTAGCGGTCTGGTCGACGGAACCTTCGCCGGACTCCGACATCTGGGACTGCCATGCACAGCTCCCGGCCAAGTCTGCGCTATGACCTCCAGCCATCGAGGCGAAGACAACCACCTTCACGAGGACAGGCCACGGAGGGCTCGTGAGCGAGATTCACCTGATGTGTCTATGACTTGACGGAACTTTGATTAGTGTTGAGACGCGTGTAGAGATTTCTTTATTGTACTCTTTTTTTTTCGGTGATTCTCTCTTTTTTTTCTGACGGTTTACTTTTATCTTTCTTTCTCATCATAGTTCTTCCGCTCGCTTAAATAATATAACGTATTTCTCATTCCCGAAACTCTCATATGGTCTTTGTCTTCGTCTTCTGCCAACGGGCGGTGACAATAATATAAGGTTCTTTGTAAGCTGCAAACATTTTCTATGGTGTGCCGTGTGTGAGAAGAATTTCGTGTCAACTAAGCGTCACGTGCGGATTTTGCACGGAGCGCGGACTATCTAAGCAAAAAACCTTTTTTTCGGCTTAAATTGGCCTCTGCGGACTGTAGACACGGTGCGGGCTATAGCCCTGTAAACACGGTAGTCTTTATTGGAATTTGACTTTCTTCCAGAAACACCCTTAAATATATAAATTTAAAAACGACACTCATGCACTATACTGTCGTTAACTAGTTCTGATATAAAATTTGATTTATTGAACCGTTATAAAATGCGCCCTCACGACTCCGACAAGCGCATATCTACATTTCTCATGTCCATCGAAACAAATTGCTACGAGATGGTTGTAACAGCCCCAGCTCTTCCAACTAGCTTTGACCACAGATGCATGGGTAAAATATTACTATCCCTGTGTCACGGGCATATCAAAGGCCCTGTGTATAAGGTCTTTATAAAGACCTTAGACCGAGGCCAGCGCGTGCCGAGGAGCAAAGTCAAGATCATTAACAGCTCATTCGCCGATGCTATGAGGCCTCAGCGTCTCCGAAATCCTTCGACACGGCCGTGTACCTAAGGGTACGAGCCTCCTGAGTACTCGGCGATCTCGCACCGTGGTAGAACGAGCTAAAGAGAAGTTATTACACGAACGCAGGCCATATAATTGCACGAAACCACTCGTTAAAATAATTGCTCCATAATCTAGACTCTTTTACCATTCTCATTGCAAAAGCACTCGTTATTTTAACACAAGTTGCCCTAACGTGTCTAGGTTGAGGCAACCTGAAGTTTAGCAACAGCAATAAAAAAAATGGGGGGGGGGGGGGTGCTTAGCAACGCTTAGATAAACATAATCTGAGGTTAATCCTGATATTACGTGGTAAAAAGTCTCGATAGTAGGCAGATTCTCAGCGCTTAAACTGAACCCGCATGGATGGCAGACAAAGCAACCGCGTCCACATTTTTCACGCTCAGATGGTAAATGAAGCGCTCATGCTTGGGATCAAAAGAGCGGGAAGCCGAAAGGGTAAGAAGGCCTATACGCCACCCTAACGAATCCCAGGAAAGGTCCAAAGTAAGCTTATTTCCGCTACCGTGCTCGGCGTAAAGGGAATTTATACTCGTCAAAATTTAGCCAGCGAAGCGAGCCAAACAGAACCAACGTGATGGCCGAAGGGAGCAAGGGTAGGAAGAACGACGAAGAAGTTAACTTGCGGTATTTTGTCCCGGTTTGCTTCTTTGTTTTGGGGGAGAGGGGTGACGGTGTTAAAGGAGAGAAAAAAGAACAGGAAGATAAAATTTAAAAAAAGCGTAAAGACTACAAAATTTGAACACTGTAACACTGCGCTGTTCACTAACAATGAAGGTCATCTTCTATAAGCAGAAGTCCAGGCGTGTTGTCTTTAAGTATCTAATAAGTGCTTTTGTGGCATTGGCTTCTTTGCGTGAATTGTCCCAAGTACCAAGCACCTTAGTTACGGAGAAGGGTCGGTTGTCTAGGCATGCTAGCGTGTTTTTGAGTTGTGTCGTTACTGCGTCGTAGGTGACACAATCACACAAGATGTGATGAATTGTTTCAATGGAGTCACAGCTTGGGCACTTTGGTGTTGTGATTTGTGCAATCCGATGAAGGAACTTGTGTGTGTATGCTACACCGAGTCTCAGTCTATGTATCACTGCCTCTGTTCGGCATGGTATATCACTTGGAATGTGGAACAAAAGATCCGGATCCAAAGGGTAGAGAGGTCCTTAGGTCATACTGATATGTCGAAGTATGCCACAATCTTCTTGTTCCGGTGAAGGCGTAGTGATTAATGAGAGACCGTATGTCGTTTTGACAATGGGGCACCATGACGTTCGGGGTTAAGAAATGGGCTGATTTCGCACCAGCATCACCTGCCTCGTTCCCAGGAATGTGACAGTGACTTGGGATCCGTTGAAATTTAATAGTGTGGCCAAGATCGAAGCATCTTTTAAGATTCGGTAGAAGCTCAATAATGATTTGATCGCTTTGATTATGTTTCATAAATGTGGATATCGCTTGTTTACAGTCTGAAAATATTGTCCAGTGTTCGGGCGGTTTCGGGAAGATAATTTCGAGAGCTTGATTAATGGTCACTAATTCAGAGGCCGTAGATGACGTCGTGTGGCTAAACGCAAATACCTTCGTTGTTAGGTGACTTGGGATAACTACACATGCTGGTGAGCTATTTGAACTTACTGACCCATCAGCGTAAACATGAGTTGTTTAGGCATGATCACAAAGCATATTGAATAAAACAAGCTGCAGAATTACGGAGATTGGGGTGTTTGATTTCTTTCTGATTCCGTTAATGTCCGCTGCGACATCAGGCACGGGAAGTCGTCATGGGGGTACTGTTGAAATCTTTGCCGGTGCAAGGTCATCTGGAAAGTGGGCTCTCATTTTGGGACAGAGCTTTCGAGTCGAAGTGCGAAGTTAATCAAAGAGCAAAATCGCTTCACTCTGCTCTCTGCAAGTTCCCTCCAACGGCGATGGCTCACGTTTCGCCGTGGGAAAAAAAAAAGTGAAAGCCGTTTACAAATCCCTGTAACGCCGAATTGGAGCGCAGCTCTTGAGGAGGAGGAGTGAAGAGTACTGAGGGGAGGGTAGACCCCTCCTCCTCCCCTCATTCTTTAATATGCTCCGGGGGGCGGTCACGTGACCTCGGGGGGGGGGGGGGGGGTGTCACGTGACTTCGGGGAGGGGGGTCACGTGACCTCGCGGGGTCACGTGACCTCAGAGGGGTCACGTGACCTGGGGGTCACGTGGGGGTCACCTTGGGGTCACGCGACCTTGAGATGACCTTGGGAGGGGTCACGTGACCTTGGGGGTCACGTGACCTTGGGGAGGAGACCACGTGACCTCGGGGGTCACGTGACCTCAGAGGGGTCACGTGACTGGGGGTCACGTGACCTTCAAAGGGTCACGTGGGGTCTTGGGGTCACGTGACCTTGAGATGACCTTGGGAGGGGTCACGTGACCTCGAGGGGTCACGTGACCTTGGGAGTCACGTGGGGTCACGTGACCTTGAGATGACCTTGGGAGGGGTCACGTGACCTGGAGGGGTCACGTGACCTTGGGGGTCACGTGACCTTGGGATGACCTTGGTTACGCCGACGGCGACGGCGACGGCGACGCCGCTCAAGCCGGGAACGGGCCCCTAAGAGCTGCGCTCTAAAAATGGGCTCCGGAAGAAATGTCCCTGGAAAAAAATGACCCCGGAAAATATGCCCCCGGAAAATATGTCCCCGGAAAATATATCTCCGGAAAAAAAGGCCCCAGGTGGACATTTTTGTTTACTGCCGTACGATCCGGTCTCGACTTTTGTGTATGAATCTAGAGTGTGTCATTTCAGTCCTGATTTTGTAACATTGCAGCGCAACGATTTTTGTTTGTTTTTCATTGTGAAATAAACATTTATAATACTTCTAGCCCAAACCAAATTATTGTGTTTGGGAAATTTGGGAGGTACTTGTGTACCATTTCCGATCGCTAGTTTTTTTCATTTTTTTTAATCGTTTTATCATAGAAACGAAAGGTCATTAAAGTTGTTTATATTTACTGAGAGTGCTTATTTGTGGATATAATTAAGACGGTAAAATCTAATTTCCCACTAATACTCTTCCTAAGTAAAATGTGAAAATATGCCAATGTCGTGTACACGCTAACAGTGTCGCGATGTGTACCTAGCGGCATTGTATATTAACTTATTGGGGCCGTTTTTTCCAACTGTGCACAAGGTGCCTTTTTCCCCGAGGACATATGACCGGACCGCCCGAAGGCCATGAGGATCAGGGACACCCATAGATAGAAAATCCTTTGGGGACATTTTTTCCTACTTTCCACCTGGGGCCTTTTCTTCCGGGCACATTTTGTCCGGGGACTTTTTTTGCGGGGACATTTTTTCCTACACCCGGAAAAAATGCCTAAAGTAACTAACAAGCCTTCGCAACGGCGAGTTCTTTCTTTTTCAAGCATTCTTTCTTCTCTTTTTTTTACTTCCTTTTATTTTTGTAAATGCTTTACTTCGAGTCTCGAGAAAGCTTGTAGGCTCTAAAAAAAGGGCCCTTTCAAAAGTCAGAGCCACTTTATGGCAGTCCCAAAAGCTCCAATATTACCGTCTCTAATGGTGGTGATAGGAGGTCATGCACGGGTAAGTCAAGCACTCTTGAATTCAGTGAATCGAAGGCGACGTAAAAGGACCAACACCTTTTTCCCTTTCTGCTCTATGCTTTCGAAAACGTTCGCTTTGTCTAGTGTGCAAAAGCTTTGTGGTGCCGCCATTAGAGGGTCGGGCTCGGTTCTGCACAGGGTGGATGGACTGACTTTCGAAAAACAAAAATTCTGTACGGAATTCGTTTATTTATTTATTTTTTTTAAGTGAAACTTGTTTGGCTAGTTTCTCCGGATTTTGTGAAGCCGCATTTAGTGACACCAAAATGCAACGGGCACAGTGTTGCATTAAGCCGGCGTTAAACTGCTCATGCATCATACAAAATGACAGTCTGATAACACGAGTCACAGCAATATCCGCGGTTCGAATGCCGCGTGCCCAAGTTTTCTTCTTGAACTCGTTGACACGCGGCATTTGAAGCACGGATATTTCGCGGCGTAAGTGACCTGCCGCATTTCTTAAATTAAACTCCCGGTACGGCAAGCGTCGCGACTCGCAGACCAGTACGGCACTCGTTGCAAGTAAGTAAATTATTTTAATCGATTACTTTTAGAAGTAAATTTGTAATCATTTGATTACGTATATTAGGAAGGAATCATAACTGTAACCTGGTTGCTTTGTGGAAGTACTAAAATTACTCGCGACCGTTTCGAAGGGTGCTCTTTGTTCGTACAATTTTTTTGTAAGAGATCCTCGAACAAAGTCTCCTACGAGAGTTTACTTAAATCGGTGGATTAAGAAGATTTGTAGTTGATAGCTGGCTGACTCTAATCTGATAATGGACAGTACGAAAATAACCGTTTTCAAACCGACAGAAAACTCTGTCGTTTCGAAAATTGGAAGCTATTCGAGAAGTAGCTGTTACTTCTTCAAGTGACGGCCAATCACTTTTCGTCTAAAATAATCGTGTAAACTAGTTGAATACTATCTTAAGCAAGACTAACTGTAATTGTAATCAAATACTCTTCTCTTTTTTTTAGTAACGTGTGCAAGACCTGGTCGGAGTACCTTTTTATTGCTAGGAAAAAAAATGTTTACATGGATTTTTTTTTTGGCCCTCTCGGTTGCCAAGCACTCCACCACAGTGACTGATACTCGAGCATGGGACAAAAAGGCTTCGTGTTCCTCCAACGCGAAGGTAAACCAGTCACGTGAACTGTTTGGAGAGGCAAATGAGCCTTGCCTAACGCGAGAATCATTAAAAAAAAAAAACACTTCTCTCAAGCGAGCTACACTCCTTTTTTATCTTTTTTTTTCCCCTTCGGAAAAACCCTTTTTCAGATTTCACTACTAAAATTGTGCAACGACCGTGTAGTAAAAAAAAAAAAAAAAAACAACTTCTTGGTGAATGTAGAAAATGTATGTCCTTCCACGCGTAGTTTTGCATTGTAGTTCGTTGCTAGTGTTGATATATTTTTGCATAAATTTGTGGCAATTTGCGATGCATTTCGAGCTGCTGTCGTTGAATAAAAGCTCCTTGGGGAAAATTTTAAGTTACCGGGAACGTCTATTCGCGCACTTGTGGAGAAAGCTTTGTTCCCCTGCATTAGCAAAAAAGAGCCAAAGAGGAGTGGGTGGGGGGGAGAGGGTTGGGAGGGGGAGGGGCAGAAAACATGCGTTTGAAATCGTTCATCTCCAGAGTTCCTTTCACCGGCGTTAGAAGCGCGGGAGCAGGTGAGTTCGTTTTTTAAGTGCTTCGCACGCAGAAGCCAGCCAGCGTGCGCACAAAGCGTTTTCCAGAATTAAGCCAAGGCTTTAGATATTACCCCCCAATCGACTCCCTAAACTATATACCGTCGCGAAAAGAGCTTTTTCGCACTTTCAAAAGTTTGTCTTTTACTGCAAGCTTTTAAAAGAGTTTCTCAATGACAAGAATAAAGAAAAAAAAAGAAAAAAAAAACCCTTAAAGCTGGCTTCATACGTATGTGGCGATGTCCGCTTCTGCGCCATCATAAGCAGTATTAGACTTGCAGGTTGGCTAGTGAAGATTGTTCCCTACAATTGCAAGTCACTCGGCTTTAAGTAGAATGCATTTTCTGAACTGCCTATTTTCTTTAGAAAGTATGTAATTGTTTCACTCGTTCCTTTTAAAAAAACAATGTCACGTTACTTTGCATACGTGCTTATTCGAGAACAAAAGGGGACATGCATTTCATATTTTAAAAGAAGTACAATTCTAGTTTCCATTTTCCACATCGCAAATCTTATTCTTGTACCTGCAAAATATTTCCTATAAACGACCGAAGGTGATAAATTTCTTTTTTCATTAGCTGTCTACTGTGCTAAATACGGGGGTAACGAACAAAAGTAACCTTAATTTATATCTTACTTAAATACCGATTTCGATCCTGATTTAAATCAGAGCAGATTTACTATGATGATTTAAATCAAGCATTTCCAGCAAAAAAGGATTCCAAAAATAGTTTTAAGCTACCGTTTGTCTATCATTCGATGCTTTTTATGTGACTCTTTTTACCATTTAAATAATAGAAAAGATATCAAGAACCTAGAAATTTTATTATTAGGCGTCGAACGCTAGCAACAAACAGCGATCTCTTGAGCAAGCTGAAGCGTTCATCTTTCGTTCCACCATCCACTCCATTCGCCCTTTACGTAACGTCTTATTTCAAGAAAATCAGAATCCGAAAAAAGCAAAGAATGCATTTTCATTAACTAAACCAAGTCAAGCTATTCTCATTCTAGCATGACTCAACGTAAAGTTATTGACTAAAATTCTCTTTAAATTTAATGCAATTATTTCGCGTTGTTTTCAATGGTCGTGTGGGTTGATCATTCGACCTGCCACGTTTAAAAACGTCTAGTGATGAAGGATCATTATTCTATACCTTCAAATATTTAAATAAAATGAACCCAATTTAGTTCGAATAAACTTGATTTGAATCATAAAAAATAAATTTATTTTATAATTTAAAAACAAATTGCCGATTTTCTTTTCTATCTATTTAAAAACGTTCTGGGCGCCAGCGCACAAGAGTAGGCAGAGTTTTTGTTCCGTGGGAACTCCCCCACATCAACTTCTACTATTGCCGAGAGCCTAAGAAACTCGGGGCAATGCACGGGACACGATGACACGAAGCCCCATTCCCCTTCAAATGGTGTAGCCTCGTAACGGTGACACTCTGAGTTTTTGCCGTGCGCCGAGCCACTTTATAAAATCGCCGAAGCAGCACACATAGTCTACCGGATATCCTCAGGATGTCCTGACGTTCCAGGAATGTTCCGTGGATGTGTATAGGACACCTGTGCTGCTAGGGCGGCCAGTCAGCAAGCGTTGTTGAGTGCGCACGTGCCGGTTCGCCGATTTTATGAAGGAGCTTGTCCCAACGACTTTTAAAATGCCCATCTGACAGGGCTATAATCGGTGGGGACTGAATCCTGAAACTCGCGACTGCATATTAGTTCCGAGGGCGAGCAGAAGTGTCGCCCCGGTCGCTGTGTCCTGATTGGGGCAGGTGTACCGTGACGTCAGGAGAAGGACTCATGCTTCGAGATCTCGCATCCGGATCGCTTGCCTTTCCCCCGTTTCCTGGTTTGTGATCATGCTCACCTACTTATTGTCCAATGCTGCAGTGCAAATACCGAGAGAGAAACCGACGTGCTCCCGAGACTTTTCTAAGTGTGTTTGATACTTTTACTCATATAATGAGGCTTACCGCCGAATTCAGAAACCTCACTCAAACTACACTCAAACTTAAGGGCCCCTCCACTTCCTCGAGGAAGGCGCAAGGGCCGGCGCTGGCCAATCGCGAGGACGGATCCGCCGTCGCGATTGGCCAGCGCCGGCCCTCGCGCCTTCCTCGAGGAAGTGGAGGGGCCCTTAAGATTGAGTGTAGTTTGAGTGAGGTTTCTGAATTCGGCGGTAAAGGTACCGAAAGCTATCGGTGGCCGATGAACCTCCTCGTTCGTCCACGAGATACAAGGCGATCGTGCGAGGGGCCGGGCGATGCGGCGGCGTAAGTGTTTCAGACGCTGAAATTTTGTTTCTCGCGTGTTCACGAGCTAGGAGAATGTTACACCTCACCTAGCGGGGGCGTCTCAAAATAGAATTTGTACCGAAGGCCTTTGGGCGGTTGACAAATGAGCTCGCAACCCCGACTCTGCGCGCGCCACTGTGCACGCGCGCTGGTTCGCAGATGCTTTAAAGGCCCCGGGTGTGAAGGCCTTTGAAATGCTCGTAGAACGGGGTTGTTTCATACCCCTGTCGGACGGCGCGTCAAAGGCCTTCAGAACGAACTCCTCCGAAGAATCGACCAATAGCTTCCGATGAAACACATATCAGCGTGCGCTGGTTCGCTGATCCCTTAATGAAGTTAGTTCTCAAGGCCTTCAACGTGCCCATCCGACAGGGGTATTACGTAAATCTGGCTGGAGGCTTAATCGACGTCAATTAAGCCTTAATAGCGCATTATTATTATTAAAGATGTATTTACTAAAACGGCTTTCTGTATATACTCCGTTTCACTTTAGTTTCGACCATAGCCGATGCAGCGACCCGGTGCGGTCAATCGGGTAGCGCAAAAAGTGTGTTTGCTATCAACGATTAAACTAATCATGCACATAAAAAAAAATCATAAGCCATTCCACTCCGTGAAGTTGGATGACAAGCGAAGTTGTTTAGCACACGACACAGACTTGACAGAGAATTTTGAACAAAGGTACGAACCTATTATTCTCTTGATCGGTGGTCATAGTGACAAACGGTACGCACACACATGTCGAGGACTATCGCCGCCCCGAGGAGCCGGGGGAAACTAGACACGCGCGGCGGGACCATTACCAGGCGGAAGGAAAAGGAACTAGTCACGCAAGCGCTTGGAACGACGAAAACGAGGGGGCGACGTGAGCGTAGACGTCGCGTGAGTTTTTGTTGACGCACACCAAACATGTACTGAACCCTAGGCATAAACAGTTTGGCTGGAAAACATTCACAAGAGAGCGGCACATTCACTGCGCGTGATTGATTTAGTCGGTGATATAGCAAAGGCAGAAGGGCGGCGAGCGCTGTGATGAGGCACTTTTGACGATGTTTTGATTGACCCCATCGAAGAGTGTAATATAGCGTCGGGAATGCGGTTGGACATGTATGGCGTGGTACGGAGTACATTAATCCCTCGTCCACCGACACCGGAAAGACGCGGGGATGGGGGAAACGACGCGTAGCTGGATGACATATTGCAAACATCCGGGCGGCGGCCTTAGAACAATGCAAATAAAACAAAAGAGACACAAAATATTCAAGGACACGCTATACTATTTGTGTAACCCGAAGACGAGTTCTAAGCGCAGAGAAAAACGAAACCGCCAGCGTTCACCAAAAAACTAAGGGCCGCATTAACACTCGGTTCGAGTATAATGTAATTCCAGTAGAACGCGTCCCTTTCCTATATGTACGACGAGCGAGCAACTCGTAAAAAGGCAACCCCCCGATAATGCAATTATGCGAGATGCATGGCACGAAACGCACGATGCATTATACCGATATCCCCCGGAAGACAAGGACAACGCAACGAAAGAGGCGCTATGGTACGCCGTGACGCCAAGGCCCCGAACGGCGCAAGCCGCCAACCCACTCGGTCTCCTATATACGAAACGTTTTCTTCTCCCTACGCCCGCGTTGCATTTAATTGAATCAGGGTCGGTCCGTTGTGAGCGTCGCAGATTAGCGACCGGGCTGCACCGCGGAGCTTTTGTGGGGGATGCGCAGTAATACAAAAAAAAAAGTAAATTGCGGCTCTCAGCGGAACGCCGAGTTAAAAGCGACGGATTTGTGACGATGTTCGCGGAGGGTGGTAGCAGCTTGTGTGTCCGTGTACAGTTCTACGGTCGTAGACGACGGTGCTATGACGCGATCCTTCTAGAAAACGTGTACGGTTGGCCTCGGCGTTTGCGTCACGCACGTGTCGTGTACGCATTCGTTTTTTTTTTTTTTTTTGTATGTATGCGTGTTTGCTGCGACTGTGTGTCTTAGTGGGCTGCAGCTGAAGGATACATGCACACTGCATTGTCGCAAGTTCCCTTTTTCTTAGCAGCCAAGCCGTAAAATTTATATTAAAGGTGTTTAATGTGTCGCTGCGCTAACCTCGTTATAACAAATTCGACCTGATTGAGAAAGAGAGAGAGCAAACTGATCGTTAACCTGCGTAATTGGAGGTGAAAACCTAAGGTTAGCAGCCCTGCATCGCACTGGATTAATGGCCGTGTTAGTGCGGAGGTACTAGACATCGCAATAACGCAGACCGCTTTCTCGCTGTGTAAACATCGTTATAACGTGATGTGTTTTAACAAAAATTGTATCGTTAACGCTCATGATGCACGCTAGAGACCTCAGTTTAGCAGCGGTGCACTGTACTGACCAAACATTCAATCAGCGATGAGATATTATTAGCCATATTAGATAAGTTTGACTTTCCCCACTGGTGAAGCTGGTAAAAGCAAATTATAATATATTAAGAAAATAAATATAGAGTCTGAGGCGTCCACGTGCCGAGCCATTGACGGAGTGCATATATTTGTAGCACAGCTTGCGCAGTCCTAATTGGGCAGCCTAATGTCCGACTTCAAGAGTAGGAGATACAAGAGTGGGCGTGTCATTTAATAACAACGAACAAATTACGAAATCAAGTTTGTCCTGAAACGACGGATGCATTCAGGAGCTTTTTCGAAAGAGTAACTACACCACAAAGAAGTAAAAAAAAAAAAAAAAGAAGAAATGGTCCAAGTGCAGGCGAGTTGGTGCATATTAATCGTAATATTTCCTGGCCGGGGTCTCGAAGGTTCCTTCCCAGTCTCAAAGTTAAAACATCGTGACTAAAAATCGTCTTTTTTTTGTTCTTTTTTTTAACGAAACGCGGTATGCTCAAGAGTGAATCAATTTCGCGAACTATACACGTTCCAGCCTTCATCACATGGGCATCACTTTTCGACTCACTGGGCCGTCGACGCATGTTCAGCGTATAATATTCCGCAGGAGAGATCTGCACTGCAAGCCCAGAAAGCGTTCGACGCCCCGCTATACACAAAGATGGAAGCGCACAGAAGTTCGATCGCTCGAGTGGTCGATAATCACTGACAGTTTAAGAAAGGCGAGGCGTAGCAAGCTCAGATCATCTTATCGCTTGGACACCGATCAGATACCGGCATTTGCTGAGAAGAACGCAGAAAACCGGGTCGCGAAGCAAGGAACCGGACCACAGGAAACCGTGCCCGGCGTTTTTTAAGATGGCCATGAGCACATCACGATCGCTCGGTGAACAAAACATATCGTATAAGCACAATGAAAGACAAACAAATTCTGGACGAAGGGTGAACAAAAAAAATATCATTTGATAGAAATGCCTGCCTTCGTCGGATGCATTGATTAATTTTGATTTTACCGTAAAAATATTCCGACGCGTCTCGCATTGCTTCGAGCACGCGGTGAGCAAAGTGCTGCGATCTTGCGTAGTCAGCAAAATGAGAGGCTCGTATGAGAGATTGTCTCGGAAGTGCGATTTGTGTTTTGAGCAGGGTTGGTAAGTATCACGTTCAGAAATATACCGGAAGTTTTCGAGAAAAGAAAACCGTGTGTATCGGTCCGGGCAAATAAATTGTTGCATCGCGAAAAGATGAAACGCCCCGAGAATGTGACGCTAGCGATTTGGATAAAACGCTAAAGTTTGAGAAACACGACGTTTCTTGCATAATTGAGAAAAAACGAAATTTCTCTGTCAGCCGATGTCACCTTAGCCTAGTATATTCCAAGCAAGAAACCACATTGTGGGTCCCTGTACATCATCTATTTAAGTGAAAATAACTGGTCAGCAAGAAAGAAAATAACATTCTCTTTCTTGCTGACAAGTTTTCACTGATATAAATCTTACAATCGTCCACAATGTCAGTTCTTTGTTTTCTAGCGATATTAGGATTAGGTAGACTTCGGCTTATTTAAAAGTTTCGTCTTTCTCAAGTATCATTTTGATACAGTTAACGTCGTGTTCTCAAACTGTCACGTTCTAATCTATACCAACCGGTAGCGTCACATTCTCACAGGGTTTGAGCTTTCTGCGATGCAACAGTTTATTAATCCTGGTAAAAAAACACGATATATTTTCTTAGAAACTGTCTGCATATTGCGTAGCCCCTGACAACATCAGAAACGGAAAACGTGGTGAAATATTTTTACGCTTCTTTGCTGCGTCAATATTTCTGTGGCATTTGAATCGGCTAAGGTGGTAACCTTATCATGGTCGTTGGCCAACAATACGATGCCCTGCAGTGGTCGCGTTCTGTGTTTCTGAACAAGTCACTAACATATATAGTTGTTTCGTTGCGCGGGTAAACAATCTTTAACAGTATTTGGTATTTCTTTATTGAAATATATTTTCGGGTGTGTCGAGTCAGTCTCTAAAAAAACTCTAAAAAGTAATCCATTATAATTATAATTACTCATGGTTCAAAGTATTCAATTAGGCATTAAAAGGGCGGACTGCTAGCTACTAGCTGCTAGCTAGTTGGTTGTTGAACGACACTATTAAACACAGCGCAAAAGGACGGGACTTTTGTAGAAGGAGCAAAACAGCGCCCGTCCTTTGTGCTTAATCTACTTTTGTCCCGTCCTTTTGATGTTGTATTTAATAATGTCGCTCAATTAGGCTGCTTGATTACTTGAGCAGAAAAGTAATTGGCCCTTACTTTTCCGATTACTTCAAATTTTCAGAACGGCAAGTTTTTCTGTCGGTTTGAACGCGGATTTTTAGTACTGTTTATATTTGCATTAGGATTGCCAAATTATTAAAAAGAAAAAAAAAAAGCTTTATTCCACCAATTTTGATAAACCTTCCGCTTGTTTAGAGAATTGATTTGAGGATTCTTTGGTATGAAACTTGTGTAAACAAAGGGCGCCAGTAGAAAGGGGAAGGGAATCTAGTGACGATTAATAGGGATTTTAGTACTCTCAAATGTAATGAGAGTACTCTCCGCATTGCTCCTTAATAGCTGTAATCAAACGATTACAAAATGTCCCCAAAATGTAATCGATTACAAGTAATTTGATTACTTGTAATGAGTGCTGTACAAGACTGTATTCCAGGTATCACCATACCAACCGGGCTTATGTATCTCGTTGCAATTTTTCGACGACTCGTTTTATTTATAATCAAATAGCAAGCTGACCATTCTTTTTTTTTTTTTGAGCGCAGCTCTTAGGCGCCCGTCTTGAGCGGCATCGCCGTCTGCGTAACCACGCGTTGCATTGTGAGACGTTTCCCATAATGACGTCCCACGTGACGTCACGAGGGCCACGAGTGACGTCACAAGAGAAACCAGGGAGAAGGGGGAGCAGGCCGAGGAGAAATTTTTTCCGCTAAGTTTAGCAGAAAAAATTCCCAGCTAGATATAACGGGAAGATTTCCCCGCTAAATTTAGCGGGAAAATTTCCCCGCTAAATTTAGCAAAACAATTCTCCGCTAAATGTAACAAAAAAATTTCCTCGCTAAATTTCCGCTAAAAAATTCTCCGCTAAACATTTTCCCGCTAACTATAGCAGGTAATTTTCCCTGAATTTAGCGGAAAATGTAGCAAAAATTTCCCGCTAAATGCTAGGAGAGCAAGAGAAGAGGAGAAGCAAACCCTCCCCTCGTACCCTCGCCTCTTCCTCCTCAAGAGCTGCGCTCTAATTCGGCATTGCAGGGAGTTGTAAACGTCTTTCATTTTTTTTTTTTTTTATTAATGCGAAACCATTAGGGAGTTTTCGTAGATCGTTTTGGCAGTCCCGCAACGCCCTCCGCAACCCTGCTACGATACCCGGAACTCTACAGTCAAGGCCATCGGCGCGCAGGCGCAGTAGCGTCTTCTTCTCTGCGGAGGGCTGAGCGGAGGGGGAAACGCCGATCTTCGAAAACTCCCTATTGACTGTCCCCTGGAGCCAAGCCAAGCCGGTGTTTTCTGTAGCCGACTGTAGCAGAAAAACGGCACCTACAAGCGGAATCCCAATTGGCTGCGACGCGTCATATCAGATGCTTCGCCACGGAAGAAGGCCGGCGCTCAAGGTCAAAGCGGACGCACCTCAGAAATAAAACATAAAGAAAAACACAGCAACGCGGAAGCTTCGTCGCGGAAGCCGTCGTGAAGCCGGCGGGGTTCGTGGCGCCTGCGCAGTGGGGGAGCGACGGAGCGTGATGTCACCGACAGCGCGCCGTGTGAAAAAGGGAGACGTGGCCCGCTGCTTGTAGGAAGGCGCTGCGTGTAGGAATAATTTTGCATTCCTACACGTGAGCAGTCTTAAGTGTCTCTGTCGACTCTAAAAGCGGCGCTGGTTGATTTTTCATTATCCACTGTCTACTCGCCAGTTATTTGTGGCAATATCTCACCTATTTTTTTTTTTAAAGGGGCGAGTGCCGTGAACTGGGACACTGAGGCTTTGTCACTATGAAGACCGACGTCATAGCCAAAGGTTTGTTCGAGAGGGATTGTCTCTAACAAAACACATCTCCCACGTTATTCTGAAAAAAAAGTAATGTTTTCTACGAAGGATATAAAATGGGTGAAGTATGGTTAGAGAGAAAAAGTCTCGACCAAACCTTGGACATCACAAGAACAAAGGCCTCAGCGCTCCCTACCCAGCACTTTCAAGCCCTTTCAGGCAAATGATAAAATGGACAGCTTAAAACATCTGTTTGAAATGTAACGATTTGTTGAGCATTGAAAATGGAAGTATGATTTATGTGGTCGACAATTCTTCTAGATTCCAACAGCTAAACGCTTAGCCGGCACGAAGTTTCCCCTGCCATATACATAAGCGGGAAGGACGTCATTTGTTGTAATACAAACAACGGATAAATGAACGCCGGTTTATTTCAACTTGACGTCGAAATATCACTGCTGAAAGGTGCTCCCGGATTGAGCAAAAACATTGTTACGTCTTGAAGTAATTCGAGAGGAAACTGAAAATCGATATAAATATTCATGTAACTTTGCCTAAAAAAAAATAGAGATGCCGGGGAAAAGCGCACACCATCCCAAATTTAAAAAAAAAAAGAAGTGTATTTTGTTTTGCTGAAGGTTTGTTTATTCCCACCACTACGCAAAACGCGAAATGAAAGTACAGCTGGAAATCTGCTTCCGGTACGAAAACGTGAACGTCCAAATTCAGGCTACATCTTACAGTGAGCACTCCTTCGTGGGTTTTATGAAACATGCTGTATATGTCTTAAATGTATATCATGCTTCGTTCTCTTTACTTTCATAAAGTTGTGGGTGCAGCAAACGACTTATTTTATTTCTTACCTAAACAGCCCCGAGAGGACATTATTACACGAGGGGTGGGTTTATACACCGCAGTAACATCTGCATAGATGTAAACATCCTTAATATGTTCGAAAAGAATGCATTTTAATACCAGTATTTTCCCTCAGCTAAACGTATTCCTCTTTATTTCAAAAGACTGTTTTTCTTAAGGTGTTTCTGATACGTATCGCGATATCTTTTTTTATGAATATATTCACTGTCCCTGTTTTAGCTGTGTTTCCATGTGTTCTAGTATCTGTACTTCCAAATACCTTTTAGGGTAATTCTGCTCAACCCTGGCTAGAACAGTCAGCAACGTCTCACTTTCACAATGTCTCATGGAAAATACGCAACTTTTGAAAAACTGTTTTTTTTTTTACTACACGTGACTCTCAGGCGCACTTCACAGATCAAAGTGATCTGTGAAGTGCTCCTGGCGGTAACACAAAGTCAGAAAGTTTCTAAATCTTGTTAAGATAGAAGCTTATGCGAATGCGTGATCCAATATATGCAGTAACAGCCCAGAGCAGACCAAAACGGCACAAAAAACACGCACATACACTAACACACAAGACAAACAAAGACAAACAACTCACTCAAGCTTTCGTCTTTACAAGCTTCAGTTCTGGTAAATACCGGGCCCCTTCGCATTTTCACCCTTGAAAAGATCGTGGGCGTGTGGCTAAAAGAAAGGTATATCAGCGCCTTTTCCTTGGCTTTATCGAGGCAAAGATGTAGACAATTTGGAAAAAGGGTCAATGGGACGTGTGGGGATTTCTCAGGTGTTGTTTTCTAAATTCATAACATTGTTTCTCGCAACATATATATATATATATATATATACGGACGATAAACATAAGGGGCGTCGCCCCAAAAAAACTAACACAGCTCTTTTCACACTAACAAAAAAGCAGAATGTCGAACGATCGTTCTCCGCCCTAATATAGCGCAAGTGATCTGAACTAGATGCCAATGTTTTAAAAATAACTGCTCTCTTCTTCGAAAGTAATCAGCGATATTTTAATATTTTCAATGGGAAAATGGCGGCCGGCGGAGCTATCGAATACATGGAGCTCAATGGCGGCCGTTACCGAAAACAGACTCCATTTTCCCAATGAAATTTTCAGAAAATCACTCGCAACTTTTGAATCAGATAACAGTTCCGAAACTTCGGCATCTGATTCGAACTGTTAGCGCTACATTTTGGACGGAGAGTTACCGTTAGGCAATGCGCAGTTCCTTTTTGTGTTGAAAAGAAAAAAATAACACTTAACTTTTATTTAGGACACGCTGTAGATGAGATGAGTTTTAAGTCGACGCCATTCTTCTTTCAGTATGTCCTCTATATTATGCGGATCCTTTTCTTCCTTAATTTTTTTTCTTTCTTTTTTGCTCATGCTGTTTATTTTGGTAAATCTCAGTTTCCTTCACACTACAGACCACACATAATACATTTTTAACACTGAGGACGGGTGTCAAAAGTATATTTTATGCTCTTCGCCGAAAGTGTATCGTAATTTCACAACTTCTGAAATCTTTATCTTCTCTCGGCCTTCCCACCGCCGAACCTAAAACACTGACAACTCAACCGACCTATCTGAAGAAACAAAAAGGGAAGGACCTGACAGCCACTTCATCAGAAGCGTGGGCACCAGAATCTATTTTGCAGCGCTCTGTTTTGTGGACGCTCAATCACAGGTTCTCTATAGATGCTTGGCAGTTAAATAAGACCGAAAGGAGGAATGCAGTATGTCCCACGCGCTATCCTTTGTCCTATCGGTGTGGGAAACAACGGGGACAAGAATGCGTAACCCAGTAATAAAAAAACAGAACAAAAAACATGGACCTAAAGTTGGAACATCGAAAACAACAGCAACTGATTTAAAAGGCGGCAGCAGAGACACAGACTACTTTGTCGTGGAAAAAATATGGGGAATGTTTTTTTTGTTTTTGTTTCTTTCTTGAAGAGAACTAACGCCACTGTTTATTACCAGCGCTCTGGGGACTCCTTTAGGACTCGCCGAACTGGAGAAAGACGCACGTATGAGTGGAGCTATATATTTACCGCCTGCATTATACCATGATGGGGGAAGAATACGACGCTGCCTTAATGCCCGTGTTTTATTTCAGGCCCTTATTTTCCGCTCTGTCTGTCTGCGAATACGAAAAAGCAACGAAACATTAAAGAAGGAAATCAGAGGGAGCAAAACACCTCGGGACACAGAATCGCTCATGCTCCTTTTATGGCGTCCGATAGTGTAGCGTAAACAAGTTTAAATACAAAAAAAAAGGAGGGGGGGGGGTGGGGGGAATTGAGATTTTACGATAGAGCTATCGGCGCGGTATATTCATCCGTTCTAACTTGCACAGCTGCTTATTATTGTGTAGCTGGTGGATCTCAATGAGTGTTCTGCCATCTGTGTTCTCAAATCTACCGGGAGGGGGCGGGGAATTTAAAACGAACCTGTTTGTAGCGAGACGGTAAAAATTAGTCCGTACATGACGCATGTGTCAATACAGAAAAAGAAAAAGGTGGGGGGGGGGGGGGGGGGGGAAGGGGGAGGCTCGGTCTCGATACGTCAAAACAAATCCGGTACGTCTATTTCTCCGCAAAGCTTGATCAGAGAGCCAATCACTCCAATCTACGGGGGAGAACTTGACAAATAACGAAGCTGGAAATATGTTTAGAGAAAAAGGACCGTTTCTGCGCTGTTAGACCGCGCATGACGTAAGCACGCGAGAGCTCGTGCTCAGTGCCACAGCGCAGATTGTTACTTTACGGTATAGTTTCAGCCTTGTCGTATTTGTCTATCTCTCTCCATGCATTGCAGCGATTGGCCTCTCCCGAACGCTTCGGGGTAAAATACACGCTCTAGGTTTCTTAGCGTGTAGGACACTTGAACCATATATAGACCTTTTTCGCTCACTCTCGCCCCCGACCGCCAAGTAGGCACCATAGAGTTATTATAATGTACGCTAGAGGTTCAAGTGGCGCTAGTGTGCTGACGCAAATTGAAGCAGACAGCAACCAGTCCAAAATTGACTTCCGGTAATGCATTCCTATGGGAAAAAGTGAGTGCATTTTCTCCCTGCGCTCGACCATAAGAGCAAATATCCCGAATAATTCGGTCATACTAGAAAGCTTGGAACATTTCTCAGTCAGGCCGACGAAAAAATTGGTCAGTTACGGCGTTTTCCTTTCAAATTCACCGCATTAAAAACGGTGCTAAAACGGCTTCGTACGTGTATTTATGTGCACTGTCGGACACTGTTAGCGCGAACACGACGTCGGCGCTTTTCAGCATGAGGGGTACACGTGCCAAACGAACGAAGAACATCTGGAAATTAAGAAAGACGGCAAGGGCTACGCAGTAACACTGGGTCAGTAACTACCCGTGCATGACAGATCAAAATAAATTAAAGGCCACGTAATCTATTTTGATTTTAAATAAGTATCGCTTTCTAATTTCTGCTCTGAGCGAAAATGATATTCGTTCTACGTTCAAAATATCACCCGCGCGCTTAAAATCTTTGAGCACGAGTGCCCGATAAAAGCTGCCCGGCAGAGAAAACAATACGAAGAGACACCTTTCATAGCCCACGGACTTTATGCTCTACGTTTTGAAGGTTTTTATCCGCTCATGCACGACAGGGTAATTTTCATATAGTGACAGGACTGGCATATTATCAATATATAAGCGTCACCAAAATGCTGGCGAGTCTTAAACACACTCTATATTCCTTTCGATCGTAATTTTGCTTTGAATCGTCGCTTGTTTTGACACACCTGCTTCGGAACACACGTTTGGGACTGAAATGTAGCGAAGTTAAACATCGTTCACTGATGAAGAAAAATGCGCTAACTAAAGCAATTACACTTTTACAATGTTAATCAAGGTGCATACAATTTGGTACGACCGAAATAACCAAAGTGTTCCGTGTTATTTTCCGGCGAAGAGACAAAATGCACGCGCGTTTTCCCTTAGGAATGCTCAAGAGCACAGCAAAAGTAGACTGGTTGCTGTCTGCTTCAATTTGCGTCACGGAAGTCGCATAAACACTCGCGCCAGTTGGACCTCTAGCGTACATTATAATAACTCTATGGTAGGCACATACCGTACGGTAAAAAAAAAATGAGGGGAGACAAAACGAGAATGGGTGACGGTTACGCTTACATCCTAACTGCATTTTATTGGCGTGTCACAGGAAAAGCAAAGTTTTCGCCCATAGTTCAAGATGGCGGCGCCCTCCTGAAAAATAACGTCTATAGAGCGACTCAACCCTCCGACGTCAAGCCACTGCGAGGGCGTTGCTGTCTGCATCGCGCATGCGCAAAAGCTTCACCTCAGGCAAATCTGGTTTCTGCACACACGCTGTGCCAACACGCCGTGCGGACAAACGCACATGTATGTATGCGGTGTGTTGGTGTATACTAGTTTCAGCAAACGCGTATATATGTATGCGGTGTGTGGTAGATACTATTTTCACACACAGACACAAATATAGCTCAATAGACATTCTATCTAACGTACAGCGGCGAACGATGTGAAAAAGCCCAGGTGAACGCTCGGCTCCGAAGACCTTGACAGAAACGAAAAAGTTGAGCTATCATCGAGGCTAGTGTACGCTAGAGTAGCATTTCAGCGACCGTTCGATCCATGTCGTCAATTCCAACTTCGTTGGTGAACGATTGCTCACTCGACGCAGATTTCAGTGCCTCTTTTATATCATGCTTGCGTGCTCGGTGAAATAGGATAAAAACCGACTGTCGTCATTTGTCCCGCAAACTTATTATCAAACACAAAAAAAGCTTGACGATATGGTGTTTTAAGCCGCGTATGATTCCGTCTTTTGTCACGGAACGCCTCTACAATGGGCAATGAAATCAGCGCTAACTCAGCAGCAGCTGGCCAAGCGGGGAGGGATGACAGAAATTGAACAGCCGCTGAAACCTCGGTAATGGTTGAGAATATTCTCTTGATAGCTAGCCCTGCAGGCCTTCTAAACCAAGCCCTCGCCTGGGCTTTTTCTATTTCTTATGTTGTCTTTGACTCTACACGATGACTTCCGCGTACACTAACTTCGAACGCGACAAAATTGACGGTCGTTTACTCAGTGAAAGTGGCCGCAATCGAAATTTCACACCTAATATTTCGGAAGATGAACACTGAGTGTGTTAGTGTTTGAGTTTGAAATAAACGTGCCACTAGGATAGAATGTTATGGATTCTGGCGGTCGTTATGGTTTCAGTGGGGTCCGAACGTAAATCTCAGGACTCTCGGCGGAGGTCTATAATTTATGGGCGAAGCCATTTGTCCGAATGTCCCAAACTGACGTGAACTTCGCGCCGTTTATTTTTTATTTTTTTTTGTAATGTTTATTACTTGCTATGCATGAGCAAGTTATGGAAAAACTCGTTTAAGATTTTGAGGGCTTTATAGTTGAATTCAACCTCTGAAGATAAAGGAAGCATTCCAAATGCATATTCGAAAAGTTGTGATTCAGTCTGCATCACATGCGTGCGTCAGCAACAGGTTATTGAAACAAATGAATAGCTTAAAGAGGAACTGAACCGGTTCTGTAAATAGAAAACAAAAGAGGGTGTATTCTTAGAGCCAATGTCGCATATAATACAGCCCAAACCTTCAGTTCGACGCACAGCGCACTGATGTTGAACCGATGGCAGAATTGGAAGTAATGTGTCACAAGTAACGGGATTACGTGTACCTAATTACTTTTCTCGTAATTTAGTAATTAATCCGATCCTTTTCTGAAAAATGTAATTTGGAATGTAATCTCATTACTTTTCTCAGTATTAAATGATGGAAATGACTCGTTACAATTCTTTCATTCCGTCAAAGGAAGAAATAGAGTGGAAGAAGAGCGATGCAACGGTTTTCGCGCTTTTAGTATACCAACACAAAACGGGGGTTCGCTCGCAAAGAGAGTGCTGCGGAAGGGAATGGAATCCACGGAAAGCACGACCGCCCAGAGCCGATTTCTGGACTCGTTCGTACGGTCAGCCGGGCTGAGAGGATTCGACTGTCTACATAAAGGCAACAACTTCTTGGAAAACGAACGGACTTCTTCGAGCGTACAGAAGACCATAAAACCGTCGCGTGGGGTTCGTGTCAAGTAAGACCATGGACACAGTGACCGCGGTTGGTGGATATATCGACTAACCTTCTCCCCCCCCCCCCCCCCCCTACCCCCTTCTTCCCAACCCACCCCTCCGCGCTTTGTCCCCCGAAAACAAATTTGTATTTCTTCATTTTTTTTTCACACGTAACCGTTTTTTTTTTGTTTGCGGTGTTTCTGCCTACACACGCACACTACGCAAAACAGAGAGGAATTTCTAATGAGACCTCGACCCTGTTCATTCTTGACTGCGCTGTGAAAGCTAAATACTGGCTGGACCAACAAGCTATTTCGCATCTGTCACTTGACTTCGAGCTGGCGGATGCGTAAGGCAAAAATATGAGGAGTGCGATGGAAGCAGTTCATTGGAACAGAAAAAAAAATCTAGTATCCGCCCTGCTGTCAGTTTAAACAGTAGGTTTCGACATCAAGCAATAAGCAAGCCGGTGGGCACAATAAAACGACTTGGGACATTCAAGCTGAACCCGTATTCCTAGACACGAGAATGCTAGGGTTCTCGTCAGCGGATTGTGCCTGCGGGGAGTTTGATCGAACTTTTAGGGAAACAAAAAGCAGCCCCCTTTTTCAGAGAACAAACGGGGACTCCCTTGTACACTGGAGGTGAAAAGCCGCCTTGGACATGGAAGCGTGCTGTTCGCTGAAAATTGCGCTTGTTTATCCTCTCTAAATGGCAAAATCAGTTCAGCTGAGAGCTTGTGCATCAATATTTCGTGTGGGGTCTTGGTTCTGATAAGGTTAGTGAGCAAGAAAGAAAATCAAGTGGGTCATTCGGTAGGATAACAACCTTCATCAAGCAGGGGTCTTTGATATGTACCCAGACGGAAGTACTGCATCTGTGTCTCACAGCCAGCCAGTTTTAGTAGGTAAACCAGCTATCGCTTAGGCAACATGAAGCAAACATAGAAAAACCATATATTCAGGGGAATCGGGTTTTGAAGCTCACCGATGCCAAACATGGTTTAATCCGAGTGGCGTGCGTCCCCCAGAGAGTTATTATAATGTACGCTAGAGGTTCAAGTGGCGCTAGTGTGCTGACACAAATTGAAGCAGACAGCAACCACTCGAAAGGTGACTTCCGGTAATGCATTTTTATGGGGAAAAGTGAGTGCAATTTCTCCCTGCGCTCGACCATAATAGCAAATATCCCTACTAATTCGTACGTACTAGGTAGCTTCGAACATTTCTCAGTCAGCCGGACGAAATAATTGGTCAGTTACGGCGTTTTTCTTTCAAATTCATCGAAATAAAAACGGTGCTAAAACGGCTTCGTACGTGTATTTATGTGCACTGTAAGACACTCTTAGCGTGAACACGACGTCGGCGCTTTCCAGCATGAGGGATATACGTGCCAAACGAACGAAGGACATCTAGAAAGTAAGGGAGACGAACTGCGCAGTAAAACTGGATCAGTAACTACCCGCGCACGTACGATCACATTAAATTGAAGGTCACGTAATATATTCCGATTTTAAATAAGTAAGTACCGCTTTATTCTTTCTGCTCTGTGCGAACTTCTACGTTCAAGATATCACCAGCACGATCGAAATCGTTGAGAACACGTACCCAATAAAAGCCGCCCGGCAGAGAAAACAGTACGAAGAGACAACTTTCATAACTCACGTGCTTTATTAATTACGTCTTGAATGTTTTCATTAGGGATGCCGCGAACTTTTTTCGAATCGAAGTTTCGATGATCGAATCAAGCGGTTCGAAAGGTTCGAAAGATTTCGATTTTTCGAATTGTTTATATCGTAAAATTCGACGGAGGTCGAATTTTCGAACTTGTTAAGCTAAGAAGTTCGACGCTTTTCGAACCGTCGAACTTATTACGCTAAAAAATCGATCTTTTTCGAACTTTCGAACTTATTGCGCTGCAAGGTTCGATGCTTGTCGAACTTTCGAACTTGACTGACCAAAAAATTCGATTAATTTCGAACTTTCGAACTTATTTATCAAGAAAATTCGAAAAGTTTCGAACTTTCGAATTTTGAAAAATCAGAAGTTCGACGAACTTCGAACTTTTAGGGTAAAAGTTCGACGTTCGTCGAACTTCGAAAGACCGGCGGCCGGTTTCATTTGATTTCAAGGAGTGGGGTACATTCGTAATTTTTTTTTCTCGAACTTTTACACGCGGTGCAGCGTTCCTTACGAAAGACAATGTCATTTATTTCAATGTTCTGGCATGCTTAGGTTTAAAGAAATAAATCCCCGAAGGGGCGAGGACGGACGACGGGTTTTTGACGATTATCGTTTGTGCCAGATTTGAAGCACGCTGCAGCCGGAGCTATTTATAGTAGATATGTTATACTTTTTTAAGAATGATCTATGTATAGCCTAGGTAAGTGCCGTCTTAAGATGTGATTATTGTTATTCAACGTGAGTTTCGAAGAAATGTCCAAACATGTATCTGCATGCAATTATGATCTAAACTTGATATTTATTTTCGTCTAAGTTGTTTGAGGTATCGCATTTAAATTAGCACCACAGACAGTACATATCATTGCCATCTGCAGAATACAAAATAATATAGTTATTGTTTTTTCACGTTAAGGAATAAATTAACTCATTGCAGAAGATTTCTAGTAGTGTTCAAGTTCAGCACGTCATTAAAAGAAAACTTTTTTTTTTTCGCTTCACGTTCCTGGGACGTGTTTTTTTTAGCCTGTACACATTTTGGTAAAAGAAACTTGTTTCGAAGTTCTGAACCTCTGAATATGCACGAATAGAACACTTCCGACGAATGCTTGGTAGTTTTTTTTTTCTCCTGCTTTTTATTCCCGCATTTATTCTTTTTTTTTTTTTTTCTTTTGTTACTATCGGCACAGGTGTTTAGGTCGAAAAGACAGCTTTGAACTTCCGAACCACTAAGCATGTGACGAGCAGTGCCTTCTGACAACGAGTTTCTAACAGTGACCATCTACGCAACCTTTTATGCAGTGAAGAGCGACAGTAGCTATACATATGCATAAATAATTTCAGATTAAAATAAGCTCGACCACGCCCTCTTTCCCCGTATTGTTTTCTTTAACAGTCCGAAATACCTGCAAAGGGGAGAAGGAGGCTGAAGCCCCCCCCCCCCCCCTCCCCCCCCCCCCCCCCGCCGCCGCTATCCTCTTTCCCCCCGTTTTTCCTCTTCCGACGCCACTTGTATGGTAGAACGCTCCTCGACCTCGAGTTGTGTCGGCTTTTGTGCTTTTTGCGAGGCGATTCCTCCGTCCCAGAAAATAAACCTCCAGGACAATTATAAACTTCACCGGATCGGATTATTACCAGCGTGCAAGGGGTGGCGAGCTAGTTTGCCAGGTCGCTTCAAGGTTTTTCTGAGCCTCAACCTCCTGCTCGCCCCTGGCCGTTTCGAACTGGATGAGTCTCGTAAAACAGTGTGTTCGTGCAATCACTGCTGCGTGATAAAGACCCTCCCCCCCCCCTTCCCCCCCGGCGGGCTGGCGGTCACAATTCTGCACTGGCAAATATTCTAGCACGTCCGGGACACTCGTCGTCTCATTTAATTGCCTTACCAACTTCGCAGAATCTAGATATCACACCCTAACTTTTCTAAACTTGATTTTGTGAAAACAAGTGATTCGTGAAAACGTTATTTGAAACTGAAACTGTAGAAAAACTTGAAAATCGGACTTTAAACTTTGAAAACTTGGATTAGAAAAAAATTCAAAATCTTCGAAGTTTTTTTTTTTTTTTTTGAATGTAGCGTTAAAAGAGAATCGAAACTTTCGAACTTTTCGAACTTTAAGCCAAAAAAAATTCGAAATCTTCGAATTGTTCGAACTTCATGTTTATAAAAATTCGAAGCGTTCGAAGTTTTCGAATTTTTTTTACAAAGAATTTCGAAATCTTCGAATTTATCGAACCTGAAGTAAAAAAATATTCGAAATATTCGAATTCGAAATTTTAGAAACCGTGAAAGCTTCGAAATTTTCGAATTCGAAGCTCCGCTGTGGACAAAAGTTGCGAATTTTTCGAAATCGAACCTCGGTCGGTACGAAAATATCGAAATTTTTCGAAATCGAACCTTAGTTCGCTTCGCAAATATCGAAACCTTTCGAAATCGAACCTAGGGTGGTTCGCGACATCCCTAGTTTTCATCCACTCATGCACGACGGGGTAATTTTCATGTAGTGACAGGACTGGCATATTTTCAATTTATAAGCGTCACCGGAATTCTGGCCAGCCTTGAACTCACTCTATATTCCTTTCGATTGTAATTTTGCTTTGAATCGTCGCTTGTTTTTACACACCTGCTGCGGATCACACGTTTGGGACTAAAATGCAGCGAAGTTAAACATCGTTGACTGATGAAGAAAAGTGCGCTAACTAAAACAATTACGCTTTTGCAATGTTAATTAAGGCACATACTATTCGGTACAACAGAAATAACCAAAGTGTTCCGTGTTATTTTCCGGGGAAGAGACAAAATGCACGCTCGTTTTCCCATGGGAATGCACAGGAGTACCGCAAAAACAGGCTGGTTGCTGTCTGCTTCAATTTGCGTCACGGAAGTCGCATAGACACTAGCGCCAGTTGAACCTCTAGCGTACATTATAATAACTCTATGGCGTCCCCCAAGTGCTATCGCCGCATGTTCAAGGGATTTAGTTGTGTCCCGCGGTTGGAGAGCGAAAGACTCGTTTATCTTGATCACCTGTTAAAGTCCTTTGAAACTTTATTCGCAACTCCAGCGCGCCGCTCGCCCTCCCGCGGACGAACGGAGAACCAGAGGAGCGAGGACGGCAGTGGCGGCGGCGGCGGCACGGAAACGGTGGCAGGAACTGTCGGCCTTCATGCGTGAAGCCGTTTTAACAAAAAAAAGTGAGCACGTTAAAAAAGGAATTCTTGTGCTCCGCCTTGCAACAGCCTTGCACGAAGGACCGCGATGTCTAATTTCATTAGGGAGCTTTCGTGTATCGCATACGCTGCGGATTGCTGGTCTTGTGCATGGCCGCCAGCTCAATCTGAGCTCAACGTGACGGAAAACGCTCCCGCTAATAATGAAGAGCTCTATTCGCGGCGAGATCTTTTGGTGGCGCCATCCCATGACTACCTATCGTTACGTCATTACCTTGCGAACAACAAGTTCGATGGTGTTTGCAATGAGCATGGTGAAAGCTTAAAATCATTACCCTTTCAAAGCGACACTGTCAACACCATCAAAATTCAAGCTCTTGCATTCCTCTTATTTTCATCGATGAGAAATCCTTTCCTGACGTTATAGTCAGCATTCACCCAATCATGGTCGGCCGACCACAGCGACGTTCTTGATTGCGCACGTCGCCAATAGTACGATCTACGGAAAGTCTATTCTTTGCCATAAGTATAGAGAAAACTCGTCGCGCAATGGTATGTCGAGCAATACAAATCGGAAATGGGTTCGCGTTTTAAGGCCGTTACAAGGAACATGACCATTTATTCCAACCACTTTAAAAAGACAGAATACCCGTACTTGCTTTCACGTAATTACAATGCCAATAAAGAAATGCTCGAAGCATTTTAAGAGCGTCTGTGCTAGCCATCCGTTCGTGACGAGAGCTTAGGGCGCGCAGTTTTGGCCAGAGGGGCCACAATGTTGCAAATTACACGGTACAAAAAATGTACGGTATATTAAAATATTTATTTTTGATAGATCAATAAATAAAACCCCTAAACACGCCGATTCTGTTATAGGCAGTATTCGCATAGCGTACGACACCCCTAAACATCAGTTGGACGTACAGCCCACTGACGTTCAACCGGCGGTACCAACTTTCACGAGCGGCTTCATAACCGAGTTGTGCAACTTATTAAAATAGCGTAAATAAATGTAAATGGCTGTAAATAAAAAAAAGTAATCGGGGTTTTCTTGGCCCTGCTGCAAAACCTCTATGTTTTTCTGGTTTTGTTTTCTGTACTCTTTACTTTAGCTGTTTAAGTAACAGCTTTAGCTGTTACCTTAGCTGTTTAATATCTTATATTGCGCCGTCATCAAGCCTCTCGTAAAAGTTGGGGCCGTCAGTTTGACGTCAGTGGGCTGCACGGCAAGCTGAAATTTTGGAGCGTCATATGTGTAACAAGGGGTGTAAGGACTACAACATTTTTTTTAGAGTGATGAACACGGCAACGTGGCGCGCATGGAAAATTGTGCTTCAAAGGTGCAGTGCGAGCTTGCGGTTGTAATGCTACACCGCACGGTAGCCTACGGTAACAAACTTTCTATTATTAACCAGAGAGCAGTTTGATTACGTGCTGCAATACACTAAGATTGAGACGGTGAGGAGCGAGTTGTGAGGTTGTGACGCGAAGACATCAATACTTTAAACGCTGCCCTTTTGAAGCTTGACGGTCACCGTTCGCGGCTCTCTTTTTAGAGCACTAATGAGCAGGCAAAGGGCAAACATATCTTCACCACACTCAAAAATATTCTGCAACAAACAGTAACGTGGCCGGTGGCTAAAACGCGCTCGCTCACCACAAAGCTTCACACATTGAGGTTTCTGCAACTTTTAAATATCAGCATGCTCGTTTTCCTAACGTGCATCAGCATCTCTGTCACCTGTAATAGGATCCTTCCCTAACCACTTCGCATTTTTAGACAAATAAACCATTTTTAGCGCACTGAACAGCGCCACACTCTAAGAAAAAATGGAGGAAAAAGTAGCAACGGCGCGTCTTCCTCTCTTCTACTGACGCGCCCCCAAGCGGACACGAGAAAAGGGGACGAACGAAACGTTTTTCTCCTTCTCCAGGCAGACGGGAGAAAGCTTTCGCCCTCCCGACTCATCTTCTTTCGGTTTCGTTTTTCGAGCAGGTCGCGCACGTTGTTTAATAAATAGCTGTTGAGTTGACTGAGCTTCAGCGGCAGCGAAGGCCGCCTGTAATTCCGTCTTCTAGTCTCAACGTGCAAAACATTTCGGTTGCATTGGCATTTTTATCACTAATTTTATCAAACGAGCAAAAAACATAGCCGCTAGACACAGCGAAGTTCCGGAGCAGTGCCAGCAGCGCCACGTACACTGGGTAAGATGGCCGTCTCCGGATTGCTGAACTCACGCGCTCACGCGGCACGGAACTACAGTAGCGAAACCACGCGGAAGTGTGTCGACGTTTTCTTAGGGAAATCGCAGGAACTGTGTCCAAGACAGGCAGGTTTTGCTGCCGGTTGCCTGGGTGCCTTCCGTGCTGAGTTCGGTTCTGTTTTCCGAAGCCGAGCGCAACTGGCGTTCAAAGTGGTTCTGTATTTGTGCGTGTCGGCAACATAGCAGCAACATCGTGATGACAGTGTTGTGGGTTGTGAACAGGAGACTGGAATTATCGCCGATGTGACCGTGTGTTCGCGTATCAGTGGTGTAACAACAAGATGAGATCGTAAACTGGTCGGGCATTGATGCCGCTGGTCGGGCCGTGATCGGAGGGGGCGGGGTGTCGCAGGTTGACATTCCGCTTTACATTAAATAGTTTAAAACCACTTAAGGGATTAGGTGCAATTGATTGACGTGCGGATAATCATGTTGGAACACTGGTCTGAACAGTAAACTCCTATCGTACAGTGGCCAATGTGACTGTCGGTTGTCTCGTCCCCGAGAGCGATTGCGCTCTGGGGTAAGGACAACAGTACGAAATCGTGACGGAAAGTGCGTATATTTACAGTGCGGAATTTTAGCATTTAAAGACAATAGGTAAAATCGAAAAAAAAGCCTTCATTTTGCTGTTTAAATATACTACGGTTCCTGGAGAAACTGCCCTCCAAGTGGCGCGCTGGGATGAGCGCTAGAAGTTTTCGGGCTTGCCACGGCGTAACTCCGTACACTTAACACCTGCCGCAAGTCGCGGCTTTGACAGTATTCAAGTTGATTGAAAAGTGATTTCTCAGCCCGTGAAGCATCACTTCCAGCTGAGTGAATATCCGCTCTACAGAGATTAATTCAAGGCGGCAATTGCAGCTTTGCGCGAACAGCACAAATAGAAAAACAAACACTACAGTAGAAATACAGGCTACGACGGGCCGTGCGGGGAAACAAACTCATGGCTTTCAAATAATTACGGCATGATCCAGCGTTTACTTTTAATTAAGAGGTTCATCCCCTGAGCCATTCAAAATACTCTCAGATGTATGACATTGCTGGAAAAAAATCAACGAGCTGGGAATATGTTTCCCAGCAAGTTCTATATATAAAAGACGGAAACGCAGAGCACGGGTGTAAAATCGGGTTAGTGTGGTGTGCCGTGTATGTGCTCAATGTATGTTCACCTGATGCTTGTACTATGCGTAATTTTTGTATAGTAGAGGATTCCTAAGCGCACTAGTGGCCTAAGGAAATCAAATTATTTTTTGTAGAACATGAATCGGGCGGTACCTAGCGCCACCTAGCCTAGCTTCTTGCAATTACTCTGCTCGACCCTGCCATCTGGTGGCTAGCGATTTAACGTTCTTTCACGCTACGCGATAAACAGCGGCTTTGAGTTTGTTCTTTCGAGAGCGGCTTTTGGTTTCGTGGATTGAGTTTGCCCTTCTCCGTGATGTGCGGTTGACGAAGGAATTGAATTTCGAGGAACACCAAAGGTAAAACGCAAAGTGCACGAAGAAACTGGGTATTCATTGTCTCCATTTAACGTCGCAGTGCTGTCGACGAGAAGACTGAGTAACTGCTTTCGAAATGTAAGTTTCTGTACCTGTGGGGGGAATCTGGCTTCGGAAATGCACAGTTCGCGGAAAGCTCGTGTTACGCTTTTACTTGCTGCTCCTCTCGTCCCGTACAAGAGACGCAGCGTCCTCGTCAAGCCTTATTGGGCTCGATTTGCTCGATTCGGGGCCGCCATATTGAGATGCAAGCGACGGAGGAACTTTGCTCCCCTGCTTCAAGGACGAAAGTTTTTCCCTTTCTAAAGGAACATAGGTTACAAGACCGTTCTTCCCCTAAAGGAGGACTTTTTATACCCTCTTTTCTAAGAGTGCAGCGAGCAGTCGCACGGGATATCCTGGAGAATCTATCCCCGTCTCTTCCGCCATCTTGGAACTACCGCCCCGCCACCTATAGGGCGTTGGAGTTGCGAATAAATTTGTTCTTGTAAAATTGTTAACCTAAAATAATGCGCAGATATTACTGAATCTGTTGTATTTTTGTTTTAATTTCGATGGAGCCGATAATTTCCCCCCTCAAACACGCAATATATAGTGTGTCTTTTTCGTGTTTCCTTGGGGGATAACGAACAAGTAATCGAGTAAGGTAACGATGTAATTAATCGATTAATTTTTATGGGGAGTAATTTGTAACGATAAAACATTACTTTTTAGGCCAAGTCATTGTAACTGTAATTAATTACTTTTTTGAAGTAACGGACGGAAGTCTGACCGACGGCACCAACTTTCACGGGCGGGTAGATAGCCAAGTTGTTCAACTTAATAAACTAGCTAATGCACTTGTGACTGACTGCAAAAAAAAAAAAAAGTTATCGTTTTTTAAGGGTCCAACTGCAAAACCGCAGTGTTTTTTTATCTTTAGTCTTTGAATCGCACTTTTATTGTTTAACACATTATATCGCACCGTCATCAAGCCTCTCCTAAAAGTTGGAGTCGTCAGTTCGATGTTTCAGAACGACGCTGTATTACTATAGCCGCGTGACTTGTTCTCTGTCAGAGTTAGAACAAGTATTACGTGTAGAAAATATATTGTCAAAAAGCGATTTCTCATTTTAGCCATGTTTTGTTTTATATTACAGAAATATGCTCGACCAAGTCTGTTTGTAGTTTTGTATGCCTTAATGGTTTTCCTTCGTCCCACCCAGTTGGCTTAAATAAAATGGTACTAATGTTGTGGTTATATTTATGTTTTCGGAATTGAACTGATCCGCGCTGAAAAGTATATTAGAGCCAAAAAATAACTGGCAAAACTTTTTATGTTTAGAGATACTAGAAACGACTGCTTTGCTTTCTCCTGGTTCCTTTTAAGGAACATTATTCCCCACTTAGCAATACAACTTGATTGCTATCCAGCAATGGAAACAGTTCCACTCTAATGGCGGTTATATAAGCACTACGTGGCCGTGATCGAGAGATCTCTACTTCGGAAATCGAAGGCACGTGCCGCGGACCTCAAGGCCGGGAATCATTATCGGCCTCCCACTCCACGACATCCAGACCGTCACAAAAGTTCAGCTTTGACCTTTCGAAGCATCGAGAATGCGTTTCTGTTAAACGGGCGATGCAACAATTTTCGTACTTTGCGCAAATACCACTTGAAACGGATCCCTGACGTTAATGGCCTATGAACACGCGTTCGTTTTTCTCCCCACGCAATACAAGCCCTAGAAAAAAATTAAAGAAAAACGAGCACCGTTCACCCCCTCGACTCGCAGCCAGAAGAAGCAGCCACGTGATCTGGAGCCGATTGTATGCCGCCAATGTTAATCATAGCCACGGGCTGGGGTTGGAAAAGCATAGGACACGCGCTGAGTTCAAGACATTGTTATGGCTCTGTTATTGTCGTTGTTGCAGGGATTGGACAGGGGCCACTACCCAAATCCATGTCGAGGCATCGATTGTCACGAGCCCAGATCGAATGCGTACGCAGTCTTCGCGTCCACTGTGTGAGCAGCATTTGAATATCGTCACGGCAAAGCTCGATGACGCATTCCCGGGGATTGTACTGTTGCCATTGTCCCCACAGCTCCGTCATCAAATTTCCCGAAGGAGCAAAAGGCGGCTTTGGAAGGAGAGAGTGAAAGAAAAGCTCCGCTTTCATCCTTTGAATTCCGCCGCGACGAAGACGCTTCTTGGTCAGTGGTGTTGCGTTCGAGTATTCTTGGGTCCCACTAGCGTCAGGGAGCTGGTGTAAAGTATGAAATATTCCTACCCAATGTCGTTGCACAGCCCCTTTAAAGGACACATGGAAAGGACAAAAAACATTTTTTTAAACAGCTTAGATGGAAAAAGGATGTCGTAAAACAATATTACAACGAAGAAAAATATTTGTACAGCTATATTTACGGCGCTAAACGAATTTGTAGTTGGCTCCCGCCGCCGCCGCTGAAAAGTGGCCCTTATTCATCACGTAACTACCCTCATTTATCACGCGGTGCTTGCGCTCTTTCGGAAGTTTTGTATTGCGTCTAAAAGTAACTTATTCATCTTTGTTTGAAGTATAACAACTAAGATTAATGGGTAGCTTTTAGTGCCCAAAGGAAACTCTTGAAAAAGCGCAAGCAGACGTGATAGACCTGTGCGCCGGTCAGACGACGGCGGCGGCGCCCTGATGCAGACGAGCTTGTGCAGCGGCGGCGACGGCGGCGTGGAGAAACGCGTTGAAGCGGCGTTCGCACAAAGCTCAGCGTGCGGCGGCAGCGTGACTTAGCGGCGGCGGCGCGCGGGCCTACCACGTGACCAGCGGGGGCCCCCGCGGGCGCCAACTACAAATTCGTATAGCGCCGTAAATATAGCACTAATTTTTTTTTCGTTGTAATCGTTTTATGACATCCTTTTTTCATATAAGCTTTTTTTTAAAAAAAAAAATGTTTTTTTTCCTTTGCATATGTCCTTTAAGGTATCCTGTATAGACTATTCGCTCTTTCTCGCGTGAGTTGAAACATGGTGGCGCCAGTGTGCAAATTGACCCCTTAAGTGATTACGTCAAAACATGGCGTCTGGGTCCAAACAAACCGTTGCTAGGGACGTTGCTATGGACTAATGCATGGAGACTCCACATGAGGCTAGATTTTTGCTTACAAGCAAGTAAATAATTTTTTGTAAGCAACTTAACTTCTTGATAACTAATTATGAAGATGTTCTTGTCGTCTCAGTGTCGTATTGCAATGATTAAAGCTATTTCTGAAATATTACACTCCGCTCTGCTTTGGTAGCAGACGACGCGACAGATTTGCTGGCCTCTGTTGCAGCAAGCGTCTTTATTGAATCCCATCGGTAAACGAGCGACAAAAACAGGTGCATGGCCTTAGAGGCCTCCGCAATGTGCGTTTTTCTCTGTGGAGAACCCAGCTTTTTCAGAAGGGTGAAAATGCCGTAAAATCGAACCACGTCAAGCAGATCAGTTACGACGACGACCGGAAGTGCATTCCGGCGTAGTGCATGAGAAACAAATCGTACGCCGTCGAGGTAAGTCGTTTGTTATTAATATTATTGAGGTTGTCAGATTATTAAAGAATTGCATGTCTATCGAGATTTGGCAGTATTTTTCTTTTTCTTTTTCTTTTTTTCTTTTGGTATACATCAAATTCCGCGGATGTGGTCTTTCGGTAAAGATCTCCATCGAACCCGCCGTGCGGGTGAGTAAAGTCTGTAATAAACTCACCTTATGTTTTTTATCCACGTCTTCCGCGCTTTGGGGTCTTGAAAGAGATTGAAGAAACTGCAAGAATCTTTCTCCACGCGATGGTTACAACAAAGTACGAAGCACCCTTTCATAGCGCCAGTCCGCAAACGAAATTTGGGATCACAACCGATCGCCTGAAGTGCTTTTCGCACGGGTGCAATGGAATTTTTTTAGCAGACGATAATCTTGGTCGACGCACGGACTTTCGATAAATCATATTTTGCATCGCACCCCACTATAAAATCTTCAAAGTCTCTGAAACTCATTATATTTCAAACGAGTGCAATATCAGAATATCGTCTTGATTCACACGATTCAGACGCCTGCGCCGGCTTGGCTAGCGGGCGTGTGGCAGACGGCATTCTGCTTGTATTCATCGTCTCCTGCAGGCATCTTGAGGACCGGAAGTTGCAGTCGTAAATATTTCGGAAACAAGCGATTACCGGCACACTTCCGTCGAAAGATATATGACGTTCAAGCTTTCTGTATATGTGATTTTTAGAAGTTTAAACCCTACTCCCGATTTTTAAACGGTCGGGTTTTCGTAGCGAAACCTAGCCACATGTATTTCTCCATAACAACTGCCCTAGCAACGGTTTGTTTGAACCCATGACGTTACACTCACGGAGTCAATAGCCCCCAACCAGTTCCGGTTCTGAACTCTAGACGGCGGGCTCCGCCATGTTTGCGAAATGAAATATACACGCTATGTTCTGGAAATGGCCACTTATATCACTGATAGACTTAAAGCGGCACTAAAGGGGATTCTGCGAACGTCGGTTTTTGCTTCTGAAAGCTTCCAGCTGAACGTAGGGGGAAACCTTCAGAAGCATGTCAGACCAACCATCTCCCCAGCTCAGGCAATCACAACAGTCTGTTCTTGTTCATAACTGATTCTAGGGGCCCTAATCATCATAAAAATTCAGAAATTACAATCGCGCGACGACTTTTTTTTTTTTTTTTTTCGAAACGGGAAGAAAGGGCGCGTCACACCTCGTTCTGAGCGGACGTTTCCGCTCAGAAAAGCCCCAGCAGCGGTGTCAGCGCGGTGACGATGGACGCTCGTCGGCCAATCGCAAGCCGCACCTCCGAGAGAGCCGAACGCCGAACGGTCCCGATCTGCGGCGGAGTGATTTTTGCAATTTTCGAGTTTGTGCCGTTGGTACGGTTGGACTCTGCGGACTACATTGGGATTACATAGCCCAGCAGGATGCAGACGAAGGAGAACTAGGCGATCGGGTGAATCGGGTGATTTCGATGAACTGTAGGGGAAAGGCGACGCGATCCCCACGAAGCAGACGACGCGAGATCAGGGGGACGCGTCACACCGCGGAGGCAGGCGAGGCGAAAACATAGTTCGCTGTTTTCAAAACGATAGCTTGCAGTGTTCCTTTTTCTACATTACAAAGATTTCACATGTTTGTCAAAATACAACCGACAACTTATCTTAAAATTGCTATGAAAATAACGCACGCAATCTGTGTGCCATGTAGTTCTTACATTTGTCCCATTTTCCCAAGAAGGTAACATAAAAAATAGTTAGGGAATATTTTTATTGCCGCATGTTTCGTATGCAGCTTTGTTAGCTAGAACTAAGTGTATTTTTTAACCGGCACCCGTAATGAGCAGTAAAACTACAAAGTCAAGCTTCTTAAAAAAAATTTAGTGCATCTCGAATTCACTCTTATGATAAAAGAATGATGAGTAAAAAATTAGGAAACATACGTGAACCGCAAATGTGCCGGGTCTACCCAATATAAGACACCACTGAATTTGTTGACGAACAGAAAAGGCCGAATATATAGACAACTAGACCCTTGAGAGAGGATGCGATAAATAGACCTTTCTCAAAATCGAAGCGACCCCATCGGCGTAGTGCCGCGCAAAGCATCTTAGGATCCAATTGATAACAGTCTCTGTATTGATTTTCCAATCTTACTTCACGATATCCCGTCCCGACAAAATACAGTGATTGCATTTTCGAATACGTGACCTTCGTTAAATTAATAATACCGTTGGTGTTGTTGCCTATGAATGCGGATAGAATGATGGGGATACATTTTATGGGGCTCCCAACGTGCCAGGGTTTGTGCGCTGGTAAACACACAACTACGATAGCAGATAGAAGAAGAAGCATGACGGACCGATCATCCTGTTCTATTGTCTTCTCAAAGTTCCGAGGTTCTTAAATGATTTGAGAGCCGGGAGGGTCATTCTGGACTCTGGAGCGATAGCCACACCGCCAGAAAGGTATGGGACACTGCTGGCCGTACTCCTACCCCTTCCCAAGTCTAGCCAGATCCTTACGTCCTCTGGAGGTCTGTGTTTCAACGGGGGCTTTTACGAAGGGGAACGGGTGTGATACATTTGAGCTCTGACTTTATTTTCATGCGCTGCTGAGATTCACATCTCCGTCAAAGTTGCAATCGAAACCGAAGGCAGGTCACTATAATCTGCATGGCCAAAGAGGTCCCATATAATGCAACGCGCGAAGTGTTCCGTGCAGGAAGTTTTGGAAGTAGTCTAATAAAATATACGAATTGGGAGATATCGTTCTTAAAATATGAATTAATATTTTACTCCAGGCTAGTTGGCCCATAATGGCAAACGGGTAAAAAGCGTGAAAGAGATAAGGAAAGGTAGAAACCACGAACGACGTGGACAGGCCCTGTTCACGTCGTACGTGTTTTCCAGACTTGTCCTAGTCTCTTCTCCGCTTTTTAACCTTTTACAGCTAAAAACATATGGAACTGATGGGGAGCTTAGTCGGCCCAGAAAGTGGCGAATGAATGGAGAAAGACAGGCTATCATAGGGAACCGCCAGGGATATAACATTAAAAAAACAACTCGCAATCCGATAACCAATTTCGCTACAGTGTTCTCCAGCCGCCGTCGCAGTAACATCGTAGCGACCCTACGTCGCTTAATTGGGGCTGTGCACCAATTAAGGAGTTCTAACTGAGCAATGGGCGACCCTTCGTCGCTGAAGTAAGCGGTTAATGAATTCGATGTGGAGGCCGATAAGCTATTTAAGCTATTGCGTAATCATGGATGGGACGATATATATCTAGGTTGAATAATTCCAGAAATACGTATGGTATTAGCGATGATGGAAGGGTAGGCTGTAAGGAAGTCATATTCTATAATTTTTTGGAGCATTTGGCATAGTATACATTGAAAGAACATGGGCAGGTGCCAGGGGAGACGACAATTTGAAATACTGATATGTTCTTACGAATATAAATTTTTCATTTACCGAGAACTGTTTAAGTAACTAAAAAATGTGAGTTTTTTTTTTTCGGTCTTGACATATGTCGAGCATCATTCGCACATCACAGCGATTGTGTCTCCACCGTGATTTGCGGAAAAGAAGACGTTCTAGACTTCTTGTAATGTCCATGGAGCTCAATCTGCCTGACGGGAGTATAGATAAAAAACGTGGGTCAAAGATCCCAAACGAGCTCTGTCCGATTCCCTCCATCCAAAGTATTCGTAATGTAGTTTAAAGAACAAAACAAAATCTAGCTCGATCACGTTGACAACGACCGGCTAGCACAAAATATGTTGCGATTGAGCTGGCTACATTCTATGCATGTACGAGATCACGTGACGTCATGAGCTCACACGATTCTGACGTCACACGCCAAAGTGTCCCGTGACATCTTGGTTTCACATGATATTATTATGACGTCACGCGACGTCAGGTGTCAGGCAACGTTACATGATTTCCTCAGTTGTGGAACTTCTGCGGAAGAAGGTACCCCCCAATCACTCACTTCAGTCCGCCTCCCGTCGTGTGAAGCGCCATCTAGATTTTCGTTTCATAACTGTGTGTTCAATAGAGCAAAGCCGGAGCGCCATCTAGACGCTGTGCTTCGAAACATACGTATTTCGTAGAATACACTGCAGTTACCATAACCGCCGTGTGGCGCGTCGAACGACAGGAGGCGAGTCGTGGTGAGTGAGGGGGGTACTGCCCGCGCAAGCAGCGTCTATGAGCAGTTCCGTAACTTAGCTAAAATAATAGCGTTGGTGTCAAATGACGTCCTGGTGCCGCATAATATTATAACGTCACGTGACGTCCCGTGACTTTATGACGTCACATGGCATTGTAAGGTCGCGTGGCAGTGTGGCGACTTGCGGCGTCAAAATACAGGACCTGACAGCATAACGCCAAAGAGCCTGGTCACGTCACACCGTGAGGTCAAGGAATAACCTGACGTCAGGACGTCACGCGACGGCTCTTTATGATAGTTTTTGTCGCAGCATTCGGCCGATAAAACACATCCCGTATTAAAAGAAAAAAAAAGAGAGTAACACGTGAGCGTCACAGTCATGGCAAGTTAGTTTGGAGCTGCCCGAGCGAGCGGTCTTTAAAATGGCCCGACTCGCTGCAGAAGACAAAAGGGGAGTGGTAAATGAGCCCGGTCGTGCATCCTTGATTACGGCTTGGCGTCCCTTTTCACGGACAGCGCGCGTGGCTGAAAACACGTACTTTTGGTTGGACAGGGCGCAGATCGGCGTGTACGCAAACGTCACCGAAGGGCTAATTATGAACCTCGAAGTCTCGGATCCGAGATGCCGCCACTGCGTGTGTGTGTGCGTCTGTGCGTGTGCGTCTGAAAAGAAGGGGGAGGGGGAGGGCGGAGGTGGGCGTTGTTAATCTGCTCTGACATTTGCGAGAGGCAGGGAGCGCAAACTACATATACACCGACACGCGGTCTTGACGTCACGGAGCTGCGGCGGCGCTGCGATTGCGCCGGAGCCGGGGGGTGTGGGCAAAAGCGCGCACGTTTCGCATAGGCGTCATAGCATTTCAGCATGCCGCGAAGCTGTGTTGCCGTTAATTGCACCGAAATGTAGAAGAAAAGCAGCTTGTTGAGTTTCCACAAGTTCCCGGCAGACTATGAAAGGCATAGAAGGCGGATAATATCCGTGAATCGAAAAGAATGGTCGCCTCGCGCGAACGACCGTTTGTGCGGCACTTTCTTGAAGGCAAGTGCGGCTTTCATTTCAATCTCCGTCCCGAGGCTTGCTTATGCGCAGGAAAACCGTCGTCTGATCGAGAACACCCGGATTTTGTTCCCATGATGTTCTCGCACAAAGCACCTTCCAAGCGCTCATCGGAGGATGGCTACGCACGCGCTACCCAGCAGAAGAGGATCGGCGACAGAACGGCAGTGTTGTAGGCGTTACCGAAAAAAAGTAACGAAATACGTTACTCGTTACTTGCAAATAAAAGGTACGCGTTACTGAGCTACGTTACCTCAAAATAAAAGGAACGCGTTACCGCTACCGATAAAAAGTAACGCACGTTACTTCTGCCTTACTTTTTTAAATTATGATTTAACATATTTTACGATTTTGACGGTACAGCTCATATATCAAGAAACATTATGTTCATAGAGAGACTGAACATAATTACTTTATCTCTTTTTACGGCTTCACCTAAATGCTTACGAGAAAAAACGCAAAGAAAAACATGGCTTGACGTTTAAAACACGGAAAAAATTGAAGTGTAATTTCTTTAAGACTTGGGAAGTAGTAGTGAATAACGTAACTACTTTACTGGAAATAGTAACATAAGTACCTTACCCGTTACCGTGTTGAAAACGTAACGGGTAGGTTACTACGTTACTGAAAAAAGTAACGCGTTACCAACAACGCCGTTACTTGTAACCTGTTACCGCCAAGACTGCAGAACGGACAAAGCGTTACTGCTTGTCATGCCATGTAGTCATGAGGGTAAGAAAATATCCTAGCTTGACTTGAAGACGCTGTGTGTATTTAATCAATTAATGAATACACACACTTCCGCAGACCCACAGTCTGCTGATCCCGCCGGCAGTGCGGAAACCGACTCGAAGTAATCGTAGACCTCGAGAGACTTGTACGCCTGCACCGTGTCGGCCGTGAACTGGCTTGGCGAAAAAACAAAATAAACAACGACGTGAGCCGTCGACTTCCGTGGCAGCAACTTTACGTCGAAAGTCCAGCCGGCCTTGTTTACGGCGTACGGATCCTCGTAGGCAACGCCGTCCACTTACAGTTTGTTTCGATACCGCTACCGTTCAGGCTCGGCCAACGAGCTCAAATAGTCGGGTATAGCATACGACATACGTTGTGAGGAAATACAAGGCACAAATAAAGCTAAAAGCGTCCCTACAACGTCAACAACGAGCGCACGCCATAGAACGCAATGGCGAAAACACGGAGAGCCGGGCTGCTTTTGCCCACATAGCTACCGCGCATGCGCGGCCTTTTGGCCGTGTTGGTAAGCAGAGCCGCTCCGCGCGTCGGTCTATACGTAGTCTCGAGACAACGCGCGTGTTGCTCGTTTGGGTCGTTTCTGGGTCCTTCGGCTCTCGACAAAATATGTTTAGGCCTTATTTCTTTGCGACGATTACTACAATCGCAGAAGTCTTAAGAAACGCTCGGCGCAGCTTCACGCTTCTCGCTCCGTGAGAATGACATTCTCACGGAGCGAGAACGACATTCTTATCGGAGAATTCCTTAATCTCATTGAGCCCGGAGTCCTAACAAGAGGCTCGAAAATCGACACATCCTCAGACTTCGACGGCACTCGTCACAAATAATCAAATTACTGATAATATATTACTTCTTAGAGCAATGTTTTTTATATGATTTTATTACTTTTACTAGACAGGAATCAAGAAAGTAATTTGATTACTTTTGAAATTAATAAATTACTCGTAACCGTGACTATTATTTCCTCCCCTGGCTACGTTTGTTTCCACAACGTTTCTGCCGAGAAATCCTCAAACCACTTCTCCAACAGGAGGACGGTCTACTGATTCCGGTGGATTTAGAAGATCGGTAGTTTGTAATCCGTTGATTCTTATCCGACAGAGGACAGTATGCGAAACGCACGTTTTCAAACCGGCGGAAATACCTGCCGTTCTGAATCTCTGAAGGAATAGCAAAAAGCAACGGTTGCTTTTTAGAGTAATGTTCAATCACTTTTGTCCCTCTAAAAAATCGAAGGTCTAATTAATTACTTTCTAACCCAAAGATATGACAATTGTAATCCATTACTTTTTTTTTTTTTTTTTTTTTTGCCTGTGTGACATTCCGAATTTCTCAAGCTGTCACTTACTATATAGAGCGCAAAAAAGGAAATAAATAGCACCACCGACTGGCAAAAATTTAGTATAGACCAACTCAACTCTGACGTCACGACACAGAGGTGGCGCTGCTGTGGGCACTGCACAAGCGCAGACGCTTTACCTCTCACAAATCTGGTTCCTGCGCACGCGCTGGGCAAAGGCGGACTTTGTGAATAGTGTGTTGGTGTACGTATATACGGACGCCTGAACCTGCTTGGTGGGTCATTCTCCCGAAAATTAATGTTACTGTCTGAAGTAACTTTCAAGCGTCTTTCTCCCATCAATCCTAAACTATAATGTGTATAGCATAACATCGGGATGTTTCACAATACAAATACTTGCAAGTTTTTGAAATTAAGGCTATTTTAGAAGGAAAAAAAAATGTAATTTCGATTGCGTTCTATGTGTAACTTCAGCATTTGTTTTGTATCTATTTAGTTTTAAAGCCGTCAACTTTTGTTTTAGCAAAGTGAACTTTTAAAAGCTTGATATAATAAATCGTACACCTACGTCAGCTACAATTCATGATATGGTCTAAGCGTCCAGTTTTGCTAAAGTACAGGGTGTCCCCGAAAAAACAATTCACAGGGTTCTTTCTTTTCACCGCTGAAACGTTCAGCCTTTCCACATTGGTGAAGAAACCAGACCAGCGAAGTTGTAAAATGGTGGGAATGAAGTAGTGGCCGGCCAAAATTCGGCAAGCCAGAGTGGAAAGGCTGGAGAGGATGCCCCCATCTATGAGCGACAGTGGCAATTAGACAACCGGACAAGTCGGTTTTCTATTTGCCGTCGTCGCTCAAAGATGGCGGTAGCTGTCCAAAGTTTAGTGTCGTCATTTGTTTTGCTGACGGAGACGATACTGGGAAAACTAGCCTTTAACAGATCCGCCGTAAAAATAAACTAGGCGTCGCCGAACGCTCATTCTCCGCCCAGAGGTAGCCCGGTAGAGGCCCAAAAGGAATGCAAAAGTTTCAGCCCGCACCGATATCTGACTCGAAAGTTATAAATGATTTTTTGAAAATTTCAGTGGGAAAATGGGGCTGTTTTCGCCTGTTTTCGGTTTCTGGCGCCCATGATGGAGCTCCGTGTATTCGAGAACTCCGTCGGCCGCCATTTTCCCATTGAAAGTTTCAGAAAGTAACTTTTGAATAAGACGTCGGCTCGGGCCTCTCGCTCGGATCTCTAGCGCTACATTTTAGCGCAGAAAATGAGCATTCGGCAACGCGTAACGCGGCAAAAAAGAAAAACAAAAAAAAACGGCAATTTTTTTTTTTATTTGGGGGGGGGGGGGGGGGGGGGCATTTTGTATGTATATTTTTTTACGAGTTTCAAAAAGTGTGATCGACCTGGATGTCAGTGTTATAACGCAATATACACAAATTTATTTAAAAACTTCAGCACCATATTCAATTTGCATGTATGAAAACTGTTTAACACGTTTTCAGGAGTCTTATACCAAGAGCCACTCACCTTGGACCAAAACCTAAAATTTTATTAGCGTATGAATAGAGAAGCATAAATGCGTAGCTTTTTGAAGCGTCGGCAGGGTGACGGGTATTTTACGTGCCATGATTTTCGTCATATTTCGATGAGGAACATGCAGGGACAAAACAGACATACGGTCCTGTGGTGTTAGAAAAGGTTAAATTCGAACTGCGAGTTTCTTAAATGAAAATGACGGTCAGTAGTATAACGCTCATTCGTATAAATGTCGTACAACGGTCAGTCACGTAACTCTCACTTGTGTTGTAGTTAAATCCCAGTACGGGTCAGTTCCATAAACAAAACAAAAATTTAAAATCACCCAGTCATATTTACTATCTAATCATACAGACTATATCAGTCTACATTTGATCTTATCTTATTTTGCGGCTCATTAAAAAAGCCGTAAAATAGGTATGTCGTTCATTTTATCTCGAGTACGCTCTACAATATTTGTTGTTAACGATATTAATGAACATCTTGGAGCTGAGCTGTTTTATCTATGAAAATAACGAATGAATTACTTATCAATCAACATAAGATATAGTAAACAAAACGTCAAATTCGCCGAATTTACTTTTCATAAACTAAAATGCTTACTCTTCGGGGGTAAACATTTGCGAGATCGAACTATACGGAGCGCAAGTTCGTCTGCTTCGTTTGCAGGGATGGTGCTGACGTCAGAACGCAGAGCTCTGATTGGCTCTGCTTGAAGGGTTGTGGGTAGACCTTAAAACAGCTTGCTTTGAGGTCTGCCCACTATCCTTCAATCGTTCTGACGTTACCGCATCCCTTGCAAAATGAGCAGACGACTTCCTTGCCATGTATTCCGTGGAGCTCTGTGTTCGTTCAACACAAAGCCTGTGGATTTTCTTTTTTTACTTTTTGATTTTTTACGTTATCTTTTACTTCATCTGCCATACGCTGACGCAGCGTTCGGCCTTATGTCAGCCGAGCGCTGCGTCCTAAATGCGAGCAAATAATCCACATTGTCGTTGTTGTTGTTGTTGACCCCTTGGGGTTTATAGTTCTAGACTTTACCGCTACGGGCGTGACGATCGGATCCCATCCCTAAAGCCCCTGCAATAACAGAGAGAGTTTCCGACTGTTCGATTGGAGTCGCGTGGTTTGTGGTTCCCGTTTGCAACACGAGCCGCGAAGGGGTGCCGAAAGCGTTTCGATCGTCTGCGAGGAGCGTCTCCGACTTTCCGCCCGCTCTCCTCCCCGCCACGTGGAAAACACAGCGCATGCGCACTGCCCACCAATTGGCAGTGGACGCGTCCGCAATTAAATATCAAAACGTTCCCCATGGTTTGTGATGGGCCCTCTCTTTCAATCTAGGCTCTCTGCTACTCTCCAATAGCACGCCGGTTCAAGATTAACAATAAAATATTGTACCAATATTTAGGCGAGGATCCTGAAAGGCGTATCAGTTCGCAAGTATACCGACTCAATTTTCTAAAACTAAATGTCTAGATTTTTTTTTTTTTAGTTTGTGTAGCTGCTACGCGCGCGTGCCAGGAAGATTGACACAAAAAATGCAGGCGCGTGGGCTCAACGAAAAGTCGGTGCCGTCTTGCGGGGCCGAGTAATTTAGTTCATAAAAGGCGGATATAATTAGCCTTTTTTTTTTTTTGACGTTGTTCCCAGACGAAGACGGCCGGATGTCTCAGATTAGAAACTGTCCTGCCCGTTTTTGTGGAGCGCCAAAGTTAATTTGCCTCTGAACAAGCTCCCAAAGAATGTGTGCTCGCCTTTGTCTTGTTTGTGTAGTACTACTTTTAAAGGCAATAATGTTAAAAATTTCCTTCTTTTCTTTTCTAAGTTTCAAAGTGAATTTTCCTGCGTGATGTTCTTCCCTACTGACAGGAATTAGTTTTCTTCCTTCGTTATTCGTTATTCATTTTCTCGAGTTCAAAAACAGATTGCAGGCCGATTACACGACAACATGCGTCTTAACAGTGACATCTGTGCCACTTATTTGACGATAGGACAATGACGATTGATTGACATTGCGCCGATTGTGCGTTATTCGGTGATTTGAGATGGAAACGACGTTGCGTTGATTTAGCGTCGATACGTTGTTGATAAATAAATTGTTTTAAGGTCGTGACGGTACTTTCCCGCCAAATTTAGCGGGTAAACTGAAATTGTGCATAGGTCACGTACCGTCAATATTCCCGCTAAATTTAGCGGGGAACCCGAATTCGTCTGTAGGTCCCGTGACGTCGCGTGACATTGATTTTGCCACCAGATTTAGCGTGGGAAACTAAACGGGTGCTTAGGTCATGTGACGTAAATTTTTACGCTAAATTTAGCGGGGAACTTGAGTTCGTTTGTAGGTCCCGTGACGTCAGGTCACGTGACATTAATTTTCCGCAAAATTTAGCGGGGAAACTGAATATGTGCATAGGTAAGGTGACGCCAAGTTTTCCGCTAAATTTAGCAGGGATACTGAATTGGTGCCTCGGCCACGTGAAGTTCATTTTTCCTCTACATTTAGGGGTGAAACTGACGGCGTTTACGCTCGTGCCGTCGAAAAACCGGGGGACGGTCCACTAACAGCTTTCGCCGCATGATATGAAGAGATGACCTAAAAGAATACGTCGTGGAAATGTAATATAAACACGTAAATGCATAGACGCAACGATAGAGTCACTGTTAGCACACGCAAGGGGCGTGGCGGGCCCTCATCATCTCATTATTTCTTCGCAACCAATCAGATTGCGTCATTAATCAATTAAGAGCTTTCGCGATGCGAGACGCGTAAACATATTAGGTCACACCTTGTGTTGCTGTTGTTCGTATTCTTTCAAGTTGTCCGTAGCAGAAAAGCCTGGAAATGGAACCGATGCTCAGGGTGGCACGACAAATGTACACAAATATACTAAGGGTAGAAACCATCGAAAGATATTGTCAGTGGTGCGCGCAGCGAGATAGGCTAATACGCCATACTTTGGCAATTGTTTTTTTTACAAAGGGTGCGCGTTCTCGTCAGTCTCGTCTTAACACTCGTGCCACACGGGCAACTCCAATGCCATTTACAACGAATGACATTCGCTTGATCGACGAATCGGCTCGCGATCTGTCGCGCGTGGAAAGCGCAACGCTCAAAGTGTCGCGCGCTAATTGGCCGATCGTTCAAATGTCATTCGTTGTAAATGGCATTCGAGTTGCCCGTATGGCAAGGGTATTAATGGCCGCCGTTCATTTCTTTTGTAGCTCGAATATCTAGACTGCACAGAAAAGATATTCGCAGCGCAAGTTCGTCTGCTTCTTGCACAGGGGTTGCGATAGCGTCGAAACGCCAAACTCTCATTGGCTTACTGAAAACAGAAAAATAGGGGGTAGACGTTAAGGCATCTAGCATTGAGGTCTACACACTATCCTTTCAATCAAAGCCAATCAGAGCACGGCGTCGTTCTGACGTCACCGCAACTCCTGCGCAGGAAGCAGACGACTTTCTCTCCGGATTTACGGTGCCACAGAACGCGTCTCCGACTGGTGCGTTTCTATTCCGAAGTCCACGCGTCGTAAAGTGGCCCTCGAAGTGGTGGCAACGAGTGACGTCGTGGAAGCCGTAGTGTCGCGCTGCCGGATGTGGCAATCCCTACCGTTTAACGTTAATGTTCCCCGGCAAAAAAAAAAAAGTGCGAGTATATTAATTAATTTATTTATTTGAAAATACTGCAGGCCTTTCTCAGGCCCTGGCAGGTTACAGGCAACAATACACAATAGTACCGTATACAACGCTAAAAGAAAAGTAACACATAAATATATAACGACGGAGAACATAGTACATTGAATATTCCATCGGGCAATGACACAAAATTTAAACACAGTTTTCATAAAAATACATGCTTCATCAGATTACATTCAACGAATGGTAAGATGAATTTTTAGGATATCCTCCATGTTAAAATCAATGACATTTTGGCTATAAGATTTCCTAAAAGTGCTTAGTCAAGCCATTTACGAACGACTGCGTTTCGCAAATTTCGATTAAATTCCTCCGGCAACAAATTCCAATCTTCAATGCTATGAACAAAGAACGGATACTTGAAAGTGTCATTATGGCTGATGTACGGTTTTATCATTTTACTGTGGTTAGTTCGATTAGAGTGACTATGTGGTTTCTTCAAATAATTATCTGCTCTCATTTTAAGGTGACCATGATAAAGTTGATGTAGGAACTTTAAACGCGATGATCCGTCTAAATCAAGACTTTGCATTTTCGACTGTTCAAGCAAATCGGACATCCTCTCCGCGCGCCTATATTTTGAAAAAAATTAATCTTAAACCCCAGTTTTGGATTTTTTCTAGACCGTACGAGAGATATAGTTGGTGAGGGTCCCAAATGATGCTTGTGTATTCTAACGTAGGCCGAATTAATGTCTTATAGGCGGTTAATTTGCATTCTAATGTTGTATTTTTTAACTGTCTCCTCAGAAAGCCCATTTTTTCGGCGAGCAATATTGCACACATAATTAACATGCGCGTCCCATTTTAAGTCCCGTGTTATTTGAACTCCTAAGTATTTAACAAGGTCTCTTTTAATTAGGGGGGTAGAACAAATCTCATACTTAAATTTAAGAATTTCTTTTTTTGTGGGTTATTGTCATTGCTACCGATTTCTGGTAATTAATATTGAGTCCCCATTCCAGACACCATTTTGATAAAGCATATAATGACGAATTCAAATTTTCTTGATCGTTCTGCTCAGTTACATTAGAGTATAAAACGCAGTCGTCCGCGAAAAGTCCGACCTTTGTTGATGGGTGAACATTATTGCCTATGTCATTCACATAGATGAGAAACAACAAGGGCCCGAGCACTGAGCCCTGTGGCACACCAGAATACACACTGAGAGACGATGAACACTTTCCACCAATTTCCACAAACTGCTCGCCCGCACTCAGATAGGCAGTTATCCAAGATACAAGTTTGTGATTAATACCAATAGCGTGAAGTTTATGAGTTAACTTACTGTGAGGCACTGTGTCGAAGGCTTTCGATAAATCAATAAAAATGGCATCCGTTCGACCTCTATTGTCAATCACTTCTGCGAAATCATGCACTATCTCACTCAGTTGCGAAACCGTAGAAACGCCAGCACTAAACCCATGTTGATTACAAAAAAAAAAAAAAAAGTTATTCTCTTCCATGTAAGTCCTGATGTGTTTACTTATTATGTGTTCTATATATGAATGTGGGTGTCGTTGTCATCACGGCGTCCCCAACTCCTGGCTGCCGAAGCTTCCGTGGACAGTCGAGCTGGGGAGCGACCCGCGGAAGAAAATGGACGAATGTGCGACACGGCCAGGGTCGCGACCGGCGACAGAATGACAATTCTATGACGTCGTCAGGCGGACATCGAGGGATGACATTTTTTTTGGACACCGTAAACACACCATTCGGAGACGCGTTGCAAGCACCATAGCGAAGAAGCACCCATAGAGTTATTATAATGTATGCTAGAGGTTCAAATGACGCTAGTGTGCTGCGACAGCTTGAAGCAGAGAGCAACCAGTCCAAACTTGACTTCCGGTAATGCATTTCTATGGAAAACGATTGAGTGCATTTCCGCCCTGCGCTCGAACATAAAAGAAAATATCGCGAATAAGTCGTACGTACTAGGTAGCTTGGAACATTTCTCAGTCAGGCAGACAAAATAAGTGGTCAGTTACGTTCGTTTTCTTTGCGGTTCACTGGATTAAGAACGGTGCTAAAACGGCTTCCCATGTGTATTTAGCCGCACTTACGGACACTGTTAGTGCGAAAACGACGTTGGCACTTTTTAGCATGGGGGATATACATGGCAAATGAACGAACGACATCTGGATAACTAAGAGAGTCGGCAAGAACTAGGCAGCAACACTGGATCAGTAACGCATTGTTCGCGCAGACGATTAAAATAAATTGAAGGTCACGTAATATAGTTCGATTTTCAAAAAGCAAGTACTGCTTTATTATTTCTCCTCTGCGAATGCTTTTTCTACTTCAAAACATCATCCGCAGGCTCGAAATTTTTGAGAAGTGCCTCATAAAAGCTGCCAGGTATAGAAAATAAACCTTTGATAGCCCACATACTTTATCCTTCAGGTTTTTAACGGTTTTAACCGCTCGTAAAGATGCAAGATGGGGACATTTTTATAGAGTGACAGGACTGGCATATTAGCAAGATATAAGCGTCACCGGAACGCTGGCAAGCATTGAACACACTAATTCCTTTCGGTTGTTATTCTGCTTAGAATCATCGCTTGTTTTTACACACCTCCTTGGAGTAGAGGTTTAGGCCTGAGATATATCAAAGTTAAACATCGTTCACTCACGAGGAAAAATGAGCTAACTAAAGCAATTACACTTTTATAGCGTTGATAAAGGTACATACAATTCGTTACGACCCAAGTAACAAAAGTGTCACATGTCATTTTCCGGCGAAGAGACAAAAGGCACACGCCTTTTCCCATGCGAATGCACAGGAGCACCGCACAAGTAGACTGGTTGCTGTCTGCTTCAATTTGCCTCCCGGAAGTAGCACAGACACTAGAGCCAGTTGAACCTCCAGCGTGCATTATAATAACTCTATGGATGCACCACTTGAAACACGAGTTGATCGTATACGAGTTTAATATCAACCTCCTGCTCAGTGGGGGAGCGTGATGAATTACCGCCTGAGCGCCGTGTGTAAAAAGGAAGACGTGGTGCGCTTAAGAATGCGCTGCGTGTAGGAATGCTCTCGCATTCCTACTTCTAATCAGTCTTAAGTGCCTCTGCCGAATTTTGTTCGCTGTGGTTGGTTGTCTCGTGTTCTGTAGGAAAACAAACTAACTCATATTTTTAGTTTATTTGTTTAGAGTTTAGGTTTTGAACGAGTTATCGGTATACTTCCTGAACGTTCACTGTACACGCACATCCTTCCAGAGGGAAAATCGGAATATTCTTGTGGCTTTGTCGAGTTGCGAGCGCTTCTATATAAATATAGACCCTAGACGGTCCCTGGTGCTGATCGAAGAAAAACACCGTTGGCTTAGCTTCACTGGGATATGATGAGGTGTCTCCTGCCCACCAGAACCCAATTTAACGTCAAGTCCAGGGCTTAGCGCATCAAACGCAGCAAGCACCGCTCAGGAGTTTTCGTCCGAATTGGGTGACGCCAGAGAATAAAAGAAAAAAACAGGAACACAAAAAAGGAGCGGACTGAACGTGACTCCGCAAGATTGGGCACACTAAAACAGCCGGTGACAAAAAAAAAAAAAAATTGATGCGTCGTGTTTGTTTAAGGATAGCGTAAAAAAACGTTCGGAATTGACAGACTTCCATTTCCCAGACAACCCGATACCGCCTCCATGGACAGGCACGGAGTTTCCTCGCCTTAGAAACATATGATGGCTTGGAAACTCCGTTACCGGTTTTTCTTCTTTTCTGTATTTTTTTTTTTTTTTTTTTTTTTTTTTACGTTTAAAAATGAAGGAAGGGGGGCTGGGGGGCTGGGGGGAAGGAAGGCGCTGACGCAGACTTGTACGTAATCCGTTACAAGTAACGGAATTACTTGTAATCCCTTACATATATCGGTAATTTAGTAACGGAATAATTACATATTTTCTAAAGTAATTTTAAAGTAATTTCCTTACATTTTTTACGTAGCGGATTCCTTGTAATCCGTTACATTTTTTTCAGGACCAGCACCCGCCCCCCCCCCCCCTTCCCCCACACACACACAATTAAAGGAAAGGTCGTTTTCATTTTGGTAGAGTTGGGCGCAGTGACACTGTCACGCGAATGGACCAGCGCAAAGGGAGGCTTGTCACTCTTCAGTTCCGCAAAGCCTTTTTTTTTTTTTTGCAACACCAGGCCCCTGATTCTATTTTTCATACCCTAACCACAATGTCAAAAGATAAAAAACTACACATTTATACAAAAAAGAAAAAAAGAGGGGGGTTTGTTATATCCGTTTTTTTAGTGTCTTTGCTTTTTTTTTTCTTTTTTTCTTTGCGATCGAAGGCGGGGAGAGAAAGGAAGACACCAAGTGATTGTATGCCTCTTCGAGAAGCTCAATGCAGTAAGTCCACAGACAAGAATTAACAATGTCCTCGGTTATAGTGACTGGGACAATTTTCATAATGTCACAACACGAGACAACGCTCCGTCTATCTTAAAATACACTAAAAGAGATGTGATAATAAGTGGAGGTGTTATTGCCACAAACATCCTCGTTCGTCGATGCACACTTATCATCGTGTCTTAGAAAACAGGATGATTTTTTCTGCTTCTTTCACCTTATTGGACGCTGTTTTAAAAGCTACATACTTTTTTTTTGTAGTCCAACTCTAGGGTTGGCCAACTTCATTTGTGACTTCCAGCTAGGTTATCTGCATCTCAGTTACCCTTTTTGTGAGTCAGCTTTTTTGAGAGCACTTCGAAAATGGCAACAGTCTTCCTTTTTCTTCTTTCTGTTTTTGCCCCAGCAGGACACATCTTATCTCAAGCAGATATTTTTACAAATAAAACGTAATGGTGGCTGATGTGTACTTGATACTCGAAACTCGTGAGTGGGGCCATAGCGCAGCTTAGTTCTCTACCCTTCACTGCCCGTGGCATCAGCGGACATCTATCTGGAGAACACCGGAGTAAACTGCAGTCGGTCCGTGCTCCGCGCGTCTTTGAACGGCACCAAGAAAGGTACACATGGCAAACGTGCGTTTACATTTCCTTCTTTTAACGAAGATTCTGATAATTGTTCTTATAAGCGTGCTGTTTTTTTTTTGTTTTTTTTTTCTCCATTACTTATATTTAAACAATGGAAACTTTCTCGTATTTACCAACGTCTCAACCAAAGGCTCGACCTGTTCAGAACCAAATGAAGAAGAATATCGAGCGAAACCTTATTTAGTATTTAATTCTCACATTAATGTTACCAACTCTACTAAAAATCTCGAATATCAATCAGGCAACGGCTGCAAGGACGAAGCTTTGCTCTGTCTTTGAGGTAAATAGTATTTTCATTGCTTCACTGAAGAAGCTCAGTGCAGAGCATAAAACATTCGTGAGGCATATATGGCACTCCCATGTAATGCATCAGTTCAAAGGGTGTTCAGCGTAGCAGTCGAAATATTGAGTCAGAAATAACGTAAAATGTCAGACGAGACTTTTGAGAGCCAGCTGTTGTTCAAAATACTCAAGGTCATTAAATGGAACAGGTTGCAAGAATAAGAACTTGAATAATCTTCTTCCCTTTGTTACTTAATTGAGCAAAAAAATATTGTTGAAAGTAACGCCGCGAAAGTAACGGATTACTTTTGAGGGTAACGATCACTTACTTTTGTGGGAGGGTAATTGTAATTGTAATAAATTACAATTTAGCCTTGAGTAATTGTAAATGTAATTCCTTACTATTTTTCAGTAACGTGTACAAGTCTGGCTGACAGTATCCTCTGCGGTATTTCCATGGTCAAGCTATCTATATGCAAGGACCTCTGTATCGCACTAACGGTACTATTCTGGTCTCTAATATCTTCTGATATTGGCATATCTTTAAAGTGTCTATCTAGTTGAGAACAATAATATTCGTGCTAATGATGGTGATAATGCTGCTTTTCTCTTTGTCGCGGGTGGATTCAAATATATTCAAAAAAGAGTGGATGGATAAACAAGCTGCTGGACCGACCTGAATCGGGGCACTAACTTATTTCACCTAACCATATTTTTTGTGAAAAGTTATGCTCATTGTTCCTCCCCACATCGCAATTTTCAGCTATAGTCGTGTAAAGTTCAGTGTATTTGTTGCATAACGCTAGAATACTTAGTCATTACTTTCAAAGACGAGATTTTTTTTCCTAATCAATGGTTTATTTTTGCTACTTTTATATCGCTGTGTTTTTGCTCCTGGAGTAACCTTCAACAAAATGAGAGTCCCATAAATTAATCAAATAAAACAAAAAGCTCGTTGGATCATATCTTAAGCGAAATTCAGAATGGGCGGATAGTGTGTCATCTTGAATGAATAAAGCTTTATCGATAGTTCCAGCTGCATTGAATAGGCGGCGAGAAGTATCACATTAGTATTTAAAGAGATTCTTCAGCTAAAAAAAAAATATCATATAAAATAAGCGAGTAGCCTGCACAGCCGACGGCGAAGAAATCCGATAGCATGGGAATCGCAATGGCTCTTTCGAATCTGCATAATGACCGAGCCGTAAAATATATAAACCCTTTTGTTCTAACTTTTTTTCTTTTGCTTATGGAAGTAGTTTTGTGCATTTTGCAGGCCGTAAAATCTGAAGCCAATTTTCTTCGCGCAAATAAAAAAGGACGTGAACGTAACTACCTGATATAAAATACTCTGAACTGCGCAAATAAGGTTGAAAAAGAATACGGTAAATATAGACAGCCTACGCAAAAGGACCCGGATGAACGGATGCGAGCAATTTGATATAATACAAAATTCAGTATCTGCCAACGAACAACCCGGCATTCTCTATAGCTCCAGGGCAATGAAGAGGAGGCGCCTCGGTCGGCCGCTAGTCAGCGCGGCAGGGGTCCAAAAAGGGGCAACTTTGGGAAAGGCCACGTCACCGAGCAATTGGACAACGAGCGTGCTACGTCACAGTTCAGAACGGCGCTCAGAGATTCGAGCTCGAGATCGGGTCCAATAATCGCGGCCGCGGCGGGCCGTCTCAGAGTTGCGAAAATATACCATGAGATGGCGCCACTTGTCAAACCAAACTTTAATGAACAGAGTGGATTCAAACCGCAATCGGGAAGCAATTTCTATCGGGTCCACTGATTGCATACGTTGGTCACATTTCGCGTGACGTGATTGGGATCTTCACGTCCACATGTCCGTTTTGGGAGCAGACTCCATCAACAAAGATTGTGATTGATAATCTAATCCGGATATGTTAAGAACTTGACGAATGAAACAACAGGCCTACCTTTTCTTACACCTCTCGTCACGCTTGAAAAAGAAAAAAAAAATTTGATTAATATGCTCCAACGCGCCGTTTAATAATAAGCCCGCCATTTGTCCAGATTAGGTGTGTGCACTTAGCGCGCGCAAAATCCAGATTCGCATGAGGTGAAGAGTGTGCATGACCCGTGGCGACCGCAGCACCACTGCGGCGGCGCGACGTATTGTATTGTATTGCATTGTGTTGTGTTGTATTGTATTGTATTGCATTTTTTATTTCAGACGAAAACGTCTGGGTGGGGGGGGGGGGGGGGGGGTAAGGGTAAAAGAAGACGTGCTTGTCTTCCGACCGGACCCCAGCTCCAGGGTTTGCACAAATGCACAAAAACGGAAGATAGCGAATCATTCCCATACGTACAACAAACTTCAGCATCGGATAAAGTAACAATTTGGTTTAAATGAGAAAATATTAAACATTATAGTACAAACTGCAGGTCACGAAAGGTTTAAAATATAGGTTACTAGGTTCTTCCTAAATGTCTTGAATTACCTATTCTTTTCCATCATTCGAGTTATGGTGGGGTGTGTATTTAGAGTGTCAGGAATGAGATACGACAGTTTCTGAAAGGCATAATTACTGCGGACTTTGCTTTCTGTGTCATGGCTGTGTCGTAAACTGTAATTTCCTGGCATTATTGGAGACATGCCAATGAAAAGTGACTCGACCTGTCTAATTTGATGGAAAATATTAATAAAGCAATTTAGGAGCAGAATTTGATCTAAAGCTAGTATTTTAAAGGCCCGTTAATGAATACCCCATTGTGTGATAATATTTTTTTAGGTTCCCAATAATTTGGACATCCATTTTTTGCAATAAAAATAACTTATTTACATTTGTTTGTATAGTTGTTCCCCATACCATTATGCAGTACTGTAAATGCGAATAAACAAGTGAGTCATAGACTTGCAATTTTAACCACTTCAGTAATAGCCCACTGAGTTTATTTATTGACTAAATCGCTCTCGATATACGGCATCTTATTTTATCGATGTGGGAAGTCCAGTTTAGGGTTGCTTCGAAGACCACACCAAGAAACGCGTGTGTTTTTACGCTTTCAATATTTGACCTTCAAAAATATTTCAGTCATAGAGAACAGGCTTATGCTTTGGCCTAAATAGATCATATTTTGTTTTACCTGTGTTAAGAAGCAGTTGATTATATTTTAGCCGCACTGATAAGTTATTAAGCCAATTGTTACAAACTTGTTCTAGTTGAACCCAGTCCCTATACAGAAAAAAAAAAGACGTTCGAGTCGTCTGCTTATAAATTGGTATTGTGTGATTGCAGCATAGTCACAATATCATTTATATAAAAAATAAAGAACAAAGGCCCAGGAATGAAACCTTGTGGAATACTGTACCTCATTGGTGCCAGTTCTTATTTAAAACCATGTAATATTGTGGATTCAAAACACGATGTTAAATTAACTACGAATTATTTCAAGTGCATTACCTCTGATTCCGTATGATACTAAGTTAGTAAAATTTCGTGTTTAAATGAATCAGATACCTTTTTGAAGTCTAGAAATATTACGATTGTGTAATTATGATTTTCTATGTTTGAAATTATTTTCTTTAATGTGCATCAGGGTTGATGTTGTTGATTTACCCTCCAGAAAACCAAACTGCTGTTCAGTTATCAGTTCCTTGCTTAAACAATAATTATAAGATTTCACGCTAATACTTTTTTCAGCAAATTTCGAAGAAAAGGGCAGTGTGTATAGACCATTCCATTTAGCGCTCTCTGGGCGGCACCATTTTGTTCGACAACAGCGTCCTCTCCATACATCCGGGAAATTCAGCGGGTTCGGCGGGGTAAAACGAGAAAGAGGGCACGCGCCCGACTCCGCTAGCAGACGACAAAACGGGAGGTTGCCACTCTCCATCTTTGGGCCGTATCGGCGGGCTGTGCGGAACATCGAACTCTCGCTCGTGACTGCCGTTGTGAAGTAGTTCGTGTTCTTAGAATAGTTATGGCTACTCCAAAATAAGCCTAGAGCTCTCTGTTGCTCTACTTCGGTAAATGATCAACTGACATATCTTTTTTTCCGTTACTTAAATAGCAGTTGAGTCAGCCGGCAGTACTGCCCTCAACTACTGCGTGTATTGCGGCAGGAGAGCACGTTTTTATTTATTATTTCAGACATTCACTCATGGTCGCTAAAGACACACCAGTACGAACTTTGTATAGTAAAAAAGGTACAGCCACCGGATTCACTTTTCTCCGGAGAGACCGGCCAGTCTGACACAGTTTTTCCTTTTTTTTTAATTTGCCGGCAGATAACAGTGCAGTTGGACTCTGTTAGTCTTTTTTATCTAGCATAGTAATACACGTTAACTGGCATACCAGAACCTGCGCATCTGCGCTTGAAATTCCCAAAATGACGCGATTTTAGACAGAGTTTGTACGCCAGTCGGATGCTAGGTACTGCCCACTTGGCGGAGCAGACGACACACGGGCGAGAGGGGGAGGGCATTTTTTTCTCCTTTTACCCTCTCTGCTATGACCCTAATGGAACGGTCTATACAGGCCTACAGTTTAGGTTCTCGAAAGCACCGCCTTTGTGGATAACACAAACTTTTGCAATTTTCTTTTTATCAGAAACAAATACCTGTGACAACGATTTGATTGCAGATAGGTATCAAGGCGGTTAACACTAAGTCTAATATTACTTTAATCGGGGTGACTTTAATATCATCGTCGTCACATGCATGGTTATTTCTAAAGGACATTATTATACGACATATTTCCTATTCATCAGTAGGTTGAAGAAAAATTGAGTCGGGGCCATCTCAGCGGGCAGGTGACTGGTAATTTGTATATTCGGATGGCGAGCCCCACGCTCAGGACGAAAGAAAGAGTCATTAAACTTGTTCGCCAATGACCTTTGGCCGCATGGATACCCGTCAATTACTATTTCTTCTAGAATAGAAACTTGATTGAATGACATAGGTTTTTCATAATATTCCAAACTTTAGCGGGCTCCTTATATATTTCCCAAAACTGATTTTGATGGACAACTTTTTTATTTTTTTTAATAGCGTGTGAGAGTTTATTTCTACATATATATGTTTTAATCGCTTAGTAGATTTCTGTCTTTAGTTTTAATAAACTCCCGCATGAGTCAAAGACCCACGATGGTCTCTTCGCGGTGAGTAGTTTGAGTACCACCGCCTGGTGAAATTTCTTTACTTCCCAGAATGAGAATACTTCAGCTTCCTCTGCTGGTGCAATTATGTACAATGCCAAGCTTCTATGCACTATACAAATTAAAACACAACCGCGTGGATTGCACGTGCACTACCCAGAGTGAGGAAACAGAAGCGCCCCGAGGCGAGCTTCTCACCGCGAATAGCGTGGCATCAATTCTCGAGACCTTGTAAAGTGAGACAAAAAAAAAACAAATTGGAACCTGCGAGCAGCCGGCTTAGATGATATCAAAGGGCTTCGGTTTTGCGAAATTTTAAAACGTAGCTAAGTTCCTGAGCAAAATGAGAACACCGTCCTTTTAAACTCGAATGACGGGCGCTGACACTGACGGCTGTGTTCCGTCGACAGTCAGTACTGGCGAACACATACAGAGCTGGCGCAAGGTGTCACGATTGGAAAATGTAGGGCTGTAAAACAAATTGAAGATAGCCTTCGTGTGACCGTGCATATTTTGAATTAACGCCAGAAACAACATAAAATCAATAGCGATTCTGCAAAAGTACCGCTGACATGTTGCTCAAGTGTGTTAAGTGCGTTATATGCTTCCAGTAGTCTCTTGTGCCACCTCTTGGTACGTGCGTCAACTTCACTATAGGCCCGATACATCTGCCCATGTCTCCTATATAAGTTGGAGGTTTTGAGAATGTCGTTCTTCATTTTTACGAGAACTGAGCAACGTTTAACTTAAAAAAGGTAAAACCGACCAGTTGATTACCTATTTTAAGAAAATTGTAGCTCCCTACATATGTAGGGGTCGATATGTCCCGCTACCGTTACATGGCACTCGAGGATCGATGATGACTATACTTTGTAAAGGTTGTACACGCATCAACGTATATGAAAGTTTGAAACCGGTTCCAGACATGGTGACTTATTTAACGACTGGAGATGAGCCAAAAGGTCCGAGTTTAGTGTTCACGATGCAATGAGGCTACAGAGGCTTCATTTATCCTCCCAGTAAAGAAATAAGTCATTCACAACTTGTAACTCACTTTACCTTACACTAAAAAATGTCCGCCGAGGAATACTTAGAAGGCCAGAGCATTGAGAAACCGAAACGGCGGGCATTATTGGTGGCTGCTTTCAGCGACAACGTGGTGAAGGTGCTTCTAGGCCGTTGTCACCGCAAGGAGGTTAACAATCTAAGCTACAAAGACGTCGTAAAATATCTGGAAGAGTACTATGCCCCGCAAGTAAACGAGATCACAGCAAGTTACAACTTCTTCATGCAAAACCAAGGGGACGTGGAATCCGCGTACAAGCACTCGTAACGGAGGCGAGTAGAGTGGCCGAAGGCTGAAATTTTGGCGAAATGTTGCACCGCATGACACGAGATTGTCTGGTGTGTGGGCTTCGTGATGACGATGTACCCAGACATCTGCTCACCAGGCGGACACTCACCATTGAAGAGGCTGAAGATTAAGCCATTGCATCCGAGAAGGCTGCAGAATGCTCGCGACGTATGAGGAAGCAAGAGGCTAACGTGGAAGAGGGCGCTTACCTTGTTCAGTCGGGTCGCCGCCGTAAAATCAGGCCGAAACCTGGAAACAAAAACGGGGATGGCCGAGGAATCTGCGGAAGTTGCGGTAATGAGTTGTTCCGCTTGTCACAAGACAGCACACACCGGCGGGTTACCTGCTTCAGGTGTGGAAACCGCGGACATCTCTCCAGGACCTGCCGGGCTACCAAGAAGGAGCCTCGCTACACGCATAAGACTGACGCACTGGACGAGGATTACGCTTATGATTTGGATGACCTGGATACACTGGTTACACTGGTGGCGCACAAGTCATCCAGAACCAGTACAGTGAAGCCCGTTCATAGAACAATGGCCTGGAACAAAGTACCACTCGTGATGCTAACTGACACCGGATCCCCGGTCAGCGTTACACCGCGAGACGCGCACGAGGAGCACAAAGTCAAGTGGCCCACTCTGAAGAAAGCAGAGCTAAGACTTCATTCATTCATTCATTCATTTACTGTACCCTTAAGGGTCCTTCAAGGGCATTACATAAGGGGGGGGGGGGGGGTCACACATGAAAAAACACAAAAACAAGGCACCAGGTGTACCAGCTAACAATGCTGCACTTGCATAAGATGTGAAAAAATACAATGATTGATTCTTAGTAAAAACGTGAAATTATAGCATCCCGAAACAAGGTGGGGTCATCAATGGCCACTATATCAGGTGGCAGGTTGTTCCAGTCTATAATGGTCTGTGGGAAGAAAGATTGGTTAAAATAATTAGTGCGACCAGTGATCCGCGACACATGGCGTGAGTGGTTTAGCCGTGATGGTGATCTTATGGGAGGAAGAAGCAGTGAGGAACGTAGCATTGGGTGAAAATGGTAAACCTTATGAAACAAACTTAAGCGTGTTATTCTACGTCGTACGTTGAGAGTTTGGATATCGAGCTGACGTTTGAGAGATGAAACACTAGTCGTTGTGAAATATTCGTTTAGGATAAATATAACAGCATCAAGCCTATCTCATCAGCTCAAGATGGGCTGATGAGATAGGCTTGGTGTGGGCTCCAAATGGCTGATGCGTATTCCAATTTCGGTCGCACATATGTTTCGCAGGCCAACTTTCGTAAGTGAGAGGGCGCTTCTTTCAAATTTTGTTTGATGTAGAACAGAGTCCGGGAAGCTTCTGCCACAATAGTTACGATGTGGTTTTTCCAGATTAGATCACTTGTCAGCGTTACACCGAGGTATTTATAATAAGATGTAGAGTCAACTAGGTCGGAGCCAATAAAATATGAAAAGTTGCTTGTTGTTTTTTTCCGAGTAAAGCGAACCAGCTTGCATTTTGACATATTCAATGACATAACCCATTTGGAGCACCAAACATAAATTAAATTTAAATCACTTTGAAGCTGGAGATGGTTATTGGGAGAATTAATTTTGCGATACAGAACACAGCCATCCGCGAAGAGACGGATGCTAGACGTGATTGAGTTAGGTAAATCGTTAATAAATATTAGAAACAGTAAAGGTCCAAGCACGGATCCCTGAGGAACCCGAGAAGTGATGCGACTGCAGTTTGATTTATGGTTGTTAGCAACAGTGAACTGGGTACGAGAAAAAAGAAAGTCACATATCCAGGAGACAACAAGAGGGTCAATGCCAAGACAAAAAAGTTTATCGATCAGGCGATGATGAGGAACCCTGTCGAATGCCTTCGAGAAATCAAGGAACAAGGCTTAGTGAGTCAGTATTAGTGAAAAGTTCATGAGTGAACTCTACAAGTTGCGTTTCGCACGAGAAGCCCCTCTGAAAACCATGCTGTCGATTGTAAAAAAAGTTATTTTCTTCTAGGTGGGAAATAACGTAAGAAAATATTAGATGCTCAAGAAGTTTGGACGCAATGCAAGTTAATGAAATGGGACGGTAGTTCGAGGGCAGCTTACGATCGCCGCCTTTAAAGACTGGAACGACCTTGCCCAGCTTTCAGTCTAAGGGTAAGCAACCTTGCTCTAGTGACTGAGAAAAGATCAATTTAAGACACTCACTAGATGTAACTTTGGTATTGCTAAGAATTTCCAGGTTTATATTATCGGGACCACAAGATGTCGCTAGTTTTAATCTTTCTATGATGTGAAGTATTCCATCGGCTGAAATGTCAATGGAAGCCTTAGGTAACAAGGTCGGACAAGGGTAAACATGGAATATCAGTGGTATTTTCACAGGTGAACACAGAAGAGAAATATTTTTTTAATACAGTAGCGAAATGAAGCTCAGATACAGCGACTTCATTTTCGTCCTGAAGATGGATCGAATGAATGCCTCTAGGCGAAAATATTTTCCAAAAGTTCTGGGGATTGAAGCGCAAAATTCTTGATAAATATCAAAAGAAGAATTTCTGTTTTGACGATCTAATACTTTTTGTATAAGTTTTGAGGCACGCAAAGTATTCATTCCAAACAGAGTTAACGTTCAGCCGTTTCGCTCTTTTATACAAACGTTTCTTTTTATTGTTCAATGAACGCAGTGTTTTGTTATACCAGGGGTTATTCCTGTCACTCCGCACAGTGACAGTGGGGACGAACTGCTCAGTGAGACCGTTTATTTTATTTTTAAAAAGTAACCAGTTTTCTTCAACCGACCTTGAAACAAAGTTTTCGGCGTATGTTTGATAAAAGGAAGATAAGTGCTGAATTATTGCCACGTAATCAGCTTTGTTGAAGTCGCGGATTGTTTTGATTGTGGGGTCCCTCGTGAGGACGGGAATTGATAACTGGATGAGCAAGATATTTTGGTCACTTAAACCAGGAACAGAGTCAACATTTTCTATAAATTCCGGAGAGCTAGTAAGGACAAGATCAAGAATGCTATCACCACGACTGGGCTGATTAACAACTTGGATGAGGTTGAGGTTCAAGCAGTTATCGAGAAATTTTTTAGCATCATTCGACCCGCTTGTGGTATAATTAACCCAGTCAATGTCTGGAAAGTTGAAGTCGCCAAAGATTAGGAATTGCGCTTTCAGGTAAAGGCCCTGAATGTTAAGCAAAACAGAGTGCAGATTGTCACAATAAACATTATCTCAACTTGGCGCCCGAATTACATGCGCCGATTATGGTTTGCCTAAATGCCGATGTAATGCAGACGAACACAGTCTCTAGGCCAGGACAGGCTCGAACACCAAATGAGGAGACACATTTTTTTATCGCGATAAGCACTCCCCCTCCTCCTTTCGAAATCCTATCGCATCGATAAACGTCAAACTGCAGTTCATCAGGAAAAATTTCGCTGTCGTTTATTCCGAGTTTCAGCCAGGATTCCGTTAGAATGACGATGCTAGAGTTATTGTCACAAATGAATGCACTTAGATCATTACGTTTAGTCATAACACTGCGTATATTAGTAAATGTAACACTGTAGTTCAAACTTTTTGACTGCCTCGCGGGCACAGCTGGGCGAAGGGGTGTGACGTTAGGAATCTTCAGTTACCTAGAGACTTCTATAACAGAGTCGGAGGTAATGTCATATTTATAGTACTTATTATTCATATGCAGCTTATCATAGCGGATTTTGAATATTTCATTTTGAGACCGAGCAAACAGGTACAGTTTGTTACGAGCGGTGCGGACAGCGTCCGATAAGTCTTCCCAAATGGCGTACTCAGAATCTTTTAGTTTAAAGCCCTAAGAGAGAATGTTCTGTCTATCTTTGTAACGCAAGAACTTGACCATGATGGGCCGATTTTTGTTAGGTAAAAACTTTCCAAGCCTATGTGACCGCTCAAGGAAATTCGGGTCAAGCTTAATTCTCAGCCGTTGCTCAGCAAAGCTCAAAATAGTTGCCTCCGATTGAATCCAAGTTTCATTTTGCAAGTCAGGGATATCAAAGAACAATAAGTTCAATCTCCGAAGCCTGTTTTCGGCATCGTCGCACCTTGCGTTTACTTCCGATAACTCCAATGCAATTTTGTTGGAAAATTCCGAACTGCTTCCGCTCCCACCCGAAGCCGTCCTCATAGAGCTTAGATCGGCCTCTATCGCCGCTACCTTTTCTTTATGGTTCTTTATTGCCACATCTGTTGATGATCGGGCGTCCTGGAGCTTCTTAATTTCGGTAAGCATGTGGCTTTGGCCAATCTCAATTCTAGTTACAATGCTCAAAATATTAGCCTCTTGGGAATCAACACCGTCTGGTCCGGGATTGGTTTCGATATCTCCAGACAATTGCAGGGTTAGTAATGCTAGGTAAACGGCATGCGCACTCTGCGCCAGGAGCATAAACAGTCGGCGTCGACACTCAGAAACGTCGCAGGGGCACGACACCGCAATCAAACAGGGGTCGTTACTTTGGTGACAGTGAGAATTGAGAACGTAACCAACCTGAACGACGAGGAAAAGGATTGACATCGTTGTTTCCAATGCGATGCCGTGCCCAAACTGGCCTCGCTGACTGACTAGCTTAGGTAGCCATGCGTCCAGATAGCTGTTCGGTGACGTCCCAGGTTGCCAGACACCATACACGTTGTAGGCCAAGCGTGGTGACTTGATCGTTGGTGCCACCGGGATAGTTGTCGACTTTAGTGTTATCTAGGACCTATTCCTAATACGGCGAAAATAGAGATGACAGTGAAGTTCGGGAGACAGGCAGTATCAGAATCGCTAACAGGGGTGAATTGCACGGGGCCTATTCTTTGTGGCAGAGACACGATAAAAGCATTTAACCAGTTGGGCATGCGTGTGCTTTCCTCGGGAAACACACTGGCAAACTTGCATGTAGCCAAGCCTGCTGGGCCCAAACCGGACGCATTGAATATCCTGTTGACAACTTTGCTGACGCGTTTGAACCCACTCTAGGTCTTTGCAAGGGACCTCCAGTTGACCTGAACATGAAAGATGGAGCCACACTCCTCGTTCTTTCAAGGCACGTAAAGTGAGTGCCCTATGCCTTTCGTGAGAAAGTGTCCGAAAGTGTACTGTCTTCAGTGACGGTTTCCGAGTGGGCTACACCCGTCGCGCCGGTGGTGAAAAAGAACCGGCCCTACATGACACCCATCCAGGAATGTCAGCCATAAAAATTTTGGCTCGAACCGTCTTCTGATACCCTGGAGTTGATCGAGAAATCGAAGATCTCGTTAGAAAGTGCGTGACTTGCATCCAGGCCTCTTCAATGTCCCCAGCTGAAGTTCCCATTAGTTGGCCGGACGCCAACCAGCCGTGGTCACGCCTTCATGTAGACTGTGCTGGTCTGTTGAAAAGTCAGATGATACTAATTGTGGTCGACTCATACACTATATGAATAGAGGCGGTATCGATGAAGGCGGCATCGGACGAGACTACAGTCGAATCACTACGCGTTATTTTTTCGCGGTTTGGGCTGCCAAGAACGTTGGTGTCAAATAATGAATCACAGTTTACCAGCACCGTTTTAAACAGTTTTTGCAAGACAACCATGTACAGCAGCTGACTACGGCTCCATAACATCTGCAGTCAAACGGATTAGCCGAGCGAGCTGTACGCACAATTAAGGAGGGCATTCGCAAAGTGTTGCCCTGCAATCTTAGAACCCCCCAAGGCTTGTCAGATTTCTCTTCCTCTACCGGAGGACCCACACAAAAGATGAGAAGTGTCCATCCGAGCGGTTACTCGCCTACCGCAATCGGACCCGAATTGACTGCTGTCTTCCAGAGCACTCGCGCTCACGCCCGTGAGCGCGAGTGCTCTGGAAGACAGCAGCCGTCCGCGAGTGCTCTGGAAGAGCAGCAGCCGTCCTTTATTCGCGGGCAAGAGCGCGTGGTCGCGAAAATTTGGCGGAGGACACCCGGTGGGTTCCTGGAATCATCTAATCGCCCGAGGTTGCCCGGATGGCAACGGTAGATACGTCACAAGTGGAGCATCGGCGGCATGCTTACCAGCTCCAGCCACGAGTTTTCTCGCCAACGGGCCAGCAAGCGACAGGTTGTATACGTGCTAGGCGTTCAAGTGCAGCGGATGGCCAAGGCACCAGCTCACCGGTGCCGAATCTCAGAAGATCGACCAGGCAACGACGACCTCCTGAACGTTTAGATGTTTACGGGTAGAAATGCTGTATATATCCGCGAGGTCATATAATAATCAACAAACTCGGGGGGGGGGGGGGGGGGGGGGGGGTTTCGCGGTGTTCGCCGCTATAGGAGCCATCTGTAAAAAGTCACCATGTTCCTTTTATAAAGTGTTCTTTGGTTTCTGTATCTTACCCAGCCTTACTTAGTCAGAGATGTAACAAGCATTCTGAGGCAAAATTGTTGATCTGAGCAAAGATCATCAGAGAACGCATGAAACGTCTCGCCCAACGATGCAGCGCGACATTAATCTTCCAAAATAAAGCGTTCAAAGTTTTGCCTCGTACTTCGCTGAATCAATGTAGTAATGCAGGCCAGTTGGTTCATGATTACAAACTGGTAGCAGCGCGGAAACGTTTAGTTGAAGTTCGGTGCTCGTTCTGACCGTTCCTCCCTTTCAGTGTGTGTTTTTTGCGCGCTGCTACAAGTCTCTCCTTCGCGCCACACTACGGGACCCAATAACCAATGCTCACAAATCATGGCTGAGCTTTTTCTGCTGTACCAGCTGACGCAACGGGTGACATAGATGTGTATTAAAGAAGCATTAGAAAGGAAGAAGAAAAAACATCCGAAAGCTGACGGCCACGCGCTGGCAGCAGCCCCCACAATGAACACAAATGAAATGATTTATGAGAAGGCGCGGAGAAAAGGAGCCAACAGGCACGCCAACCCAAACTGATTTTGGCCCGCGGCCTCGGCAACGAGATATAGATGTTCGCACGAAATCGCACCGAGAACCCCCACGGCGACGAGGCACCCACAAAAAAAGAGCGATAACATTGGCGCGATCCTCGGGTGAAAAGTAATGTACGCAAGAACGTTCAACGCCTACTTGATGTCTCTGTTAATAGAAAAGACTCCGGGCTCGCTGTTCTATCTTTGGTCTTTTCTTTGGGGGGAACCTCGGTTTTCTCTGGTCATGGTCTTATTCCGTACTATATTTTTAGGTCTTTCTTTTCTGTTTTGGTATTCGGTTTTTGTTGGTTCTCTTTTGACCTCGCTTTCCTTTCTTGCTTCGTCAGCCAGGGAGCCGGGGGCGTCTTGGGACACCGCGGGACATTACCAAGGCGGAGGGAGAATTTCTTTGCCGCTCGTCCCTTTTCGCGAGTCTTCTTCCCCCGCCATCTTCCCCGTCATTCAGATGCGGGCTTTGTTCGTGGAGAGAGGGGAAAACCGACTTCTATATGCAAAGCCATTTTGCCATCTTAGGCTCGGTGTGGCCGCGCTGCGGTGATGGTGTTCTCCGGAAATGACTGCGGTGTTTATCTCTTTTGTGTCGAGTTTATTCTGGCTTCCTTCTTTCTACGCGCGGAATCGCTAATGTAGCGCGTCGCAAATTGCGGGAGAGGGAAGGAGAAGGCGCGGATGAAACTGGTGTTTGATGACGAGTTTTCGTTAAAAGTAGCGAGTCGGAGTTTCGTAGCCGGAGGAGATCGGGACCTTGTGAAGGAGGCCGAAGAAAGGAAAGTTCGGATTTTTGCGATCGCTAATTTAAAATGAAGTACACATGAGAAATAATTAAAAAAAAAAAAAAGTCTGCGAGTCTAATTTTTTTGTTGAGGAACATGAAGACAGCTAATTACAACGAACGAGAAAAAATGGGTCGCAAGAAGATGGGAGGCAGTGCCATTTTAAGAAACGCACATGACGCGTGGTGTGTGCTCTGCAGGAAAGCGAAGTCACTGAAGTTTTCAGTGTGTGGACGAGTAGGCTACACCGTTTTACTTTAGGTCCGACCGTAGCCCGAGCTACCATCCAATAGAAACACTAGGGAGTTTTAGGGAACCGTTGTTGCACATCCGACATGGTACAATGGGCCCTCCGGTATGCGAACTACGCATGCGCTATCCCCGAACACTCTCATATGCGCAGTCCGTACCGGAGGGACCATCGTGCCATATCGGATGAGCAAATACGGTTCCCTAGAACTCCCTAATAGGAAGTTTTCGGGAAGCGCGGGACCCCAGAGCCCTCACTGGGTGATTGGTTCAGTCCGCGATAACAAACGTAGAAACGATGAGCGCAATTAAGATGGCAGTTTTTGGTGCGGCTGCATTCGATCAATCGGATCGCACTATCAGATGTGGCCGCGGACTCAAAGTGGGAACAGAGTGTAGTATCAAAACCGCAATTAGAAAGTGAATGAGTCGGAATTTCGTAATGTGATTTGAGCCTGCTCTCGAGCGAATGTTTTAATAACTTTTGAAACGTTGTTACATATCAATAACTTTGAGACCTAACTAAAACAATCAAAGTTAGTTTTTTTTTTTCTTTTTTTTTTTTTTTCATGTCGGTGTTTATGGTGTAAGACGGCTTTGCTAGACTCCACTTTTCACGATTTTTCTCGGTTTGTCGTTTCGGTGGCCTTCGCTAATTCGTGTAAATGTCACTTTTTACTTTTTCAAGAAGAACGAAACCAAAGTTCGCAAGCTTTTCCGTGCGGACATCCCCTTCGTCCTTTCAAAGTTGCGACGACCGTCCTACTTGCCTATCCGGGCTTTCTTGAAAAGTGGTTGCTCTTCAGCCCTTCTGGCGAGCTTCCCGTGGCCTCGAGCTCAGATTTTTAAACTCAATTTGCAGTCCCATTTTCAGCTTTACTGGAAAAGACAAAAAGCTTCTTTACTTTTTCTCGCGCGCAAATCGTAAGTGATTGGGAGAGAAGGGCGCAGAGAACTGGAGCGGCTTTTCTTTTGGATGCTGTGCACGAAGTTTGCTTTAGCTCAGACCTAGTGAATTTTTGCGTTGTGTGTCTCATTTCATTTTATATTTCGGTATGTTCGTCTACGATAAGTTGACCTTCGCATTTATTTAATCGTTCTCTCTTTTTTTATATATTTCTTTGAGACAAGCTCCGAAAAGAGCAGCTCAAATTGACTTACCAGGTAAGAAATTAGAGAGTGACCTAAACAGAGTGTGCCTCATCCTCAACGTAACGCAATATCTAAAATGTTCTCCTTTCAAACCAGAGTTAATATAATAATCTAGAGGGAAAACGTTCTATGCATTCCAGACTCTTCCTAATGGCGCCATCACGGTCCGAGAGGGTAGTCCTTAGGTAGTCACGTGAGCCCATATCGGTCTTGGCGCCTTAATATACACAAAGAAACAAGAAAACGTCACCTGTGAGGTCTGTGTCCAGATTTTTTCTAGCTTTACTTTTGCAGGAAAACACGGGCAACGCACACCCTATAAAGAAAAAATAAAGTTGACAAGCATGCGAACAACTTCTAATTATCGTGGCAAAAACGAACACGTGCACCTATCGTCTGCTTTTTTTCTCCTATTTTCGGTTGCCCACTTTCTCGTTCTTTATCTCGTGACCACCAATGTCAACGTTGACGATTTTCCGCGTTCTGCTCATGTCTTTCTCCTTCGCCCCCTTCCCCCCCCCCCCCCCTCCCTTTCTTCAAACGCATCAAGGTTAAAAAAAAAGTTATAACTTTAATAGCCGTTCACGCACTTCAGAAAGCTAGACCTTCGTCAGATATGGTCGTTGTTGCGGTTGTGATTCGAGTGATTACGACCGTCTAAATTGGAGCGCTGTGCCACTAATTGGTTGAGAGTTGTCCTTCGCAAATTTGGCCCATTTCAGGATACCCTTACACACATCGAATACTGTTCCGATTAGTTCTAGCTTGCTGAGTTTATGCTTCCAATTCTTATACTCTCCAATAAAGTATTACAAGAGGACGCTTAGCCTTCGCCTTCAAGAGTGGAATGCGACAGCTAAACATATAAACCCCGCTCATTCCCAAACGTGCAAGCATGTCTGCGTGGCCTTAATGAAAAAAAGAAAAACGTGTCTGCGTGGGAGAGATAGCGCTCGGCTATTGTGTACTAGGAAGGACGAGTGGGGGCCACCGGAGTGCTATTTCTGCACCTCCGCATGTGGACAAAAAACGGCTAATCCAAGCCCAACGAGCGAAGTGGTTCGGATTAGCCGTTTTTTTATGAAAAACGCCTTGGGCGTTCCGACGCCAAGCTCGACCGGCACACTCGTCAAGGTCATAGAAAGAATAGAACGCCGGGCTATGTTTTTTATACAACCTAGACGTCAGGCGTCAGTTCAATACGTGACGCCACTGCGACGTGACTTGCCGTCACAACGCCATGTGGTATCACGACGACGCCTTAACGTTAACGTCGTATCGAAGTTGACAACGCTCATTACACGATGTCAAGACTGCGTTCTGATATCTTATTGCGTTGACAACGACGTCGATGTCAACGTTGACGTCGACAACGACAACGACGACGTCACGCGACGTCAAGATGACGCCGTCCTTGTCAATGTGACGGCATAAAGACGCTGTCAGGTCGTCGACATGACGCAACTCGACGTGTCGATGACGTCCCGACAACTTCACGACGTCGACGTCATCGTCGACGACGACGACGTTACACGAAGTCAAGATGACGGCGTCCTTGTCAATGCGACGGCATAAAGACGCTTTTAGGTCGTCGACATGACGCAACTCGACGTGTCGATGACGTCCCGACAACTTCACGACGTCGACGTCATCGTCGACGACGACGACGTTACACGAAGTCAAGATGACGGCGTCCTTGTTAATGCGACGGCATAAAGACGCTTTTAGGTCGTCGACATGACGCAACTCGACGTGTCGATGACGTCCCGACAACTTCATGACGTCGACGTCATCGTCGACGACGACGACGTCACGCGACGTCAAGATGACGGCGTCCTTGTCAATGTGACGGCATAAAGACGCTGTCAGGTCGTCGACATGACGCAACTCGACGTGTCGATGACGTCCCGACAACTTCACGACGTCGACGTCATCGTCGACGACGACGACGTTACACGACGTCAGGACTTTGCCGTGACGGCGCGTCGACGTTGATGTTGGCGAAGACGACGGCGTTACACGCCATCAAAGCTCCGTCGCGACGTCGTTGTGACATTGACGTTGACGACGACGTCAGGACGACATTAACTTGACGTCATAGTGACGTTTGACGTTTCGTGGGACGTCCACGTCCACGTCGGCATCGACGATCACGTCGACGTCGTCCTCGACGCGGAGCGACGTCATGATCGCGTTAAGGCCTGACCACACTAGCGTGAACGGCGCCATGTCGCCAGTCAGCGCTTTGTCCGTTCACTTCTTTCACATGTCCCTTGTTCAATTTTTTGCGCTGTTTTCACGTTTGACTTATTTAGGTAGTCTGGCTGCGTCTTGTCATATAAAAAGGAAAGCAGTCGCGCAGTTTCAAGGAACCGCTCCGTTGGGGAAGGCATCGGGGGGAAATAGGGAGAGCAGACGACACGAAACACGTCCTTCGGAACGTGAAAGACGCGCCGAGGACGGGCTTGAGCGTTGCCATGGCATCGCGAAGTCACTATCTACGCCACCTCCCATTGGCTCCCCTCTTCTGCGGCGAGCCGCGCCCAGCTCTGATCCGCGCACGGAATGGTTGACTCCGCGGCGCCGTACGTCGCGCAGTTTACGCAGAAAACTGGTTTGGGTCGGCAAACGGCAGCGCCGACCGGCGCGCCGCAGGCCTCCGCGACGCCAATGTGGTCGTGCCTTTACAACGGCGACTTGATGTCGCATAACTTCGTCGTCCTCAAAGCGACGTCATGACCACGTTACAACGGCAACTTGATGCCGCGAAATGGCGTCGCCCTCGACATGACGCGATGTCACGACGGCCTTACGACAGCATCTTGGCGTCACGTAGCGCCGTAGTCGACGATGACGTAGTGGCGACGTCGCATCGTCATGTGGTCATGACGTGGTATTTTGACGTTACCACTGACTTAAAAATATAAAAAATACAATATTGTCCTATATTGCCGCGCGCCAAGTAGGCAGCGCGGCCGTGGCCTAACGGTATACACTGACGGTTATCGCGCTTGCCTCCCACGCGAAAAGCCAGGGTTCGGTTCCAGGGAGTCATGCGTACTCTTGTTTATTCCTGCAATTTAGTTTTCTGGTAAATTCGAGAATCGTGTTGGGCTTGTTCGAGGTCCGAATATTCTACGCGTCGAACATTCTACGCCGTTCATTCCAGAAGCTCACGCATGTACATAAGGAGCCCCGCGTGGGCGAGCCGGAGTCAGTTTTCGCCTCAGCGTTCGATCGTGCTGCCTCGCCCGCGGCCTTGGACGCCTGCGACGCTCTGTTATTATCTTTCTTTTTTTCTTTTATTTTCATGCACAAGTTCGCCCCATTAAACGTTCAGTTTACTCGGTCATTCACCGCCTCGTCACTTGTCATCCGTGACAATATTGCCTATATGACCTTGACCTGTGTCGTCGCTCGCTTCGATCGCAGCGAAGGTGGAGCTGCGGTCGAAGTGGTTTGGTTCACTTGATCGCCTTCCACATTTTGAGGTGCAACTGAAAGCATGAGCGAAGCCTGTAGCTTGCCGCACTCAGTCGTTTCTAGTTCACTCTAGCTCGGCAGTCGAAGAGTGTGGACGCGCGATGGCTCGCTCTGATAGCGAGGTGATAACGGCCGACGCCGGCCGTGGTGACAGGCCTTTTTGCATCCCTGCCGATTACCGGATCGTTCCGCCAACGTTGCCGGCTGAAGGCGAAATAAAAAAATCAGGTCTATCTTCCCTGCGATGTAAATGCCAGGCCAATAAGGATCGTCGATTTCCAGGGGACTTTGGAAAAAGCTAGAGCCACTAAATGAGCTGCGCTTAGAGTATCGGCACTTCGTTCCCCGAGATTGTTGTGGGCGCCGCCATTTTGCCTCGTATGCAGAGCAGACGCAACTGCCGATCGTTATGATACAAAAATTAGACTTCCTCAGCATTAGATGCGGAGTAAGGAAGCTCATGCGATTTTGCTTTGCTCTGTCGCGAACTCTTTAAAGATTTGTGGAGGGCGGAAAAGCGGTTTCTGTAATTTCAGATAAAGCTTCAGATAACAGGCAACCATGATTTTATGTCACAATATGGCCAAGAGTTGTTACTCTGAAGCGTAGCTCATTTAGTGACACTAGAAAAAGCTGATCTTCGTAAGGATGCAGCAGGGCTAGGTGTGCGCCAAACGGGGCACCTGTGGCTCTGCAGCCAAAAATGTGCAGCAGCCAATGAATGACTGCTACAGCTTGGCCGGCTTACGGCGAAGGGAAAGCTATGCACCCCGTGGACCCCAACCGGCAAGAATTCCGGGCCAAGTTACACTGGGTCCCGTTCGACGTATCCAATGACGCTCTCCGGAAGGCACTGGAAGAGTACAGCACAGTCCGCGAGGTTTGCAAGGAGAGGTGGCGAGTGGAAGGCTTCGAAGACATCAAGTCGACTACCAGGATCGCCAAACTGACAATCATGGAAGGCAAAACGCCGGACCACCTACCTCACCAGCTAAGGCTTCAGGGGGGCACGATCCTCGTTGTCGTACACGGGCGGGCGCCGCTATGCCTGTGGTGCCGAATGCAAGGACATATACGGCGTGATTGCCGTGTGCCTCGGTGCAGGCAATGCCGTGGCTTCGGCCACGTGGCCCAAGACTGTGTACGCTCGTACGCAAGTGCTGTAGTCAGCCGAGCGAATGACGAGGGATGCGACCTCATCATGGATGAGGCGGAGGCAGAGGAGCCCGCAACATCGTCGATGCGGTGTGAGAGGACATAGCATGACAAGGTGACAGTTGAAGGTCATGACAACAATAAGGCTGAGGCGACAGTCGAGGACGAGCAGCGCACAGAGACGACTCCTGGAGCCAACGAAAAAGAGGTACAGGCGACAACGATTGGAATACCTTCACCGGAAGCAGTTGCGGTGATGGCGATGGGAAGCATCGGCAACGAGGCAGCGGCCATTGAGTGTGAGCCAGCCATGGAACTTGATCCCTGAAAGGTGAAACGGCGGTTAGACGACAAGAGTTCGAAAAAATGTCGCATCGGTACAGCAGTCGCCTGAGGGGGAGTTTCAGCTGGTTGGTAAAGAGGGTCGCTACATCAGCAAACTGCGGTCCTCATCGTTGTCCTGCGGTGGGGGTCTGTCACAGTGAGTGTCGGCCCTGGTACGGTATGACGCGAAGGGTAATCGCCAAAAGCTGAGTCTAACAACAATATAAAAAAACGGCACAAATAACGTTTGGTTTGCACATGGGGACCCTTAAAGGAGCTGTGCAACGATTTTAACGTTGAAAGAATTGGCACCTTCTACTTTTGTTATTGCTCATCTTGTCACAAAGGACAGAAAACACACCTCCTTATTTGGAAATGTTGCGACTCCGCCACGTAATTGCGAGGCAAAAATTAGAATATTCCCCGACCTGCAGCCGCGAGCGGCTGCCATGAGAACCAAGCAGCATGACGTCAATTGTAGAAAGATAGCAAGTTGTGCGAATATTTGCTCGATAAAAGGTAACTTTTCTATAAATCTTGTCGTTCCAACCTAAATATAAATGCGTCAACGACTTGGTATCATCGTCAAAACTTTAATTATACGGAATGTTAGTGACGCCATCTATCTTAGGTCCACAAAACCGACAGGTATCTGCTACCGCGAACAGCCGCCAGAAGCCGGAGGGGGAGGGGGGCAGAGCCGCACTGGGATTGCAGGACCAGGATGAGACTTTCCTCCTTTCATCACATTGTTCGCGTTGCGCCCGCCAGCACGTGGTCACGCGGTCGCCAGCGGATGTGTTCTCGCTGCTCACTGATGGCTCTAGAGAGAGAACTTCACCGGAACCCCGCGCGACCCCCATTAACGTCACAGCGCACGTGACTCGGAAGGCGGTGAAGAAGTTGAGAGGCGCAGAAAACCTCAATCTTAGTCCATTTTTTAAATTAAAAATAAGGACATGCAGGCAAAATCGGTTTTTTCTTCTTTACTTTGCGGCTCGCTGCCGGAAGTGTCAGCTGAATCGCCTTCTCATATGGGAGGGACGTAGACGTCCTGGCGGTTCAGGAGACGAAGGTCGAGAGTGAAAGTCAGACCGAGTTTCTGGTGAAACCGTTTACGTCGAGGTACAATGTCTGCGTCAGCCGTTCTGTTTGTAGATCTGGAGGATGTTGTCTCTTCTTGAGAAGAGCTGCTGGGCTTATCGAAGAGCATGTTTTATCTCGTGAATCGCAAAGGCTAATTGTTTTCTAGGACTTCTTTTTTCTGAAATCTAAAGTGGAGGGTTATATGCATACGAGCGCAAAACGTAAGTTGAGTATATTGTCATATTTGTAATCAGTGACTGATTTACGATATTGCTGAGAGTCTTTAATTGTTTCTGTACGCCAGAAGACCGGACAAATCAAAGACGAAATAGTGATCGGCCTAATGAAGTCTTAAATCGGTTGGTTCAAAATACGGGGCTCGAAGACCTGGCACCCTGCATATCACCGGGAAATCGGGTCCTTCACACGCATCATCAAGGCAAAAGTTATGTCAGACTTGACAGGGTATATGTTTCGGCGGATTTAGTACCCCAGCGTAACGACTTTGCGGTCAGTCATGTCTCGTACAGCGATCACAGTTTGGTGAGCTTTACCTTGGGTGAGCGTAAGAAACAACCTAGCTTTTCGTGGGAGATGTGGAAGTTAAACGCAAAACTCTTCGAAAGCCAAGAATTGATAGGGAAAATTGAAAGTAAGCTAGGCAGACTAGAAGGCGTTTCGGAAAATAACATATGTGAGCAATGGGAACTATTCCAACAGCGGGTTAAGATTGATGCGATTGAACGAGCAACTAACATAAAGTGGGAAGAGCGAAGGGTAGAGAACGGTCTTCGACAAGATTTACAATGGCTTTATGTATAAGAGGAAAGAACACCAGGAAGCCTTCAAACGCGACATAATTTTGAAAAAATCGATGAAGAGAGATGTAAAGGGGCGATCGTTCGAGCCCGTGCTTAAAACTTGACTGTCGGAGAAACGCCCACAAAGAGGGAACTTTCGTTGGAAAAAAACTATGCTAGCGGGAACCGGATTAAAAAAATAGAGTACAGAGACGCAGCAACTCGAGATCAGGACAGTATTCAGCATGCTTTCGTGGAGTATTATACAGAATTTTTGAAAGGAAAATACCAAAAGAACAGGGTCTTGATACAGAATTTTCGCCATGTCAGCCGAAACTAGATAGCGACATCACGATGTTTTTAGAAGAACCAATTAGTTTATCAGAGGTTGAGAAAGCGATAGACGACCTAAGTGTAGGCAAGTGACAGATGCCGGATAGCTTGCGCACGGCCTTCTATAAGAAGTTTAAGCCGGGAATTGCACCGGTTCTGCAGAGGGTTTTTTCTCAGTCCTATCAGAAGAAAGTGTCACCCCTTTCTTTCATGTGCACGCACCCATTCTTGAAACCGCAGTGTAATGACACCGACAATCTTCGTAATACTAGTAATCACACACCAATTACTCTGGCCAACGTTGACTATAAAGTGCTAATGAAGGTTTTAGCCCGTAGATTGCAGCGTGTTATATGGAAAATTGTAGGGACGCACCAGACCTGTTGGATAAATAGGCTTTTAATCCCTTTTTTATGCTAAGTAATTTCTGAAGGTTGCAGTTATCGGGGCAACTTGCTTTTATCAATGTGTATATCATATGTAACCGTGCAATAAATTTAGAAAAAAAAAAGTGTCTGCTTGGCCTATTTGGTAGCGAATCTAGTTCGCAACCGAAGGGTCATGGATTCGAGTCCCATATCCACCTAAATTTCTTCAAATTTTTTCTTTAAGGCAAATGAATTATTTTTTAAAGTGAAACTATTAGAGACATACGGAGACCTTTAATTCGCTTTACATGTCATGTTTTCATCACTTTTATTTTACGCGTGACTTCACGTTTCACGGGTGCGTTATGGGTTGTTTGAAATTCCCGCGCGATGTCATGTGACTGTGACGTCGTGACCCTATCGACCAATCAGGATTTTCTCGCCTCACCGACAGCGACGCCGGCTTTTCTGTGAGAGAGTATCAACAAGGGGTTTAGCTATATTAAATGAGATAAACGACGCACTTCACGACGATAAACGATAAAGGGAAAGAGCATTGAAGCTCTACTCGCCCATTTACTAGTGTGCCGACTTGTTCGTTAAATTTAAACCGAGAATTTTTTTTTAATCGATGCCATAAGATAGTGTAGTGAGCGGAAAGGGCAAATGAAAACACTGAGTGCGAAACAAAGTAAAATGTTGAGAAATCCTCGGAACTGGATTACTTTGTGTCGTAATGTACATGTCTAATTCGACAAGCCTTGCTAATTATAAGGCAAAAAAAGAAATCAAGACGATTCTTTTAGTTTGTGTAGATAGAGTTTAAATAATGGTGAAATTGCGAAAAACATGGCAGGGTATACTCATTATGTCCCTACGATACAGAGATAATAAACTTGAGAGGGTCGTGCCAGTTGTTTTGTATGATAAAAAAAACATAAAAAATAAAAGAAAATATAAAAAGAAACCGTGCGAGTCGTTTTACTGCTGAAGCGGCAATGAAACGGTGTTCCTTCGCCGTCTGAACGATATCAATTATGCAAAGATATTGCAAAGTGGGATGTCTTCTTTTTTTAGTTCCTCCTTGCCCATATTCAAAGGAAGGAAGAAACTGACGCAAGGTATACCGGTGCATGGGGGGAGATGGTAGCAATTCAATGTTCTGTACAAGTGATGTGCTTGCTTCATGCATAAACTTGAGCGTTCACATTTTCTTCGTTCACTGTTGTTACGAAATAATTGAAAAGTTAAAATTAGTACGCTGTTATTGCGCAGAAACGATTCGAGTAATAAGACGGCTGCACCGGGACAATTTCAAACCAAGATTTTTAGGTTATACTTTCTAGGAGGACCCATCAAAACCTGTCAGGTCGATCTTCAGCAGAACTGCTTATGGGGAGGATGCTGTTAACCCTACTTAAAAAGCTTTGTGTCCGGACTTTCAAAAGAACATTTTGAAATAACTACGGCAGATCTATACTAGGATGTGCCGAATTGCTGAGGCATGCGTCAAACGTCATTGTAAAGAATTTCAGGTATTCTCAGTCATGGGGCAGCAGCTACAGCTGTCAGCCCCATCAGATCATCTTCCGTCGAAGTGTAGCTGGAAAACGAATGCACTGCAGTCATTTGCTATGATTGCTGCAGGCACTCCAATCATAGCAGACTTGACGATCGACTACCTATACTTACAACTAAATTGCCAGATAAATGCAAACCATTGCTTTGCTGAGCAACCCTTCAGAAACGCAGAAGCAATGGTGCCAGTAAATAAAAGACTGGGGCACCACAGTGCCACCAGTATCGCCAAAAACAATCGTCGAACCACCTTTGTTCATCACAAGCTGTCCAGTTTTGCGTAGGTTCACTCAAACCAAAAAACAAGCGCGTCGTTATTTTCCTAAAAAAAAGAAAAAAAAACAATTCAGGTGAGGGAGCATTACGATGGCAATAGATGAGAGCTATCGCCATCTTTGCCTGTATTGCATGTGAAAACTAAGAGGTGCTCTGCATGGGCGCTTGATGCGGGTGGCAGTCAAGCATGCGCGAAGAACAGCATCTGACGATTCTCGTATTTATTCCTCCTGATTCGTTTACAGCCTATTCCTAGTTTACTTTCATGGCCTTTATGACTCAACCTACTGGGAATTAGGCTTAGACTCACCGTTGCGGACATTTTGAGTAAATTATAATTCTTCTTTTGCGTAACCCTACAGATTTAGCCTCTTTCACTACACCAGACGCAAACAGTAAATAACTCTCCTTTGTAGTCATCCGACGTCTATATAAGTTAGTGTCATACTGTATTATCCAAGACCAATAGTGTTTTTAACCGTTTCTCTCTCTCTCTCTCTACTTGGGCGGTGTAAAATAAGAAGCGCAAGTTCGTCTGCTTATTGCGCGGGGGTTGCAATGACATCAAAACGCAGAGCTTTGATAGACTCAAAAAGGAAGGATAGTGGGTAGACCTCAAGGCAGCTTTCTTTGAGGTCTACCCCCTATACTTTAACCAGAGCCAACCAGAGCTCGGCGTTCTGACGTCACCTCAACCCCTGCGCGAGAAGCAGACGAACTTGCGCTCCGCATAGTCACTGACCGCCAAGACACGCAGGGCGTGGCGTGTCCCGAGCATCTCATGAACGCTCCTCAGCTAATCAGATCGCGGCATTCGCCAATAAACACCACGAAGAACCACTCATGAAGCAAGTAGCATAAATTAGCATAATAAGCCACGCCCCCGAGTTTTTTAAGCTGTCGGTGTCTATGGGCCAACACGCTCTTCACAAACAAGCCCGCTTTGCCAACACCAGGTTGCAGTGCACAGACACCGAATTCGGGAGGAGTGAAGCGTCTGTGCATGCGCAGTGCCGACAGCAGCGCCACCGTTGTGGCGTTAAGTCAGGGTGGATTTGGTCTAAAGGCGAGGTGCAACAGTCTGGCGGCTTGTTGTCCCGGCTGCAGATGAACATTTTCATCGACTGAATATATATATATATATGCACATAAAGCCGAAAAAGTGCTGCTTGCCCGATGGACGTGCGAAATATCGACTGCTGCGTCGGTGGTCTCGGCAGAGTCTCAAATTAGCATATATATAACCCCACTCCAGACATCTGGAGAAGGTGGCCTATGCACGAATTTTCCTCGAGTCGGTCGTTTTCCGGAAAGTTACAATGAGGTCCAATAACATCTCTCCGCGTTTCGCATTAATTAACTTGGAGAAGGAGGTGACGACGTTCCAACCTAATTAAACGGCACGGTCTGTTTTATGACCTTGACTAACGGTGACCATGAAAACTGAAGTAAACGGTGGCACACGCCACGCCACGCCACGTGGCACAACACGTAAGCGCACTGTTTTGCGTAATGCGACTAATAATTTTTTAGAGCGCAGCTCTTAGGCGCCCGTTTCCGGCTTGAGCGGCGTCGGCGTCGCCGTCGGTGTAGGCGTAACATCGCGTAACCCTCCTAACCCTCGTGAGGGTTAGGAGAGTTACTCTCACGAGGGTTACGAGGGTTACCGCCACGAGGGTTACTTTCGCAACCCTCGTGAGAGTAAACCTGGTAACCCTCGTAACCCTGGTGACCCTCGTTACCCTCACGAGAGTCATAAGGGTTACGAGAGTTACCCTCACGAGGATCACGACTGTTATTCTCATAAGGGTTACTAGGGTTACCCTCACGAGGGTCACGAGGGTTACCATCACGAGGGTTATGAGGGTTACCCTCTGAGCTCACGTGACCCCCCTGATATCACGTGATCCCTGGGGTCACATGACCCTTTGATGTCACGTGAACCCCTGAGGTCACGTGACCCCTTTCCTGAGGTCGCGTGACGTCAGGGAGTCACCTATCCCTCAGTACCCTTCCATCCTATCCCTCAGTACCCTTCCATCCTCTTCCTCAAGAGCTGCGCTCTAATCCGGCGTTACAGGGAGTTGTAAACGGCTTTCATTTTTATTTTTTTCTTGCAACAGGAAGTTAGGTTTCTCATACTAAAGGATGGAGATTATAGTTCTGAAAAATTCTGAGCAGTCTTTTTTTTTTTCTCTTTTTGGTTTTGACCTACGCAATTTTTGCATCCTGAAAATGACCGAATGACCGGTGCTCCCCACTAGCATAAAAGAAATTAGGCTGTCGAGCCTTTTCTTAAGCTAGCAATATTTGACTCTACTGTTTTCCGCTTGTCTATGAAAGAAATGCACCGGCTGCTTGATCTGAGAAGCTAGCTGTATCGTTCTTTTGATAAATGTACTCCCCATAGCACCGCCAGGCCATATGACACACTTCCAGCGTGGTTTGACTTGAAACACAATTCGTGACTGCCTTTACCGCCTCTCTAGTGCCAGCAAGTATAGCCTCTTCAAACATTTTTATTCTAACACACTAAAAAAAAATTCAGATTTGTGACTGGTCAAGAGAAGTAAAAGGCTCTGTGCCAACGCTACGAAGCCACTGATGATTTTCCCTTTAGGCCTGAATCGTCAAGCCTTTAAGTATGTCAATCACTTCAGTATACATTGTAATGAGCTGTGCACCGTTGTCTTGTTAAGGCAGATGTATTGATTTTGTTATTAAGGATAACGCTTGCTGAACGCCAACACGCTGCTAACTAGCAAACACACCTTTACGAACACCAAATGCGGTCACGGCGCGTCAAAAGAACCCAGATTCGCGGGACTGACACGTCTACGCTGGAACGCTAGCAGCACCACAGCGTATGTGTGGCAACAGAGCGACGCGTTGTTCTAGGTCAGAGGTCGGCAAACACTCCCCCCCCCCCCCCCCCCCCAACACAGGAGGTATTTTTGGTTTCTAACCCGGGCATTACCGGCCTGATTAACCCTAAACAAGTTCAACAGGCTTGCACCAGATAGAATTCGCTGATGAGCCGATCCCCAGTTTAGCAATAAGTTGAAGATCCGCTGGCCACCCTGCATTCGAGTTTTCAAATATACCTAATCTTGCAGCTGCCTTAATCGATGTGTCCACTATACAGCACGTATATATTTGGGAACATACTTTTACAAGGACTGTGAAGTCGAACGTAGCTCATGCGAATGACAGATGAGAACCTCTGAAATGTCTTACGGCTGTCGGTTAAGAGTTTACATGTGAATGTTTGCATCTTGGCAAGCAATATGAACACCCAGCAGTTTACTGGGAGGGGGTTCGAACAATCGTATGTTACCTGTGCTTGAATCGAGATAAAATCTTTGCATATCACTTCTACTATGTGACAGTTTTTTATCTTAAATTTTTATTAGCTGTGCACCCCCCCCCCCCCCCCCCCTTTTTCTCTTTGTTTATCCGTCCGGCCCGTATCGTCTCAGTTTTGCGACGATTTGGCCCGCAGCAGCAAAAAGTTGCCGACCACTGGTCTAGACATTTTTAAGCACTTGTAAATAGGTTATGCGATACATCCATGCCTTTGCGAATATGAGTACGTCAGCGCCTTTCGTCTTGAGGAAGTGTATTGAGTGGGATGTACGCACCTATAAATAAAAGGCGTTCACTGGGTACTGCCTAACCGCGGGAGCGTGACTGTTGGACTAGATATTGTTACCAGATTCGCAGCTCCAACATTCACATTTTGCGGTCCAATGAATTAGCAAGAGAAAGGGACCAAGGAATGTGCTTACAAAGAAAAAAAAAAGACGTCTGAGTAAGACGTCTTCGAGTTACCCTGCAAGACAATACCCAGACTCCTTTCACGTTCTCGCAAGACACGATGCTGAGCCCTTAAAAGTGCAACAATCCCTTCTTCTGTTTCCCCTTCGGTCTGGTTCCCCTCTCCAGGGGCTTCAAAACCCCCTGAGTAGCTTCTTCGAAGCCTTAATACTCGTCGACCGTTTCCTCCGTTGATCCCCTAAAGTCCCTCGAGAAAAACGAACCTTTCCCAAACAGCCCACGCGTCTTCTGTAGTGTGCCTTGGTTAGAGAGTGTTACCAATTGCTCGATCGGCGGTCACGTGGTTCATGAGCCGCGTTCGCAATGCGGGCTGCGAGCAGGTGACCAAAGCGTCGAATCGTCTGCAAGTGTTTCCGTCTCCTTCCCGCTTTTTTCGTTGCCACCCTACAACGCAGCGCCTGCGCACGTGCTACCAATCGGCGCAGAGCACGTCCGCCATTAAATTGCAAACACTCATGGTTTGAGTTGCTCTCCATCTTAAGTTATAAGCTCACTAGTCTTTTATCGGGTTGCGAGTCTCGCCTCGCGCAGAGCTTAGCGCCGAAGAAACATTTAAAGGGAAGAATGAACGCCTTTATTAAACTTCCGGACTAGGATATTAAAGACTCGTTCGAGCATCCCTGAAAATTTCCGCAGCACAACACCGGATCTCCAGTAGCAACGTCGAACTCGATGTACTTGAAAGCACCAATTATGACCTGCATTTTTTTTTAAATATTCTATTCATTTACCAAGTGTTTTAGTGCTGTGCGGGCTCCTAAAAATGACAGTGACAATAGAGCATAGCTTCTATTAAGACGCCGAGTTAACTCTAATAAAAAGATTTGAGATACGTAGAGCACGTAGTTCGCGCTGACAGACCTTACAAAACTCATCAGTATTAGTCGAGTTTCCAGTGAATTTTAGAGAGTATGTTAGAAACTTAATTGAAACGGATTGATGAAATATGTAAGGAAGGACAGTGGAAACTAAAGGGATCGGTGGTCAGTACAAATTTCTGACATGAACATAGAACAGTAAAGTAGTGTTAACACAGCGGAGCTCGGAGCACGTATAGAGCAAAAGCTCTTACTGCAGGACCCAGGGATCCTTGGTTCAATCCCCAACCCTGCCCTTTCGACATCGACGAACATCGTATCCCGTCTTGCGGTCGTGTATCGCTACTGTGTAAGGCACACATAAAAAAAAAAGAAAACAGGTTAGCTGTTGTACTGAACTGGCTACATTTCACACAAACAGTGGAGGCACATGAGACGTCCATTGGGGTACGATTAACTTATAGCATGTCCACAAACATTCACACAACATGATTTTAATGGAAACCACGTGCTCGCCGCGCAAATATATTGCCAGCATTTGATCGCGCGTAATCGCGCTCTATACAGACGTGAGTACGCGCGGACATGTTGATCAGGTAGTGCCTGACCGGCGGATCACGCGCACGGAGCTTGCACCGCTCGGGACGCGTCATTGCGAGCGGTGTATGGACACTCAGATAATTACTTTTATTTTTTTCCAGTACTTTGGGAGCAAACCTAATTTAGAGATTTATAGCGTTTTATGAATATGGCTCTTTGGCGTTTCGTTGAGTGATAGTATGCTATAAGGTTTAGCTCCCGTAACATCTGGGCGGCCTCAGGGAACCCCGCAGTCCTTGGTCCACTTCTCTTTCTTATCTTCATCAACAATCTTCCGCTTCATGTATACTCATCAATGTGCTTGTTCGCAGACGTCTGTGTCGTTTATCGTAAAATTACATCCTCCCATCACTTCATAGCGCTACAAAATGTCTTGACTCTCTCGTTCCTCCTTCTATGCTTCCGCTCCTCTTACTCTTAATAGTGTTCCTCTTGAACAAACTAAAAGAAAAATATTTCAGTGTTCTCATAACTACAAACATTTCTTGAGATAGTCATATTAATTCTGTAATGTATTCTGGAAACCAAATCTTGGGTCACCTCCATCGCAACTTCACATTCGCTCCTCTTAAGCTAAAACGCCTCCTTTGCATTTCTTTTGTTCGATCGAATTTAGAACACGCGTCGTCAATTTCTCACTATCACCTTTCTAAATTAACCGAAAGTATTGAGTCAGTTTAACCTTCAAAGCCCCATTTCATTTAATCTGATTATTCAGATTTCGCCAGTGTTTCTCTAATGAAGTCATATCCTTTTCTCCCATATTACTTTCAACCCGGCAGAGAATTTTTCGTCTTTGTCCTCTCCATAGTCTTTTATTCGCCACAGCAAAATCAGTATCCTTTTTTTCTACACAAAACTATTCGTTGGCAAGATTTGAGCATTGTAACAATATTACCCTACCGCGATGCTTTTCCCACAGTAGATCAAAAGGCCCTCCTCCCCGGAGCAGTTGTGGACTGGAATTAACTTCCCGAGATATCGCTATTATCGAGGATATCGTGAGATTTCCCGAAGGCGTTTTCAAGATGGTGATTTAACGACCACTTCCTTCCCCAGCTCTTCATGGCCCTGAGAGCATCGTAAATAAATAAATAAATAAATAAATACGCCGGACTTAGTTTTTTCTCAAAACAATTTCCCTGGGTAACATTTTCCATGTCTTGTTTGTACGAAGGACTGTCTGCTTAGACGTGTTCGTCTAGCTTCTGCATGCCTGAATTATTTTTTTAGTAATCTACTTAGACATTTTACATTCGGTTTTTCAACCCTAATAAAATATTCATCAGAAAATAGGGACGAAGTCTAACAGTTCTGAAAAAGCTATCTAACAGCAATAAATGCCGTGTTTGTTTTGTAACCTGAACTCTTCAGTGCCATGTATACGAATTCGTGTTACGCGTATCAAACATAACCTGCAAATACTGCAGTTTCAACCGTAAAAAAAAAAAGAATTAGTCAACAATACTTTAAAAGGATGGTGAACAGAAATTTGGATTTCAAAATACAATGCACGAGCTGTAGGCGGGGCGCTACAATCCCTACAACACCACTAGTAAGGCGATATCTCGAATGGACGGCCGTATTTTCGGAAAAAGAGGTCGAGATTGAACGAGGCCAGCGAGGCGCGTGACGTCAAGATATCTCTTTTCCTCCTCTCTTCGCTTCGCCCCCTCAAGGCGGCGAGGCGCAGAAGACACGAGGCCGTTCCTTTTCCTTCTTGAAGAAACAAGACATAAACATATCTGTCAAATGTGCCTTCCTTTTTTTTTTTTTTTAAATACGGTCATCCGTTCGAGATATTGCTTTATGAGATATGTTTTGGTGTTGGTAGCATCCCGTTGCACGCTTTTGCCGCCGTGTCTTGTGGAATCCAGATTTCGGTTCAGCATCCCTTTAACGCTGTATTCTCTTATTCCCGAGCCTTGGCAATACCTAAAGTCCGTTGCAACTCAAGAAGGTAGGGCGAGGGTAAGACGGGCTAGTGAGGAGGAAACGGACGGAACGCTAAAGAAAAAAGGAGGTTTCCCCTTCTTTTCTCCAGCGTTCCGTCTGCTACCTCCTCCCGGACCGTCTTACCCTCGCTCTACTTTTTTGGGTTGCACCTGACTATAATATACTAGCGTCTTCGAAACGACACAAGTTGACCCGACGCAATCATCGCCATCTGGGCATCGTATCTTTGTATGAGCTTTATTCGGCAATTCACGACGAATAGGGATAGGAAAGGAAGGTCCCCTATGCTTCTTTTCTGGGACAAAGTATTCTCCCAGGAATGCCTCGGGGCAGCACGCTAACAAGGTCTGGATATCCCTGGACCTCCGTTTACGATCACCACAGGCCCGTAACGTATGTGTTTGCGCCTTCGATTTTGCTCTGAGGCAACGCAAGACCGACGAAAGCGGGAACGCAGGCAGACCTTGCTGACGCGATGCTCCGGTGGTAAAAAGAAAATGAAGAAATGTCTACTAGGCGGTCGTCCAGTCTGGACGCGCCAGAAGCAGACGACGAGGCTCTGCGAACGACAGAAGTCCACATCGAAACGATGTGCAAACTTCGACCTTCGTTTTTCGTTGTTATGTCTTTTGTCTCGTTCAAACGTAATTACCCACTCTACGTGGAAGCGGCAAATGTTCGGTGTCTTTATAGATAGCCTAGATGAACATAGGTTCATAGTTTAGAATTCTCGACTTTTGTCCTTGGCTCAATAGTGCTTCTTCTTCTTTTTCTTTTTAGTTTTCATTTTTGTGATGTATTCACATTTTTGTATGCGGTGATATGGAAGACACGGTATGCGTCTAAGAATGTGAGGCAATAACAGAAATGTTGATTTCTATAATTTTTAATTTTAGATGTGTCACACGAACTATAGACGCTTTACACACGCGTCAAATTACAGCCGCCATTGCTGACCTTCTCTTGTCTAACCCTTATGCCGAGCAACTGAAACGGTAGTTGACGATTCTCTACAAAGGCCGGTGCTTTAGAAAAGGACACAGTTGAACATAATATGGCAATGACCTGGCCTGCTATGGTAATGATGAAGTGAAATTAAAGAAATAAAAGGAAACAAAAACTGAAGGTCAGTTATGGCGGCGTCCATGCACAGCTGCTGCAAAGCGTCTATATGTGTCCGACCAAGACCTCGAAATATTACATATTACCTTGAAACAAGACGCTGCACTCATGACCTTAAACTTTTGTTGAAGCGCATTTATTCATATACCCACAACAATGCGGTGGCATCATTTATAAATTATCACACACCCGACTGAAATGGCTTATGAAAATAAGTGACCCGAGGCATAAGATAAATGTTGACAAGGAAACCTCCTAAGCGATAAGTAAAATTAATCAATGAACACGTCACACGTTTATTCGAAAAAGAAAAACGAATGCCAATAGTGGTTATGCAATATTCAACGTATTTGTGAATTGCTAAAGATTTCTTTCTGAAAGGTTATGAAAGGTTAGTTTCATATCTTCTAAAAAGGAGCATTCGCCGATATTGCACCGAACGATATCACTTAATGCACAAAACCATTCGCAAGTTGGCAGAAAATCTTGTTACAACCCTCCTTCGTACATTTTTTTTTTTGGCTGATACATTGAAAACAATTTTAGATATGCTCCCGCACATTCTACTCTGCCCACAAATTATTTCTTGCAACCATCGTCCTCCATTTACCCTCGCTCACCGTTTTCCGGCGGGAACAATCTTAATTAAAACAGAAATAACGGCCGAACGTGTCTCAAGAATTAAACGAAGAACCTTTGTTTAATTGATGGAGCAACTCACACCCTGAAGTGTGCTTAAAATTTAAATTGGCGGACGGCTCCTGGTTAGATTGGTCGCAAGCGCGGATGTCTTTCGTTGTCACGTGGGGAGGAGGAAAACGCACCGAAAGGCGGCGAGTTTGCAGGTAATCGATGCCATATACTTTACTGGGGTATACCTCTTACTCCGAGACACTCCAACGACCTCGGAGCCGACAGCTTTTGCGTAGTTGGAGCGACTGGACGCGAGCAGCCTCAGTGTTTTTGTTTTATTTGTTCTTTGAATTGGATGGATGGATGGATGGATGAATCCGGCTGAGCCCTTTGGATCGGGCAGCAGCTTACGCCACCTAGCCATTTTGTTTTGAGAGGGGTAACTGGCGCCATCTATCGTCGTGGATCGCCCTCGAGGCAGCGGAGGCAGCCGTCTCAGTATACTGTCTCGGCGAATCCAGTATCCCGGTGCGTCGGCGGCAACCCTTCCCCTCGGTGCATGTCCGAACGTGCGACTGCGTGGACAGCGCAATGCGCAATCGTTCTGTCGTACGTAGTTTTTCCACGCAGATAGTGGAGAATTTGGTGTTGTAGGAGCGCTGTCTTTTGCAAATGAACACAGTAAGAATATATTCAAAGTAACTGGTGAGCTAGTTGGTTCAATATGCTGTGTCCCCTGTCCCTTTCCGTTCTTCCAAATCATCCGCGCTTTTTCACAGCAAAATCTATTCTCCTAGATAAAGTATTTCATCAACACTTTCATCACCTCCTCGTAGCTCGTACTGCAAAAGCGCTCCAGCAACCATTGCAACTGAACCCGATGGAGCAGCTGCAAGCACTCTGAGATCAAGGCACGCTAGGAGGATTAGATGCGTTCCAAGCAAATCGCAAGCCCCCCCCCCCCCCCCCCCCCCCCCGGCCATTAAAAAAAATTATAAAATAGATACAGTTGTGCAACGGGTTTTTCTCGCGTGTTTCTCCACGAGGCGATGTCTTAATGACGTGGTGTGGCGGCATCCATCTCTCGTTGCCCTGCGGGGGATTACAAAGCACGTAGCAAGGCGCGTACATTCTACACGGTGCTTTTTTACTGTTGTCGCTGTTGTTATTGGTGTATTTTTGGTTCTCTCGGCAGTGCATACGGGACGTATATCAATATTGACACTGCCGTGTGGCTCTGGCGTGCAAATTACGTGTAAACAAAGAGGAATTTGGCTCCAACGGTAACGCTTAACGCTTTTCTACTGAGCCTTTTTCGCCCAACTTGGATCAAAGCAAGCGCAGCCGTGCGCAGTCACCACTGGACAGATTGCGGTGTGTTAGCGTGCGTTATTTCCCCGCGCATGATTGGGTAAGCTTATAGAAAATCTATGCGATGCATGTGGTACGTTCCGCTGTGGTGATTGGTTAATCCCGCTCTAGGCTGCTTTGACCCAGTACGGTTTGAGAAACGGAATTGACTGAAAACGCTCGTAGCCCTCGCTCCGATCTACCTCCATGGAACGTGGTTCTGTATGTCGCTGTCTCTTGATGTGAAACAATAAATAAGCGAGGAGAAAGAGTTTTTAGTTTGTTTTTGTGTGTGTGAAAGTAATGAAACTCGGAGGATCGGAAATTTCGAGCGGATCCATCTTTGAGACAAACGATAGACAAGCAATCAAGAAGAAACGATTCTATCGATCCATGTACTTAACTACAGTGCACTGGAGCGTAGGATCTGTTGAATCTAAAATGTGAGGAAGAAAAACAACTGTGTGTTCTGGTTAGATTTTTTTTCTGTTGTTTAAAGTTTGGGACGAAGCACCTTGAGACAAAAACTTGCGTTGAAACGAAACTAAAAGCGTAAAGCAAAAAGAGAAGGAATGTCGGTCCAATGTTTGTACAGCTCTCGAAAAGATATAGCTGCGGCGTCTAGACGCGCTCTTCTTTAAAGCCCGAGGCCACGACAGACATCGGCAGCAAAAGCACCCGTATGAAAAAAGTAAACAAAGAAAATTTTAAGTGGCTTAGCTGGACGTTTTTTATATTTCTTCAAAAAGCAATCGCCCCTTTGGACTCGGAAAATAAAATAGTACAGATAACTTACTGCAGCAGCAGCATTCTTCACGATAAACAAAGCGCCACCAGGTTGACATAAGATCTCTGTTTGTTTGTTTTTTTGTTTTTCTTTTTTTTTTTTTTTTTTGCAATAGGCGTTTTTTTTTTTTTTGTTCTTTTTTTGTAAAGATAGGGATTATTGTTTGCCTTCTGGTTTTTTTTAGGGATATTTCACAACTAAGCTAGTAAAAAATAATCCCGATACCATTTTCACTTAACGTGTGAGAGTTGTCCCGATGTTCACACTTTAGAGCGGGATATCATCTGTGTAGAGAGCCTAGATTCAAGAGAGGTAGCAATTCAATCCACGCAGAGCGTTTGCAATATAATGGCGGACACCTCGGGCGAAGATTGGGGGGATGTGCGCATGCGCGCATTATCGACTGGCGAGGAATGTAGTGGGCGGAGTGGCTGCAAGGTATATGTACATTGGTGGCTGAGCGAAGCGCAAAGACACTTGCAGACGATCGCCGCTTTCGACTCCCCCTCGCAGCGCCCATGTCGCAAACGCGCACCGTAAACCACGTGACCCTGATGGAGCACTTGGAAACATTCTGGGACCTGGGCACACAACGTCCGCATGCCCACAGCAGCGCCATGACCACGGCAGAAGAAGGGAGAGGTGTCTGAACGGCACCGCCTTCGCCACGGAGCGAGTGTGCCAACTAAGGTTTCGATCCCATTTCTGACACACGCCGCGATATGGCGCAGCACGGCAGGAGCTCGTAGAGTGCCTCAGTGTTGCTGGCTGGCGTCGTCCCAGAGTGGAGACAACTCTGTCGTCTGCTAGCGGAGCCGCCATATTGCCACCTTCTTCGCCCGTCGAGTCTATTTGGAGTACGGCCTATGCAGCCGTTTTTGGTCCGCATATAACGCGAATGTGCTCGCAAAAGTTCCGTCATCTGCAGCTCGCATTCTGGTCCAGTTTTTACAGATGGTCGAGTTACGCAAGTACATTTGATACCCACTATGTTCGTTATCGTCTGCTGCAATACCTACCCGTTTTTGGCCTTGCATTGCATGAAGAAAACGAAAGCGATCAACGAGCGAGGCGCAGATATGGGCATATACGTTCTACTTTCTATCGCCCCTTATTCGCCGATATTGTTAGCGTAAAAAGGTCTGTATTAGCATCATCAGAGCTTCTGAAATAAGAACTCCAGAATAAGAGGCATCCCATGCGGACCTGTTGAGGTTTTTTTTTTTTTTTTTAATCGGGAGGAGTCAAATTTAGATGCCGAAGCTAAGCCAATATCGCTGGAATTCCGAGTAAACTTGGACGTGCTGTGCTTTCAAAAGATATGAAACTGAAATAGGACATTTGATGCAAGAAAAAACACTGAACAGGCGGCCGCCGTACGGAGTTTAAAAGTAATTTGACGAGGAAACATTTCCGTCTTTCCATGGCTCATTTATAATTTAAAAGTTCCTCACCTTTTGTGCAGCAGTACGAGAATCCTCATAACTTACCTTTTCGAAAAAAAATATTTGGTCGCCTATTCTGTGGGTGCGCTGGTGCCCTGTAGGCACCAGCGCACACATATATATGCACGCACAAACCCAGACAGAAATAAGTTTTTCTCCTACATTCTTCTAAACGACCGCAGTAGATATCTATAAATTTTGTTTGCTGGCCTGTTTTCTCAAAGGACCTTCCGTAGACAGGAATCATAATATTTGATTTGTTTACTATTACACTATATTTTCTCACCTGTTCCCTTAAAATGCACCGATGCAGACAGAAATCAATAGATGTATGTTTAGTTTACAAATATATTCTGGTAAGTAACATGTTAGATTAGATAAGTTTATAGTACTCATCACTAAAATAAGTAAAAGCGTTACATTTAACATACATGCTCCCCTGTTCTCATATGTAAGGTAATTGTACACACAGAGTATCAGCATCTTCAACAGGGTGGTGTTGAAAAACATTTTCCAACATGCAAAAGTCTTGCAAAGCAAATTTAAAGTGGAGAGGATGGAGATCGTTATGTGGTGCACTCAGTACAGGATTCATTACACCACTTGTTTATTTGACATTTTGAAAACAAAGATATGGGCAGCAATTAAAATTTAGAGAATTGTTTAGGCATTGGCAAGATTTAAAGATGAAGACCCGAGACTAAAGAAATGGAATTAAAAGGGCGGAGAACGTAGAAATCTCAAACAGCACTGGGATTTATTTGATACAGCAGCTTGATATATACAAAATCAGGACTCATAGATGTCAGTAGAAGGAAACCCAGAAATAAAACACACTAAAAATCCAAAAGAATCAATAACACACATTCCACAAAGAAAGTGACAACACACCTAAAGGTGTGTTTTCACCAAACTACACCAAAAGGTGTGTTGTCACCAAACTTACCAAAATAGGTAGTAGAAAAAAAATTGTGATTGTTCAGCAAAATTATACAAGGAACAGGACACATATATATGCCTGGATATAAAACACAAAAATTAAAATCCACATAAAAAAATTCAGACACACACTTTACACAAAAAGTGTGGCAACATACAACAAACCAACTTACTGAAACGCGCAGTAGTGCCAAAATAAATCTGTGACAGTAGAACACAGACATGCAAGAAACGACTCGTAGGTGCCTGGATAGGACAACAAAGAAGCAGAAAAAAACACGCAAAATCCAAAAGAATCAGTCTCACACAACCAAACAGATACATCCCACAAGAAAAATAACAACATGTCTAAATAAACCAACTTACAGGAACACGTGGTACGGTAAATAAACCTGGAACTCCAGAAAACTGCCAATTTGCTGGGATTGTGCAATGGAAGCAGAACTCCAGGACACAGCCATCACGCATTGAAAAAGAACACTGACCACCCTGTGACCTAGAGCCACAAAACGACACCCAAGGCACTCTGACAAAGTTCTGTCACGCTGTCAATTCAGTTCTCAAGCTGGACCTTTAACAAAAAAGCGAGGGAATTCAAAAATAAATAAGGCCGCTGAAATTGGCGACACGCTGAGCAAGCAGACTAGAAGCTGACGCCAAGGCTCTAACTCGAGCTACAAAACTGAAAGCATTGCATAGCACTACTGCTAATTTTGGTGCCTATGTGATCCATAAGCTTTTGAAGAATTTACTTCCTAAACGAGCCAAATCCATGTAGTAAGCGAAAACAGGTCAACGGGATTGCTTGCTTATCAAATTAGCTTTGAGTCATGTACCAGTCTCTGTTAGCGGTCTTTCTCAGATAAGATAACTGATCTCAGCATGATAGCTCTTGGAGGCAATGCATGCCCAGGTATACGAGTTCAGGCGAAAATTGGCTTAGCTTCAATTTCTGGATTAGGTTCATACAGACAAAAAAAAAAAAGAAACTCTTCATCGTTTTCCGACTTTCCTCAAGCTAATACCACGCTAACACAACTTACGCTCAAAATCCCTGCACATGCTTACTTGTGATCGTGGCGCAGATAAATATTCAATCTCAGCCGGGAGTACCGGTCTATGAGCAGCTTGTCTGTCTTCTCCCTGTGCTGGTCATAGGTTGTAAGATTGCCAGCAAACTTTGAAAGCAAGAATCTGACGATCAATTTGATTCGTGACTTCAGGCCTACGAAATTGTCTGAGGCTGCTAGGCTCTCAAAATACTCCTCCCACTTCCGCAGCCTTTCCATCTCACCGTTGGTATGGCAGAGCAGGTTACTAGCACCTTGCACAATCTTCTTGTGCGACGTTTGCGCACCAAACTGACTGTCATTCCCACCAAGCAGTGCGCCTTTGCAGGAGTGACAATCATCGATGCCTTCCATCATGCCCTTCAGGATGAACCCTCCCACGTAGCACAAAATATCCTCTTCTTCAAAGGAGAGAGATTCTACGAAGAGGTTCTCTACGTCTTGAAGGGGGTCAGCATCGTAAACAGTGTGCTTGGTGCTGTGAGCAAGCAGGTCCGCCAAGTAGACACTATCGTCTAGCTCGTAGCTTGGCGAGCTTGGTGTGTGTAAAAACTGGCTCACGCACACAAGTTTCAGAGCGCACTTCATGTCGCAGGCGCACGGTACTCACTTTCAGAGTCTGAAGACGGAGAACAATTTCTCCACGCAGTCCTGGGTAATTTTCCCGTCAACAGAAATATGTACCTTGTGTCATCCAGAAGGCTCTTTTGCAGCTTCAAAACGATGTTAGTTGCTATGAGCAGGCCCACCTGTGAGGGCTCCTAGTGAGCGTTCATTCCCATATTCATCGTCTGAATGGTCTCAACAGTAAGGGATAGTGTTTCGGTAGCATTGTGGTATTTGGACTCATCCAGGTGCCTCAGCGCGAACTTGGGATGGTGGGCTGACATGAGCTCGTACCATTTCGAAACAATTTCCATGAACAAAGCTGTCGATTCCGTGTCTCTTGGTAGCATTCCTCTATTTATCAGGTCGATAGAGGAACAACTTCACGGCTACAACAACCTTCATTTTTGTTAAAGTGTTCCCTGCTCGTGTGAGCTTCCCAGAGTTCAGAAGCAACCTTAAGTTCATGAGATGAGTCATATTCAATGACGGCTTTGACATAATCAAGCTTCACCTCACTGGTCGGCAGCTGATCCCTTAGCAAAAAGAGACCGTACTTCAAACGAAGTTGAAATATATTGAATACGAATATTCATTTTGTATTTATTCTGTATTATTTTGGCCGCACTCGAAATACGCGCGGAAGGTATTCAAAATACATTATAAATATGAATCAAAAAATATTTTAGATATACCAAAAATATCATCCCTTCACACTCAAGATGCCGTTTGTGCATTAAAAACCGATTACACAATTTTTTTTTTCGATTTTGTCAGCAAATGGTGTCCCAGTGGTATTTGAAGGCACTACTAAATACATCTCACAAAGCTACATTAGAAACGAACACAGACACAAACACCATGACGCACTGAACAGCTCATTCACAGTCCCGTTGACTGCTCTAGAGCCTTATATAGCCTACATATTGAAGGTAATCATTTTTTCGGTGACCACCTCTGCGCTTATTAAGGTTCCAAGTATTCGATCGTCTCCTCGGGAGTCTGTCAAAGGGGAAACAGTGTTTTGAAGTTCGTGGACTATATCTCTTACTAAAAAGCATTGGTACAACTAATAACAATTCGGCGCAGTCCCTAAAACAATATCCACACAAACGGCTCATAAAATACATGTTATTGCTTCTCTGCGTAGCACTACTCAGGACGAAGCGAATCAAGGCAGTTTCTTCACTTTAAAATACTGTAAACGACTTTATTTTCGTGAGGACCTAATTCTCGCAGAGTTCGCGAATCGCCTACAATTCCTAAAAATAGGTCCCGTGAACAATTCCGGCAAAATGTAAAAACATTAAAATCTATATTGCGATCCCAGCGCGTCGCGAAAATTAGAATGTGCGAATTATTCCAAAACTCCAACTTTGACCTAACTCGCGAAATATTGAGCCCGCGAAAAATAAGTATTTTACAGTAGTTATTCTGCCTTTCCTTTTTAGTAGTAGACTATTTAATATGGTACTTAATGTCACTATATAAAGTCACTATTCACATCACGTACAATGGTGAGTATACACGTTCAGCGAACTAACATTGTGCTAACAAAACCACGCCAAACGTACCTGTTCACAGCACCTGCTGAAGCTTTCCAGCATCAGCAGATGTTGTGGTTGTAGTTTCCGAACCCCGTTTGTGATTGGTGTGCAAGGAACTGATCAGGTGTGTTCTTGATAAAAAAAAAAAAAGGAAACAATAACATAAACTGGGCTGATCTATCAGTGCGATGCTGCGCAATTCAGTTGACAAACTAATGAAATGTTGTATTTAGGCGCTTCAGTGTACTCCATATATGCTTGAAGTGAACTTCTAGAAGGGGAGCTTTACAGTATTTTGGTAGTTTAAGTCAAATTACCAAAGTATTGCAGTCAAAAGGTACTTAGAGTATAACACAACAGTATTTACGATTTTCAGGTATTTTAAGAGTATTCTGCACGTATTTTTGATTGCTCCATTTTTTTAGGGTTGGAGTATATTTTGCATGAATTAAATATATATTTAAAAAAATATATGTGAAAGGTATTTTGTTCCTATTAATTTAGTATTTACATATTTCAAAACGCATGAAGGGAACTTCAAATGTAGTTTAAGTAAAGGTATTTTAAAATGATTTTTAGAAGTATATTTTAGTACTAAGTAAAAAAAAAAGAAGTTTATATTTTCTGTCTATTTTTCGTGTACTTACAATTATGAACTGTTTTTCAAATACACTCAAATTCGAATGTGGTATATTTCAAACGTATTACTTTTCGCTAAGGGATGTTTTGCCACGGCCTCGTCAATGAGTGAGCAATGAGAGAGTCGAGCGAATAAATTGGCCCTGAATGTTTTTTTTTTTTTGTTTTTTTCAAACATGGGTTAAAATCTGCCATGAAGAAAATTTATCTCCCTTCCAAGTGAGGGTGAGGGATCGAAGCAACGGTTCGGAAGTTCTTGTAACTGGAAAATTACAGCTTGCGCCACATGACCCTTTTGGCAGATCCCATGTCACATGTGACCACAAGGACCCGCAGAGAAATTTCCTAGCGCAACTGGACAAACTCAAAAACAATGTCCTTCAAAAGAGAGCCATCAACGGATCGTCCGTCAGTTGATAGGCGATTACCTGCTTCCAGCGCCTATTCAGGCCTCCTACCATAAACACCAGTGCACGTTTCCGGCTTGAGCGACGTCGCTCAAGCCGGAAACGGGCGCCTACGAGCTGCGCTCTAAAAGGGAATCGTAAATTCTGCGACCGCGACGGGAGACTGCCCTTCGTGCTTCCAGTCTCAGCTTATTTTAGATAAATTATAGGTAGTTTAGAAAATTCTACGAGGAAAGAACCTACAAGCGATACGTTAAAAAATTCTACTAGAAAGTTCTAGAAAAGGCGTGAAAGATAAAACGATGAACTAGGCAGGTGGGGGGGGGGGGGGCCGAACCCTGCGTTTGAACCGCGCGCGATGCAAGCCAGCCCAGTCATGCCCACGCGACAATATTCTTCGCCAACTTTGTTACAACCTTGCCGCTCTCTGGTCCGGGAATTCCCGCCAAAAAGATGTTAGTTCTCGTAAGAGAGACGGTGTGGCGCCACTAACACGAACCTCCTGAGTAGCCCGGAAATCGGCGCACCGAGCAACGGAGACGTCGAATGACCACTAAATTCCTCGCCGTCGCACACCGAAACACTCGATGAACAGGTGTGTAGAAATCCGCGCTATTTTGTTTCTTCAACCTTAAGTGTTTTTTTTTTTTTTTTTTTTAAATGAGGGACGCGTTTTAGAACAGCGAAAACATTCAGCATACGATGCGCCCCGCTTTAGTCCATTCGAACAAATAAATTTCTACTTGTTATAAGATTAATTTTATCGAAAATTATATTCCACGGTTTGCATTTGCGAACCGACATCGCTACCTTTTATAACAACCAGTTCTTGAGTCTGACGATCTGTTCTTTTTCTTTACGCTAGGTTCTTATGTTAGTTTGTTTTCTATATATGTGTGTGGAAAACGCAAGTGTCTGTCCCGACCGCATATTTCTTGTTTGGAAACAAAACGAAAATTTAACAAAATAACACGAAGATAATGAATAAACAAAGAAACACAAAAGCGAGATGACTAAGATATTAAGAACTAGCTGTTTTACTTAACTAGCATTCGTTCGTTGAAAACTTTAGTTTGGAGCTTTCAGCGTCTCCATAAATTGTAAGCATTTCAAGGAAAACCGCAAGAGATTCTATCAATTTCTAAACTTTTGTCGCCATTAATTCATTCATTCTTTATTTTATTCATTTCCCGAGCTAATTAACAGTCAAGTCTAGGTAATGATGCACAACCGGTGGGACTCTACCAATTTCAAAACATATCTTCCTTCATTCATTAATTCAATCGTTAATTTGTTCATTTCATCTTCTAATGAAGAGCTGATGTCTTGGTAATGATTCACAAACAGTGACCTTACAAACGAGTTCGAAACAACATAAATATCAAAGAAGTTCGAGTTGAAAACGTCGATATCCGCTAAACCGCGAGGATGTAATACAAGTATTGTATGCGGGACCTACACCTCTATTTCTGAAAGCGCAGTGGTTCTCAAACGGGGGTCCGCAAAGTACTGCCTCATTCGACAAGCTCGGCAATAAAAGTTGTAATATTTTCAAATTGAGAAGAAAGATTTCAATTTTTGGGCGAGGTTTGTCGTGTGTATGTCAATGAGAGAAGTTTGCTTTATACTAGCACTTAGTTATATTCATTCATTGAATCATTACCTTAACGAACCTATACCTTTTCCTACCCCTAACAACGCGCGGGGTCCTCCATCACAGTCTTTGCCGATCTACAAAGGGTCTTCGAAATATCAATGGTTCAGAACCACTGTTTTAAAACATTAAGATATATTCCAGGTACAGCATTACTGTCTGTGAACCTTCTCTGAGACCATGCGGTGTGATGTTACTGAGAAAAAAAGTAACCGAATACCATTACTCGTTATTCGCTCAAAAAAGTAAAACACTGCGTTATATGTTACACTGTTAGCGAAAATGTAATATTTCGCCTGTTTACACCCCATTTTCACTCGTTAGCATATTTTTACACGCTCTGCTAGTGATAAATCGTCAAAAAATTACTTGGGGTAGTAAAAATTGGTGTTTCGGTTTCGGTTTACACGACTAGACGTGTAAGCAACACTGAAAACACCCCAGCCCAACACCCCAAAACGTCGGGCGCCATGTTGCTTCTGCCTTGAAGCGGTACGGCGGACGTAGCAGCCGAAGGTGAGTGTTTGATTTTTTTTATCAAGTTTGTATAGAATCTAGCACGTCTCAGATTTTTATTACTTGACATTCAAGAACGTTAGATTTGCTTTGAGCAAGCCGGCTCAGGCGTTAAGCCCGATTCACACAACCGGCGTTTAGCCACCCCGTCGATTGGAAACGACTCGACTGCTCGCCGGTTCTTTTGCGCGAGCTTTCGCTCGGGCGCTGTGAACCCTATGAACTGTGGTACTCAAAGCTAGCACAATTAGGCACGGCTAGCGTCCCGGTGGAAGCTGCAGAGAGCGGAATCCGAAGACACCGTCGCATAAGAGTGGCGAAGCCGCGATCCTGCGCTGATCGTTGTCCCGCCGCTCTCTCCGGCAATATCGACACTTCGCTGCTGGGTGTCTCGTATTTCGACGTTTTAGAGAAACTTGGCATTGGCAAGCGCGAGGAGTCTCTATATCGTTTTCTCCGTCGCCTGCGTGGAGGAAACACGGTGGCGAAAGAAACATATGCTCATGCAGTCAGTCAACTTGGACAATCCCCCTGTTCCCTCAATCCTATCGCATTCTTTGACTGCGTTTGTGACAACAACGTTTCCCCAGTGTGAAAGCTTTCAGTCACAACGGGCTACAAACTGGGTTGTGCATTGCATGTAGCCCTGAGGGAATTCTTCGCCGGAGACACCAGCACGTTAGTTTCATTAGTAAGGTGACCGGCCACTAACGTGTTTGGCAAATGAAGCGATCACGGGTAAGTAGAAATGCAAACAATGTTGAATGAAGATTAAGGTGGTTGTAGCCAGAGCCTGCCAGTTGAAATCAACCTTTAACAATATAGTCTGCGGTAACTTCTTTTTGCACTTAGGATTGCAATTTTAAACACAAAGCCACTCCACATAGCTGTCGAAAATCGTGTAAACAACAGCAGTCATCGTCCCCGGTTCGGATGAGCGAAGCCTTAGCTTGATGAAAAGAATGGCGGTCTATACTTCTTGGTTGTTTCAATCACAACCTCGCACAGCTGAACAGACAAACAAATCAAGGAAATATATCCTGCGCTGGCTTGCAAATCACAGCACACAAGCAGGGTACATAGCAGAGCAGAAAACACTGGCAATGAGCACACGGAGGCATGCAGCTTCCTTTCTTTTTCCCTCGGCGAATGATTGGTTTGCTGCAGCATTCCGTAAGCACGTCGACATTCAAAAGTTGAGCCTGATCTGTCTTGCAGTGCCTTGCGGAACGGCAAGTATCGCCCACCATTCCACAAGGCACTGCAGGACTCGCAAATGTGTGAACAGTGCTTTGCAATAAAGGCCATGATCGGGCAGCAGGTGCCCATCTAAAGACATTTAATATTGATTGGCATTGAACTAACCTTTGGGCTTCATCACGTAGCAAGCATGGGTGAGGTATAATTCAAGAACATTTAATGTTCGACGAGTTTAATACGTTGTGGTGCTTTTCCATCTGTTTCGGTGTCACGGAGTGGGGTTCAAATTAATAAAAATAATTCAATGATCCACTCTGAGAATAAACGAGAAATTACGGGAAAAGAACAAGAGAGCTAAGTTCGACCATTGACTAGCGCTAGGTCCACGCCTGGTGTATAATCAGTAGAGAAAGATGATGACACAGGGAGGATAAGCAAACAAAAGATTAGATTTAATAAAGTGAAAAACTAAGCTGTACACGGCAATAGAGCACTCAACACAAACCACACTCCAGCTCAAAGCTATGGAGCCCTGCGAGCCAGAAACTAATACTAAAAAGACTCGACACTCATAAAACCGGAATAAGCCCACAAAACAGTGACGAAAACCCGACACTAACAACGAGAGCAAACCGAGATGGAGCTCGAACGTTACCGCTACACACATGGGATAATCCCCCAAAACAGTCGCGACAGAAAGTAGCACTGTGTAAAAATCTTCCCAACATTCAACAATTCGTACTTCAGAGCCAGAGAATGCAGTAGACAAGTCCTAGAAAACCAGACTTAGCTTTCCGGTAGGTGCCGAGTCCAGAGCAGTCCGTAGTCTGGAGTTGTCGGCCGAAGAACGGCGTCTCGAAGTCCAGCGGTCCAATTAGAGGCTTGAAGAGGTCGACACCGCGCACCACGCAGCCACACACGCTTCAGCACAACAAACTCAAACACTTGTCCGACAGGCAGGGCAGAAGCCAAAAATTACACGTTCCAAGACTCATCTGCAGGGAGTAACCGCGTTGAGTAGCGACCCGGCCAGCTCTGGGGTTGAACTACCTTCTTTGTTCCCGAACCCCCTTTTATAGGCTCGTCTACCGACCAACCTCCCGTTTCCCCGCCTTTCGGGTCAGTCAACTTTCAAGAAAAACAAAGCTACACAGCAACGACCCAAATGGCAAAACCTATTACATTTTTCAGACAACCAAACATATGTGCCCATCCATTCCCCCGTACGAGTCCAAAAACATCAATTATCGCCGATACATAGAACACGACAGGCGGCAGACTGAGCAAAGCCGCCGCCTTCAAAAAGCGCGCTAGCCAGCGTAAACATCTTTGTATCCCGGCGGCGCCCCTGCATGTCAAATCGGCACCATACGCGAGCCAGCATACGCACCCCTCCGTCCGCGAGGTCAAAGGATGATCTACGTCGCCCGTTAACAAAAACCCATTCCGCAAACGAGCAAATTCGTTGGGAACTTAGAAAGGAATTACGACGGGACGAACTGAGATTAAAAGTGGCACCACACTCCCCCTTTTTGACCGTACCAACACTTAAAGTGGTCCAAAAAAAAGATCATAAAAGTATTTAAAAAAATGAAGAGAAGCCTGAATTTGTGACACCCGGTTTCTCCATCCTGTGTTTTTTTTGTGCTTTTTCTATTACGAAGCGTTGCGAAACGCAAGACTTTGCGTTTCCAGGGTCATGTTATGCATATTGTGAAGTCTGCGCTGCGCACCCTGGGTCTTGTGTGTCGTGTATCACGAGAATTTCGTGACCCTAAAACATTTTTAACCTTATATTGTTCCCTGTGTCGTTCTCACCTTGAGTATGCATCTGTTGTGTGGGGTGGGACGTGCCACTCTAATCTATTGAGGATTTCTCGTGTACAAGCGAAATTCGTATCTATTTTTAAACACCGTTTCAACCTTGCAAAAGCAGTTGATGACGTGCATAGTTCACCCATTCGACTGCAAGACTTGCAGGGACGCCGAAACACTGCGGAGCTGCTCTTTCTTTATAAATGTTTACATGGTCAAATAGATAGCTCCGACATCCTGCATCAGGTTTCTCTGCACGTACCGCGAGTGACGACAAGAAAAACGTCAACCTTCTATCTGTCATCTAGAGTTAATACACTTGATCCAGTATCTCGTGCGGAACTCCTTTATAATAACTCTTCTCTTAATCTCGATATATTTCTTGACAACTTCTCCGATTTTGTTAAATCTGTGCGGAAGCTCTTTTGTGACTTTCGATGAACTTCCTGAATCAACTGCCGGGTTTCCATATGCATTTCTATGACTTGTTAATTTCTTGTTTCTATTTGTACGGAGCTGTATGTGTAGTGTTCAGACGTTCGCGTCTGTTTGCGTCCAAGTGAAGCATCCATATGTATTGGAACAATTTTTTTCGTGTCTTCATTTCTCTGTGCAATTTTTGTGCACTTTTTTGTTTTGTTTTTCTGTACAATTTTGTGTACACAGTTCTCGCGTCTTCTTTTTTGTAGAATTTTATGTAAAACTGCCTTCCGTGTATTTTTTTTTTCCTTTTTCCTTTTTTTGTGTGAGTGTGTTTTTGTTCTTTTTTACGTGCGCCAGCACCAAAACCGCAAGGTTGTTCCTGGGCACAAATAAAAACTATTCTTGATTCTTGATTCTTGATTATTCCAGCCGTAGGCACCAGATGTAATTCCCGTCTGCGATCATAAGATTATAGGATCCTAACTGCCGGCAGCTATGTGTCAATTACATCCGGCTTGTGCATACAGTGCAACATCTTTCGCTATTCAGCCGATCATCACTTTACAGCCTGGGTATCTGTTCTTGTAAACGACAGTAGGGCTACATGTTAAACGGCTCTAAAGCGATAGAGCAAACTCACATCTCATTATCTTTCAGCTGAATAAACTGTTTGTTTGGTTATGCTTGTTATCCAATTTTTGTTTTAAATTTAATTTTCTCATATAAACACCTTACATTATAGAAAAAAAATATTTTTATAGTACGGAGGTGTCCATATTAAGAAGACATGACTGTATCATCTTTGAAACTAGTTTGCCACAGCCAGTGTTATAATATGTATTGATTTTTTATGCAGTGCCTGCCTTTCCTTGCCCCTTGTGAGGACGACTGAGAAAGCGACTTTGCACCACAACGACGGATGGCAAGTGTCCCAAGTGTCGTCACCTATAGTGGTCATGTCCTATGTGTTCGCAGCATTGTAAGCCGACCGTGGAGCACTTTCAAAAGGGAACTTTCGCCATGTGCACAGTATGGCCGTGTACAATACGGGGCACGTACAGTCAGAAGAATTATGAGAGGGAACATGCGGGCGCGTGTCACTTGGTACAGGCAGAGCAGCCTAGCAAGTGTCATGCTTGTGCACTGAGGGGCCCTGGTTTGAAGAGCCGAGGCAGAAGTTTCAGCGGCGGTGTCACCGCCCTGGCGGCTTGTCGCCGAAGCAGAAACGGGGTTAGCTAGCTTTGCTCGTGGCTGGCTTTGTGTAGTGTGTGTAGACCGGGAACGTAGGCTTATGAACTTCGGCAACAAGAATACTACACGGCTTTGGTGTTTTGGTACGAGCAACAAACGTGACACTATCTGCTACGACTAGCTACGACCACCCACCGCAGCGGTGAAGGCATCCAAGAAGCAGAACCTGCGTATTACGCCGTTGCCGTAACCCAACAGTGCTCATTTGTCATGGAGGGCTTTCCGCCCAGAGACTTTGCTCGTCACTGAGTGTTATTTCCCGTGTTTCTCTTTGTGTGCGCAGTGGCTGGACGGGCCTCATACAGCGGTTCTTCAGTCTCAAAGGTGACTAAAAGTTGAGGGTGGATGGACTTGCAGCAATCCCCTCGGTTGGTGCGTGTGACAGAACCTTTGTACGGCGTCATCGGGAGGATGCTGTTGTGAGTTAGGAAGTTGTCCAATTGTATGTTCATTATGCTAATATTTGAAAAAGCTTGTTTAAAAGGATGCTGGACCAAAATTTGGATTTCATAAAATAAGGCCGCGGAAGCTTTGAATGGGAGCTCTACAAACTCCGAAACATCACTCATACATTAATATCTCAAACGGATGGCCGTATTCTTGGAAAGGAAAGGGCACAATCAAACAAGAAATGTGACATCATACTTCTCCTGGTACACTTTAGAATGAGGGGAAGCGGCCTCGCTTCTCTTATTCTCGCTTCGGTTCACCTGCTTAAGGGGATGAAGCCTAGAGGAGAGGGAATGAGAATCGCGACATCACATGTCTCGTCGGCCTTGTTGAATCCCACATGTTTCCAAAAATACGGCCATCCGTTAGAAATAATGCTGTATGTGTGATGTTTTGGGGGTTTTGCAGCGTCCCGCCTACCGCCCCAGTGTTGTTTTGCAAGCTTCGAATTTCGGTTAAGCATACCTTTTAATATGAATAATTGTGTCATCAGAATGTTAGAACATGTCAGTTCTACACAGCTACTCTCAAACATTTTCGAGTGGTCTCGCCTGCCAGATTCAAAGGGGGGGGGGGGGGGGGGGGGGGGGGCAACATGTACATGTTTTTATGTCTACAGCACAAATAGTTCCTATCATGCACTCTAAATAGCTGTCAATCGACAGACTGGGTAAAAGAGTGAGCACAAACAAGTCCAACTACCAACAATGCTGTCCATGGCGAATCTTGGACACCATGTCTTACGTTATGTGGCCTCAGAGGTCTTTCTATAGTTCTTTTCATTGTTGCCGGTAGAGCAGCTACCGATAGGGGGGGTTGCGAGGACGTCAACTTTGAAATGCAGTTTCTTCACATAATGTTTGCACTTTGGGAAGTTTCTACACATATACCTTGAAGTCGCTATTGTACGGATGAAACAACTTTGTAAGAGTGTCTGTGAAAACTTGGGCAGGGTTCTCTTTAACGTGCCTGACTTACAACAAGGCTGTCCAACTTGAGAAATTTCACTGGTGGGAAGCTTATTTTCATATAAGAATGGTGTACTTCTTCACAGCACTGTATGTATCCAGCAGAAACTCCAGATGTGTTCAATAAAAGTAGCATTTGCTAATATTGTGTTTTCTGTGTATCTGATGCACTAGGTTGTATTTGTTTTGAACGCTTGCTACGTTTAGGCTATAAAAAATAGTCTAAATTTTATGCCGACAAGCTTATTGAAAAAGAAGTGTTCGGTCTGAATAAAAGATTCCAGAAATTACACTAAAATAAATTGCTACTTGGGGTAGCAAAAATGGTGTTTTACAGTCGACTCTCATTATTTCAAACTCCAGGGCCCGTTTGCTCGAAGCGCTAACCGCGGCTGAAGTTAGCCGCAGTACCTAGGAGAGGGATTTTCAAATCACGTGACTGGCTCGGTAGGGATGCGGGGAAGCGTGGCGGTGCCTCGGTGAGTGAGTGCCGCACGCTTTGGAACTAATATGTCGTTGTAGCTGCAATACCGGGCGCGTTAGTCAGCAACGAATGGTGCAGGAGGCTTTCGCTTTGCCTTACCTCACTTCATCACAAAGCATGAGCAAGGCTCTTGCCGCGTTTTTTAGATAGTCTTTCGACTCTGGCCATTCCTAAGCCAAAATGAATGTGGTAATTGTCGGCTTAGCAACATCTTTGGAAAGCGGATTGTCTTGACTCTATCGGTCGGGTATTGATTGCACACAAAAGCAAACAGCATCCCTATAGACCTTTTTCTAAATTACCCAAGCATCGAGAAGAACGCTGGAAGTATAATTCTGCGGTCCGCGCGCACTGGCCTTCCTGTTATAAAAGATTCGAAGTAAATAATCATAATAAATATTTGACCAACGCACGTGCAAGACAAAATTTGTTTTAGACTTTTTGCTTTAGAACAGTTACTACTTCAGACGCCAGCACGTGCAACGCGTGTAACTACACTTGTAGCATGCACCTCGGTGCTTGGGAAATTTATAGAAAGGTCTAATATGGTCTATTGGGACGCTGTCTGCTTTTGTGTGCTATTAATACCCGGCCGATTGAGTCAAGGCAATCCACTTTCCAAAGACATTGCCATGCTAACATTTATCGCATTCATTTAGGCTTAGGAATGGCCAGAATCGAAAGACTATCTAAAAAATGCGGCGAGGTCATATGCTCATGCTTTGCGATTTAAATGAGGTAAGGCAAAGCGAAAGCCTCTGGCACCATTCATTGCTGACTAACGCGCCCAATATTGCAGCTACAACGACATACTAGTTTCAAAGCGAGCGGCGCACACTCACCGGGGCACCGCCATGTTTCCCTGCATTCCTGCCCAGCCAGTCACGTGATTTCAAAATCCCTCTGCTAGGTACTGCGGTTAACTTTAGCCGCGGTTAGCGCTTGAGCAAACGGGCCCTGGAAGCCACACACTTTAGTTTGAAACATCAGAAGATTGAATTATCAAAATTCATCTAAATATTGTCACGAATAAAAACATACTTCTTTATTAAACTTAAAATCAGTGTGTAACGCTCCGAACTTGTGCTGAGAAACATAAATTAACAAAGACTTTTGATGGTGTCGAAAGGACAACTGCCTGAAGCAGCCAAGCGAAGGTACTTTTGTAAGCGCGTGGGTATCTAGAAGTTTCTGAGCTCGAACAAAAAAAATTTAGAGTCGTCTCATCATTCTAGTCACGCAAACAAAAGAAAGAAGGACATGCGCTGGCGGGGTCAGCGGCATGTGAGTCGATCACGCTGCTGACTCGGTTATTTGCACGTGGCATTACTCCCCTCTTGTGAAAGACTCATCGTCTTTATGCAACACAAAATTAAATTAACAGCTTAAACAAGACTAGGTCAAAATACAGAGTCTCGTAAATAGCAGATTTTCACAGTCCTACCGAGCATACCTAGTTCAGTTGAGTCGGAAGACGTGAATCGCCTACGGGTCGCAGAGGGCAGCGTGACAATGTTGATGTGCCATTGGCCAACGACTTACAACTTGGGTCTCATGTAGCGAATAACCTTGAGGTCGAAGCACCACTTTAACAGTTCCTTGCTGCGACGATGAATTGGTGTTTAGATTCACAGTGGGTAGCCAGGCTGAAACTGGGCGTCGTGGTGACAAAGATTGTAGCAGTCATTGTCAGGAAGTTGTGGCTTGCATCAAAATGCGACCAAGCTGGCAAACTTCCTCCGTTCGTTGAGTGACATACCAGGCGTCGTCGTCCTGTTCGTCTTCGTGACAGATACCACACTTGCCGTAGGTATTGTCATCGGGTTCATCATCAAGGTCGCCGTCAAGTTTGTAGTCGTGGTTGTCGTTAAAGGGCAACTCCGGACCATACTTTCAATTTTGGGATTATGACTGTTTTTAGTGCAGTCAGCGTCCTTGAATTGCAAGGTATAATTTTTTCCTCGTTATTGTGCGTAGTTTTAAAGATATGGACGCCTCAAAGTTTTGTTTGGGGCACGGCCAACAAAACCGAAACTAGCCGCTCGAGGCCCTGGCAGCACTAGAAATCAGCCGCTATGTAAACGTGACGTCAGGATCGTTCTCGTTCAACGAGTATGCAGGTTGATCAGCAGCTACTTCTGTTGCGCTAGCCGTCTAAAGGTAGGAGGTAAGCTGATTTTATTTTAATTCTGTATATGTGGTAGTTATCCAGCACATGTAGGAAGAGTTAGTGCGTATATCCAAAAGCTAGTGACTGGAAAACCCGTAAACTCGTATAGTGCCATACTCGGCGGCCGCTGCCGCCGTGCGTGTGCCATGCCGTACTTGTCGCTAGTATACCCAAAAGGTAGCGACTGGAAAACGAGTGAACTCGTTCAGTACCGTACTCAGCGGCTGTCGCCGTGTGTGCAGTCTTCCGTACTCTGTCGCTAGGCCTAAATTGTCATCGGGGCTCCGTGGATGGAGCGGCGTTGCTCTACGACGCGCTGCCAGTGAAGTACAGTACTGGGGGCCCTCTCGCTTTCGCGCTGCGGGTCAGTAACAGACACGAAGCTTTGAGGCTTTCCGGCACGAGCTGCTGCGTTAGGGCTGTACATGTCTGTTTTTGCATTCTTTTTTCCTTGGGCGCGTAAAAGCCAAAGTCCACTCGTCGAACAGCGTTTACCCACACCTTCTTCAATTTCTGGTACGTTGGAAACTTGTGAAAAAGCACCTCCGGGTTGTGCAGCGGGTTGTTTGAGCAGCCCACAGCACTACAAGTTCTACTCGGCATCCTTCGAGGAACAGCTGGGCAGTCTTGGGCGCTACGAGTTGCTCGCTAAAACCAGTCTTTGAGTCCTCACAAGCAAATAAACAAAAGGCTATACCGAAGCTACACGGGCTACAGATAACAGCAATGGCTAAACATGACAATCACAAGTCCAAGTAGCGGTGGTAGCGGCTCAAAGAAGCGCACTCCGCGTAACGCTTGGAGGAAAAAAAGAACGATACTAACGTCACGGCCCAATGTTGCTTTAGTGATCGGCAACCCGCTAGCCGACCGCTAAGGTGCAGCGGCTCGCGGCGGGTCACGTTTTTATTATGGGCATTAGTTGAGAATGCGGCATCCCACGGACATAATATTTTGGCTGGGGTCGTATTTTGTGTCACTACAGCGATACCAGTAATTTCTTTAATTTCGAGTTTTGACCGGAGTTGCCCTTTAAAGTCATCGTCCGGATTGTCCTTGGATAACTGTCAAAGCCGTAGTCGGGATCGTCTTTCATGAAATTGTTTGAGTCTTCGCCTGGGTCATCATCAGTGTCGTCATCATTCTCACCACCACGGTTGAAGACTGTTTGTCATCGAGGCCGTTGTCAGGTTGGTTGTTGACATTGTAGCCGGGTTTGGTCTTTGGAGTTGTCGTCCGTTTCATCATCAGCGTAGAAGTCGTCATGATGTTTTCGTCTAAGTGTGGTAGCCAGGGGCTTTGTCTTGTTCATTGTCCGGGTCGCTTCCGAGGCCATAGTTGAGGTCGTCGTTGGTGTCAGAGTTGGAGTCGTCCTCGGATGATTTCAAGGACGTCGCCTTCACGATCGTCGTCTTCAGAGTTATCGTGTTCACAGATGGTACGCTTTATGGGCATAGACTGCGTTAACCTGCACATCCACCAATATGTCATGAACAAAAACAAACTTGATTAATAAAACTTCAGATCAATGTTAAATGTAGCGAACTTGTGCCGAGAAACATAAAGTAACAAAGACCGCACATACTTTGACAGCGACAAAAGGACGACTGATTCGAGCAGCCATGCGAAGCTCTTTTTGTAAGTCCGTAGGTATCTAGAAGGTTCCGAGCTCGAACAAACAAGATTCTCGAGTCATCTCAAACATTCTAGGCGTGCAAACAAACAAAAGATTCCCCATTCCACCCAACTCTATTGCAGAGAATTGGAATTTTCTAATACTAATTCCATTCCTTTGAACTCCTGGAAAGGAAAAACTGGGCCCATTCCCACTCCTGGAATGACTGAACTGCTGCATTCCATTCCTCTCACTCCCTCCCAATTGTGAAAATGGCACTTGACAGCTAGTACTAAGTTACCGGAAAATAACGTCGGCGTAAAGCTGGCGTTGTGAAATGCGTAGACAACTGCAAAATTCAAAACCCTACCCGCAATCATTGATTTTACTAAGTTGAGCTTTGGTCGCACATAGCACTAGTGGCAATTGGTATGGGGGCACTGCAAGTATTGATCGCACCACCAGGTGTAAAAACCTCGTAACAGAGAGGAAAACTAAGTCGCCCATCTTTTCCACAAAAGAACCGTTTATGTCCTCCACTTTTACGAGATACATAATAAGTGAGGAGTCACGTGTATTAACGAAGTGCGGGCGGTGTGACATTGTCCCTGCCTGGTGGCCTGCAACTGGTGCTGTAATCACACATGGTCCCAACAGCCTTATGGTTGCATCTCGCAGCACCAGGAACGACACTTTGGCTGTGTTCCAAATCTTACCCAAATAGATCCGAGTTACTCCGGTGGGTCGTGTCACGTGACAACACAGATTGAAAAGTGCTGGGCACGGGTAGTTTTTGGAACGCTGAGGTACAAAACCTTTACCCTGGATTAAGATCGAGTAAATTGCCCTTGTCAGCCTACAACTCTACAGTTTGGGTTGCTTTACTGGGGTTGCCACTTTCATCCTCGAAGGAACATAAGCAGTCAGATAACCAAACCGTCAGTTACCTAAGTGCAATAATGCCGTTTCGAAAGCCCCTTTGACGGCATCTAAGCAGCTCGCATTAGAACAAAGCCTATTCCATTCCTACTCTATTCTGGGCAAAATGTAACTACTAATTTCATTCCCATTCCATTCCAGTGCTGCCACCATTTTATTTGCATTCGATTCCAGGGTTGTGGAAGTGCGGAATCGTTCCAACTCTGGAGTGGCAACTCCTCAACACTGGTGATAGTCACCAAGGCACCCAGTTCAGTGTGAATGCTGTCCTCACAGCCCATCCAAAGCTGTTATTACTGTAACAAACTCTAGTACGACGAAGTAGTCGAATTCGGAAGCCTGTTGTGCAGATTTGTACCTTGCATTGTTTCCGGTATTTTTTATTTCTTTTGTATTTTATAATGGACAACAACCGTTGTAATCTCGGTATTGTTGCCAAACCTGAAGGTTTTATCATCGGTGCACTTTTAAATAAATACATATATGCCACAGCCGCAGCTCAGCGATGAGCACTTACACTGCGACTTAGGTGTTTCGTAAGTATTCATTTTGATTGCGCGATAATGATATTTGTCTTCTGTTAGAATTAAAAAAACCAAAACAATATTCAACATGATGGATAATTTTGGACACCCGCGGCATGTGTGATCTGAGCATTTGTTCTTTTCATCTGCAGTGTATCTCTTGCTTACTACCTATAGAGTATACGATGTTGTGGACGGAAAAGATGCTGCGACCGACTCCGAGCAATAAAAACATTCTGTTTATTCTCATGTCGTTGAGCTCGTGGTGACGAGTATGAGTAGCACTGTCATATTTGGCGATGCCAAGGCTGAACCGATAGACTGCCGCAGAGCTATCGCCCTCAGCTCTGCACTGTGAGGAATGGCACGATTTTGGTGAAGTGATTGCGGCTCCAGAGAGGTGTCGTTGCTGTTGACATGTACCGCAAGCAGGATGACATACTAGAGAGCAGGAAAGAGAGCGTTTGGAAGCCGTGCATGGTAGTTGACGCCGAGGTCAGGAAATGAGGCAGCAGACGGGGGAAATCGACCCTGTTGTGCTTTCAGTCCGGCTCGATCAGTTTGGAGTGTACAGCCTCGGACTGAAAGGGGGATGCCGGCCGACTGCGGGGCCGATGCAACATCCCCTAAGATGAGGAACCGAACTGAGAGCGAATGCCTGACATGGCAACGATGAGGAGACCCTGGTCGGCTAGCAACATGCCTTGTGAACAGTGTGAAGATGTCGATGAATATTCACTTGCCAAGCCGGTGGGGCAAGCAAGGTGGTCGCAGCCCATTGCTGGGAGATGCCGGTGCTAGATGCGACAGAGCAGAGGTGGTTGTGGAGGCGCTGCAGATGTGGAGGCTGAGAAAGTTGAATATGTGCCTACTGCATTTTCATCCGAAAAGGCAGAGCCATTGCCATGCCCTTGGCCACGAAGAACATTCCCCTGGATAGCAGGTGCTCGGAGTCAATCATCATGTCCAGGTCACCAATCTGTAGCACTTTCGATCTTGAGGACGGAAGAGACGGTGCAACAGACTCTGAGTTTAACTGTGAAAACATTCTCTTTATTCTCGTACCGTCAAGCTCGTTCCGATGAGTAGCTTGCTTTTATACACTGCAGTCATTAGCATTATAGTTGATCTAAGTATTTTGCAACACTATTAATACGGCAGATTGGGCGAGTTGGTACGGCATAATTATGAACCAGCGCAAAGGTAGACCAGTTACTCAAAATCCAAATACACAAAAATATACACTCGCACAGCGCTGATGTGAGTTTTTTGTGTTTGGATTTTTGGTAACTGTCTACCTGTGCGCTGGTTCGTAATATTGCAACACTGCCGTCTTTAGGTGGTGTGGAGGCTGAACCGATGGACCGCCAGAGGCCCATATCTGTATCTGTTTCATATACTGAATGCCTTTTTGCACGGCTCTGTGTTTACTTTTGTCTTCCAGATTTTTACTGCTCACTTGTTTATTTAATTTTATTTAGAGGATACTACTGGCCATTGAAGGCCCAAGAAGGAGTGGGGTACAACATATGCATTCACACACCTACAACAACAAACAAATAACACGACATTAAGAGGTTAACAACAACTAACCAGCAAATATACAGGATATATATATTTAAAAGGAGGGGGGGGAGAGGGGGGGGGGGCGGCGGCACAGCATGCATCAAGCAGCATGTAATTCAATCATTTGTAATAATAGATGTGAAATTTAAAACTCATATTTAAGATTGAACATTATCAAACAAATGTGAATTTAATTAAGCTATAAATTTTATATAGACTGTTACTTTTTATACAATTTTGTCTAGATTTGTCAGGATACAATCTGCAAGTATGCATAAAGTAACTGGAAAGTTGAAAGAAGCAAATTAGAGATTGCAAAACCTACTTCTCAATAGATATTTTTTTCCCAAAGTATTTACGTGATAGTGCAGCTGAAATAAGGCTCCTTTTTCAGTTTTTTTTATTTGAAACACCTTAAAAATACATTCTTTTCTAAGATTTTTTTTATTATTATGCTTGGAAAATTAAGTTACCGATTGTGTTCAGTTTATTCTAAACTATTTATATGAAATTCCAGAGTGCTTTTGTGCATAACAGTGGCTAGATAAGGTTTTTATAATTTCTGATGAAACAAACTGACTAGTTTCTCTTTGGTGACCGTTTCGCCAAGGTGACAGCAGAACAAGTAACGGATCCCGACGTCAAACTGCAGGAATTTGAGATATATGTTTTCTTAGCGAATGCACGCCACTGTTGTGACATATTTGAATATCCTTATCGCTTGCTTGGGCTCAGCGGGTAATGCAGGTCGGCACTAGCGTGAGTATAAAGGCTGAACTGCATAAAGCGATTTAGCGAGCGACGGCGACAGCGACGAGTCAGCAACGTATTACGAAGATCTCTTACTATCGCTCGTCGCGTCACTCGGTTTTTGGATTTCTAGAAAACATCGTTCCGCTTTCATGCGGCTTGCGTCGTCGCGCGAGTGACCGAGCGTCAGCGAAGCGGGTCGCCGTCGCTGTTCTCGTCGCTCGCAAAATCGTTTACATTCGGTTTATACTTCACGCTGTCAATAATATCGACTCGAGCGCGCATAACTTCATTTCCACGGGAGCGCGTGTAAATCAAACCCTAAACCAAGACGGGGGCTGCAGCCAGCAGCTTTGAGAGCGTCATAAAATGGATTATAGTTTGACAGAAGCAAGCACACACTTCGCTAGCGCATTCCAGCCTTGAGCGCTCGAACTTCCGAAAACGAAACCAGATTTTGCTACATTTTGGCTAGCTCGAAACATTTTTTTAAAAATATAGGGTGTCTTTTAGCTATAATCTAGACTAAGAGAAATGTGTACCTTCCCAAATTATATTTATGTCGCCGTACTATATAAGTAATAATTGTGTAATATCGTTACGTTCATATAAAATACGGGGGGTGTCACCGGACCTTCGTCTGAAACGAAAAGTCTGCTATATATACCGAGCGGGTTTCTGTTATAATTGAGTAGGAGTGTCGGGTTGGGAGTGCCTCTGTTCGTTGTTTGTGTATGTAGATGCTTGTATGTTGATCTTGTGGTATGTGCTGTGATGTATGTGTTGGTATGCTGCCGTCCGTGTTCGAGCGTGTCACTTCCACAAATGCCGAAATGTCCTTCATTTTTGTAGTTTTCCGCATACTCACTAGGTGGCGCAAGCAGCCGCCCAATTTTATTTTAGCTTTGTTTGTACGTAGTCCATTTATGTGTAAGGAACCACACCACATAGCTACAGTCTAGTAGAAAAGTAACCGCGTGTTTAAATGGCGCATAGCGCCGGCGTTCAGTTCGTCTTCGTTCGCTGGCCGTTTCGGTAGCCGATTCGTACCCGGAAAGCCGCAAAATTTGCGTACACACGAGATATGAGTGGATACGTCGAAACGTCGCGTACAACTTTGCTCGCGGTAAAGAGGTGAGCGGGACGTCGGTAACGCCGGTCGGGTAGGGTCGGTGTCGGAGCTATTCGTCGTCGTTCGCGGCAAACGGGCTTTTTCAATAAAGTTCATGTCTGTGGTCGCGAAAAGATAACTGCTGTGGAAATTACCCGGCGTCGGTGACAATGCAACCGGCTTGAGGCCTAGGCGATCGGCTGAACCGCCACGCGAACGAGACCTGCTCGTTGGGGAAGCACGCTGCTGGATGCAGTCGATGATCGCTCCCACTGTCGCGTAATCGCCGTAATGGATACGGCGTCGGCGCTTGGGGGTGAATGCTTGCGGTAGTTCAGCACGTATGGACGATTACGAACGAACACGTGCAAACTACGCTTTCGCTGCGGCGAAAAGCCGTGTAAAGCGCTGGGCCTCGCTCGTCGAACCCGTCTTGCGTCAAACGGCTGCCGTTGTAAAAAAACACCCCTAGACGTGTAATTGCAGAACGAAGTACACGTTCAAAGATGTTCATTATACACGAGACCTTGGGTGCAAACGAAATACACCGAGCCTCGCGTGTAAAACGAACACCATTTGGGGAGTCCGCCCTGGGACAACGGTTTACACGTCCAGGGGTGTACTTTTTCGCTGTGTGTGTAGAAAGATTCAAAGGAATGTGTTACTTTAGTTCAAGAGTAACTGCTACTTTCTCATTAATCTGGGTGTCTTTTTTATAACCAGTAGTTGCTTCTCAGTGTTTCGTGTTGTTAATAATGCCTCGAGTTTTGACGCATTTATTTTTTTTTGTGCTTTATTTCCCTTGAAATACACAGACGCAAGCTGGGGTGAAACCGAAAAAGGGTAACTTGTGTTGTAACGCGTTTCTCTCCAGCGATAGCTAAATATAATTGATAGAAAATTGAAGCGTTACTTGTAATCCGTTAAATTCAATTTGCCTTAGACTCTGAGACATTCGCCCCTTGGCCAAACGGCGTAAAGACATTGGTTTCAGCCGATCGACGGCCGGTATCGTTGTATTCTCCGTACAATTCATGGGATTAAAGGTACCATGAAATGAATTTTGGGCTGGAATAAATATATCATTTTCTGCACCAAAAGAAAACTTGTACGGAAGTTAGAAAGCCGAAAAGCCTGGTTTTAGTGCGAAAATGAAAAAGAAAAAAATCCGAGGACAAATAAGCACTTGTCATGAGTTGTGATTGCGAAAGCATTCTCGGCGCCGAGAGGCGCAGAAGCGGCCGCAGCGCCGAAAGGGAGTGCGGCGGTGCGCCGCGCTAACCGCCGCGGCTCGCTGGTGTTTGCTGCGCCGCTAGGTGAGGCAGCGGCGGGAGTGCAAAGCTTGGCGCGGCGCGTGCTGAAATCACGTGTCGGTTGACGACGTTAGACCTCAAAGCGTAACGATAGGCCCAACGTTAGGTCTAACGTCAGGTCAGCGCATAGCCGTGTCCCTCCCTCCCGCTGCACCGCCAGCAGTTCGGCTGGTCCCTTAGCAACGATGACGCCGTTGCTATGGAGCCACAAGGCGCGTCGCAGCCAATAGACCGATCTCACCAAGCGTTCCACGCATGCGTGACGCCGCCATAACTGTAGTTCATAGGAGGCACAGCCAGTTCACGAGAGAGCTCATGCCGCCTCGTGCTATGCTCGCGCAGACCTCCAGCGGGTTTGTCGCGCGTGCAAAAAGACTACAGCTCCCACGATGCTTGGCGGCAGCGGTGGCGTTCTCAAACTACCTGGTGAGATCGGTCTATTGAAATTCAGGTACGATTTTTATGCTGCAGACAGAAAACGCCGGCTTCGCTTCACGGGACAGTTAATGTTTTCTCATTAATATCGCCGATTATTACTTATCTCCTTTAATTCGAAAGCTCTCTGCCTTTTCACTGCGGTGCATCCACGGTGCCCCAAACACGCCAGCCGAACCCGGCTGACGCGCTGTGCAGGAACATTACTTCACTCGGACGTGTGCGGTCGTCACCAATCAATCAAGTATTCAAATTCGCGTTCGTAATCAATGAGTGCCGCGACGGCACTAGTCACTTGTGAATCACGCAAGTTCCACGGTATGCTTAAAAAACACGTTGTAAGCTTGTAGTCATCGCATCCGGTGCGCCAGCACGTCACGACCACGTGATTTCCTACTTCACTATTGAGTTGAGGACTAAAGGAAAGCTGAATTGGTTTTAAATACGAGTAGAAAAAAAAACACTTCCACCTTGGTAACTATAGCACCCAGCCATTACAAATATCATATACGTTCAACCATTTTATGCGTGGACTAGCCAGAAAAGCGCCTCCAAAGTAGCGCTGAAGCCACACTCCTCCGAAGTAGGGAGAAAAGGGAGAGGGGGTCAGTCGACGTCACGGAAGGACCGGCTTGGGGGACCCGCCGTGTCTGGCCACGCTTCTCTCGTAGGCTGCTGACGTTCAGAGCCGTTGCCGTTCTGCAAGCTGCATAGAGCTTTTGCTTTTATCCGTCCATCAGTCGTGCTATCGATTCGATCGCCTGCCATGTTTATTGTCTTCTTGCTTGTTCACAAGGTTGCGGAATTTTCGTGGCGCTGAAATGGCTGACTCGTACAGCTGCGCAGCAGTCGGCTGCACTAAGCGGGATTCACCCTCGATTTATTTGTAGTCATTTCTTCATAGATGGCGCAGACTTTTTTTTTCGGAACAAGCGAGTTGCATGAACGCTGCTGTGCATGCAGGTCGGGCGCTCGGGCCGGGCTCGGGCCACGGGCTGTTCGCCGCCGATCTCGAGATGAATCTTCTACGCCCTGCATGCGTCCGCCACTGCCGGAAGCGGCCAACGGGCGGCGCGAGATACAAGCCAGCCAAGGCATAGATTATGGTAGCTTGCATCAAACTTGTACGTACCTCAACTACTCTACTCAAGTTACTGTAGTTGAACTACTTTTCTGCGTAGTTTAGTAACTTTCAATTACATTTTTTTTTTCGGCAATTAGTAGTTTACTTTAATTACTTTTTTTTAGTAACTTCTACTCAAGTTACAAATTAGTTTCGAATTTTGGTGGTTGTTTTGCCTATCAACAAACATTCCTGTACAAAGAAGATAAGATGTTTGAAGATCAGCTGATATTTCCAAAGAGGGGGAAGCATGTGGTATTGAAAGGGGAGGGAAAGAAAATTGCTTGGAGAGTCCGAAACCCCCCCCCCCCCCCCAAAATTTTCACAAGCCCCCTCCCCCCCCCCGCCCCCCCCCCCCCCCCCCTACACACACACACTGCAACAACACTGCTGCGAGGCGCGGGGAGCGAACAGAAACGACGCAAGAGAGGCCGAGTAGCTGCGGGATTTGCGCCAAAGAATGGCGTTTCTCTGTGTCCTAAAGTTCAAACAGACTCGACGCCTTTGAAGAAAGGGCTAGTCCCCGTTTCTCCCCAACCTAGAAACTCTCGCCCACTACAAGAGGTGGACACACTGCATCCTCACTCAAAGGAGGCAACAAAATGCAGCACCTGCTCTGAAACTCTTCTGGTGCTCCCGCAGTCTGTGCTGTACTCGAAGAATCGCGTGCTAAAAGGCAACGCAGAGATTACCTTGTTGCGTTGCCTTTTCTCCCTAAACTCAGAATATGCAGATCTTCAAAAATTCAAATGTCATTCGAGAAACCTGTAGTAATTCCCCCAACGTTTTTATATAAAAAATAATAAACAAGCAGTGTTGGAAGTACTCTATGTACATGGTACTTAAAGTACTACTGTTTAAAAAAAAAATTGTACTTTACTTAAAGTAACTTCTCTGAACATGTACTTGTATTTTCTAAGGAAAGTAAAACTCCCGACTTCAATGTACATTTCCCGATTTTGAAAACAAAAAAGAATGACGGTATTGTCACGTGAAAACGCGCTCTTTCGAGACGTCATTTGGTCATTTCTCTGAGTGAAGTAATGGCGGCTGTAAGACCGATGGAAATAAGGGCCTTCAAGTTGGTTGTGTCAAATAGCTCGTCAGCGAGAGTAAAACAACTACTCTGCGTCGACTTCACCTTTTACAATATTTGCTGCCATTTCCATAAAAAACTGATGCACCTCCGATTACCCCTGGAGCAATGCATAGCACTTAAAAAAACACAGCATAGGGAATGAAAGGGCATCATGAAAGGTTGTACTAAAAGTGCTTGCACTTTACATTGATATATATTGTATTTATATGCGTTACTTCAAGTAGATTGCACCCGGTGTTCTTACTACTTTACTTGAACTACATAACCTCTCATTAACTTTGTACTTCACTTAAAGTACTTTTTAAATGTACTTTACGCAGCACTGTAAACAAGCAAACACTGTCTAAACAGTCAAGCTCAAACAGTGCTAAATCTCAAAGTTCAAACGACACATTCGCAGTACATCATTGACCAAACAAACAAGAAAGTCAAAAACAATTAGGCACGCAGAAGCAGAACCAGCTAATAAAGCATTTCTGTGAAAAAAACAAGCCGATTCATATTTGGCTAGCACAATTTCGCTAACGGATCAAAACCTTTGTACTTTCTTTTTGCGATAAAAAAACATATAAAAGTAACTTCAAAAGAAATTCGCTACATTTTTTACGGTAATTAGTAATTTTATCAATTACTTTCCATTTGAGTAATTTCTACTCTACTGAAATTAGTTTTGACGTCAATACTCAGTAACTTAACTTAATTACTTTTTTGAGTAACTTGTACATGTCTGGCTTACATAACGTAAAACAAGCTCTGATTTCCGACTGGGCTCGAAGTTTCAACCACGTTTGAAATAATCGAAAATGCAGGGTGTGGCGGTGCGGCCGGATCGGCACATTTGGCCCGCCTTACAATATTCGAATTCCAAACGTACGTACCTGAAACTGGGCACATGAACGTCGTTTTGCAAAAAAAAAAAAAAAAAAAAAAAAAATATATATATATATATGGGTGGTTTCATCTCAAATCGTGCAGGCAAAAAGGGTCGAATTTTTAATTTCGATGAAAAAAATATATGTTATGGCGCCGTTTTTAAAAACGCAGTCGCCGCAGACCGCAAGTTCGTCGGATTTTTTGTTCGCGACTTATGAATTTTTAAAGAGGCCGCGGCGAAAAGCAGTGTTTTTCACACCCGTCGTGGGTCGGATGTTTCGCTTGATCTCCCGCCGTGGATTTTCAGTCCACATTATATTATCTTTTTTAAAGCACTCTGTGGACACATTTAAAAGGCTCCAATACCATAAAATAATTTTAGGCGTTTTGCTTTTTTTCTGTAAAAATGTCAAAAACGCCCCCTTGGTCAATTGTTGACGAACTTTGACAATTAATTACTGGCGATCTACTTGGGTTACATCAATACTTTTTATGTCCACGGAGAGCCCAAAACACGTTCTTTATATGTATTATAAAATAACTTGGCTGTATAAAATATTCTTTGCGGTACGTTTACGTTAATGTTATGTGAAAACCAAAAAGTACCATTTTTGAAATTGATTTTCTCAAAAAACCCATTTTTTATTTTTTTTATTTTTTGTTAAAATGTAGATGTGATAGTTTTCTACGCGAAAATCAAGTCTAGAAAGTGTATATTTTGTTTGTATGTTTTATATTTAAGCATCAATATCGTACAAAAACATGTTTTTACGGCACGAAATGGACTTACGAATTGCGCGTCTTCACAAGCTTGGAAATAGTTTTTTTTATTTTTTTCAACCTTCCCACATAAAAATGAAATACAGTATTTCCACCCTGTTATATTTATTGATTATTTAAATTTTATTATAGGCGGCAAGCTACATTGGGAGGAGTTCCAAAAAGAGAAAGCAACACTTCTTAACAGACCAGCAGATGTCGTAAATTTTTCACGTGTAGGAGTCGGCAGACTTCGTATTGACTCGGGGCCCTCATTGGCCTGCATGAACGTCCCGCCCTTTCGGAGCCAGCAGATGACCACGACCTTTCGCGCTCGTTGTGTTAGATGGGACGGCCCGTGACAGTAAAGCGAGCAGCGCACCCTGTGTCACAAGGAGTGAAATGGTACGATTGTGTCGTTGACGCGGCGAACAGTGACAGCCACCCCGGGAGGAGTCAGTCAGAGTATTGCACAAGGGAAAGCAAAGGAATCGTTGCCTGAAAGGATGAGGACACCACGGCCTTACAATGTCGACGGTCAACAACTGTTCTGCCAGCCAAAACAACGCCGCGTGCGCGCTAAAACCGGCGGCGCGGGACAGAAATCCCACAGACGCACCCACGAAGATGGGCGGTTTCGTTAGGGATGTGGGGAAATTTGAAACCAGCCATCCGTGCATGCGTGAAACGATACCGCCTGTTTGGCCCAGCTTCGAGCGCCCTATCCTTACCTTGAAACGGCTGTGCTGTCTCTCTCTCTCCGGGGCGATCCGATAGCACCGAAGGGTTATCTATTAAACTTGAGGAAGAAAACGAGAAGGGGCTGTTTAAGTTTAATTATCCCCACCAACCCGCTCATTCTGTCCTTATAAAGGGCTATCTCTTTTGGAAACAGCAAAGCCCGGAGACTGACATTAAAACGAGCGTGTTGGTAAATATACTTGTGTTTGTATTTTGCCCGGAGACTAGTTGGGTCGAAGTCAGCCTCCTTGTCAACTATAACCGTTTGTGAAGAGTGGGCTTTTCCCGAGATGAAAAGTCAGCGCCGGCTGACGTGCTCTTCTGAAAAAGGGACGGGGAAAGAGAAAGTTTGAGTAACTGCAGAAACTACCTCGAAAGCTCCTCTCCCGATATGAAGCTTCAGGCATAGTCTCGGTTACCTTCTCGCGCATCGCCTGCTCGAATCTATTCTTCACTTTCTTTCGCACAGCCACTGTTCCTCACAGCCGTCGTGGATGTGCGTAACAGAGGGAAATACAGATTCGAGCATCATCTGGATGCCGTCATCCTGCCAGACTTCAGTGTCGTGGGACCGACTCGTGTGTGTTTCTTCGCCCCGCTGAACTTAGTTTCTCGGGTGCGTTTTTGAACGTTTTTTTTTTTTTTAATGTTTTCTTACTAACTGTTTGTTAGCACTGTTCAGTTGTTGGGTTTATTTTGTCATGGCGTAGCGGCCTAGGCGGTGATGTAGAGAGCGTGTTCGCACGCATTTGGTTGCGTCCCATTTAGGGAATGCCCGGAGGAGTTGGTTTATCTTCTTGCCATGTGCGGCTGAGTTTTCCCGTCTTTATTAAATTATTGATTTTTTTGTTTGTTTTACCTTTACGTGCCGTCGACTTCTTTGTCTGACTCTCCACCAGGCGTGGACCTATCGTCTTGCCACCACTCCAACCTAAATACTTTATTTTTTTAACGCAATTTTCGTTAAGATCGCAGTTGGGCAATTTAATTCCTATTTATTTATTTTTATTTCCTACCCCTCCCCATGACACACTCTCTGTGTGTTTCGGACCGTTTCTGTGTCACCACTTTTGTGTAGTACGGAAGTGAAAGGACATTCCCTGGTGACCTGTGCGATGTGCGGTGAACAAGCCCCAGTGTTTGGTTTCGTAAAGAATTGTATATAATATATCGACGATGTGGTGACTTTCTTTGTCTTAGTAATATGACAGCTAATAGCTAGTCGTGCTAGTTTACTGTGAAAGGTTTATAAATCGAAACAATACAACGTCTGTGCCTTTTGGTTACTCAAAGTCTACTAGGCCTGCTGATTTGGATATGTATCTCGTGGTTCCCGCTCTTATCAAAACATACATAAATATTCAATACCACAAAATTCGTTTATAATTGATTACAAAATGCAGAAGAAAATTCAAGAAAACTTTTTCACAATTCATAGAGACGCATGGGTCGGAATGTCTGACTTGGGTCTTGCAAAACAAAGACGTTTTTTTCCGATATTGAGACCTAAATATAAAACATACAAACAAAATATACACTTTCTAGACCTGATTTTCGCGTAGAAAACTATCACATCTACATTTTAACAAAAAATAAAAAAAATAAAAAATGGATTTTTTGAGAAAATCAATTTCAAAAATGGTACTTTTTGGTTTTCACATAACATTAACGTAAACGTACCGCAAAGAATATTTTATACAGCCAAGTCATTTTATAATACATATAAAGAACGTGTTTTGGGCTCTCCGTGGACATAAAAAGTATTGATGTAACCTAAGTAGATCGCCAGTAATTAATTGTCAAAGTTCGTCAACAATTGACCGAGGGGGCGTTTTTGACATTTTTACAGAAAAAAAGCAAAACGCCTAAAATTATTTTATGGTATTGGAGCCTTTTAAATGTGTCCACAGAGTGCTTTAAAAAAGATAATATAATGTGGACTGAAAATCCACGGCGGGAGATCAAGCGAAACATCCGACCCACGACGGGTGTGAAAAACACTGCTTTTCGCCGCGGCCTCTTTAAAAATTCATAAGTCGCGAACAAAAAATCCGACGAACTTGCGGTCTGCGGCGACTGCGTTTTTAAAAACGGCGCCATAACATATATTTTTTTCATCGAAATTAAAAATTCGACCCTTTTTGCCTGCACGATTTGAGATGAAACCACCCATATATATATAATTTGTAGAGCTCAACTCAAAGGTAATGAAATAAAAAAAATATAGAACAAAAACGGCCTCTTTGCATTTCCGATGTCCTGCATCGGACACAGGAAACATAGGAAATGTTTCCAAGTTGGCTCCCAGCAGGTACGGAGAACGCAAAAACACCCATAATGCAAAAAGAAAAGGTGTTCGGCGAGCAGAATAACCGCGATAAATAATAATTTTAATTAATTTATGAACGATGATGGAGTTTCAGTTCACATTTCGAAACAAAGAAACTTCTCTTTATGATAAAAAAGGAAATCCTAAAACCGACGAGTGTTTGTTTTATTTTGTCGTCTGGCGTCTGTTCTCGTATCTCTGCTGGGCGCGGAAGACGCGTAGGGAGGACCTAAAAATGTTATAGAAGTAAAAAAATGTAAAAATGTAAAGTTTTTTTATTTATTTTTATCTTTCGACATCTAGTTATCCCAAACACTAGCGTCAAAATCTCACGGAGTTAGAGCATTCTGCGGGCAGCTCATTTCAGTGCTGCGCCGCCATCTGCTTCCAAGGGGCCACTCGAGGCACAGACCTTCTGTACTGGCGCATTTGACGCTACTTGCAAGACAATGGCGAACACATCAAAACGCCTTAGCCAGGCAAAAAAAAAAAATAATTGGGTTGTGGGTTAGTTCACACAGCCTGAACATAGTCTGCCTCAACGGGCACTTGTCACTGGGCTGTAGATGAGCAATTTCGCCAGTGCAGTACAACCGCTAGCCTGGGGTCTTTAACGTGCACCACGCAGTAGTGATACGTGACCGCACGCCGGTACGATGCTCATCTAGATTGAAACGGGCAGGGGTGGGGATCGAATTAGTCCAGACAGATAAGGTAGCACCGTTTTATTTCACCGTGATATAGTAACCACCGAATTCAGAAACCTCACTCAAACTACACTCAAACTGAAGGGCCCTTCCACTTCCTCGAGGAAGGCTCAAGGGCCGGCGCTGGCCAATCGCGACGGCGGATCCGTCCTCGCGATTGGCCAGCGCCGGCCCTCGCGCCTTCCTCGAGGAAGTTGAGGGGCCCTTGAGTTTGAGTGTAGTTTGAGTGAGGTTTCTGAATTCGGCGGTAAGATTACCGTTGATAGAGGTGTTCTAAACGGACAAGAACATAGTGAATTCTCGAGGTCATTTATGAAGACACTAAACTGATTTAGAGGCTCATGTGATTTTGTTAGGCCTAAACATTAGAAAGGTAAAAAAAAAAGAAGAAACCTACACTTCGCATTTGGTAGAAATGCATTATCTACCTATTGAAGGCCCGCCTGGTTTTCTTACCAATAGGCGAAACGGGAAGTAATAAATTTACGAAAAATGCGTTTTGGGCGCCAAAAAGCAAACGTCACAATTCTATTTGCCTTTACAGCAAGCCCTTGTTTCTTGGAAATAAAATATCCTGTAACTGTTCAAAACAATATATAAGGTATCACCAAAAAAATTTACAGGGTTATTTTTTTCACCGCAAAAAATAAACTAGGAATCGCCGAACGCTCATCCTCCGCCGAAAAGGTAGCGCTGGAGGTCACAACCAGATGCCAGAGTTTCAGCCCGATCCGATGCCTTATTCAAAAGTTATAGGTGGTTTTCTGAAACTTTCAGTGGGAAAATGAAGCCTATTTCTGCCCTTTTCGGTTTCTGGTGCCCATAGAGCCCCATGTATTCGAAAACTCCTACAGCCGCCATTTTCCCATTGAAATTTTCAAAAATCACATAATTTTTTAATAAGGTATCGGATCGGGCTGAAACTTTGGCATCTGGTTGTGACTTCTAGCGCTACCTTTGGGCGAAGAATGAGTGTTCGGCGATGCCTAATTTATTTTTGCGGTAAAAAAAAAATTAAATTTTGTTTGTGGCACTTTTTACATCATGCTTCTTTTTTTATTTTTCATGTCATCTAGCCCCCCAATGAGATCTACAAATATTAAAAACCAATCAAATAATGTTTCATAAAATAAATATATTTCGGAATAAGTATTTTACCCGTCTTTGCCATGTATTCAAATATCTGTTTTATCTCAAAATACATCAAAATACGCAAGCTAGCCTGCACCCTCACCATTGCTTCAAAATACATATTAGGGTATCTCTGTTCAGCCCTGCACGATCTTAGGGTGCTTACGGGCCTCGATTGTAGCACATGCAAGCGTTTGTACAGGCTTGCTTTGTGACGTGGCATACAAAAAAATTTAATCAAGAAAATTCCCGCCTTCAAAGTCCTATCAGACATTTTATAGGAACCTGCTGAAGTCTAGTTACAACGTGCAACATGTGTTGGCGTCTCCACCCTTATAACTGTTCGAAAGCAATAATCTGTTTTGCTTTCAAACAGTTCTATCTTATTTTGATTATTTACTTCCAATTACTTATGCGGAAGAGATGAGCGCGTGCAGTTTCTGCGCTTAATGTTGTTGAGAAAATCGTGTCTTTTTTTTTTTGGCCCGTGTAAATAAATTACGCATCGCGGGAAGCTGAAACTCTGTGAGAATGTGACACCAGCAGTTAGAATAGAGCTCGAAAGATTGAGAGGGTGATGTCAACTGGATAAGATACAAAAAGAGAAATAAGAAATATCTCTATGAATGACGGGCACCTGACCCGAACATTCTAAAAAGAACTTATGTTGTGGACACCTTTAACATTTATTTCACTTACGAAAAGAACAACTTGTAAGCAAAAACTGAAAAAAAAGTCTTTTTTTTTTTTGCTGCCAAGTGTATTTTACTTATATCAATGTCACATGCGTCCAAAACGTTAGTTCTTGTTTTGAAAATATCAGACTTAGGTGGACGTAGGCTTATCCACTGCACAATGGCGGAACAACCGACATTGCGGAACGTGGGACTCTGAAACTTTGGGGGATAGTCATAAATGCTGCAAGCGCATACTTCTTTGTACCTTTAGCTTGCGCTCTCGCTGCACGAGTACTCTTCCAGCTAAAGTGCAATCTAACACAAAGACATCACTCTTGTATCCGCAATTGTGCTTTGATTCCACAACTTGCGACAGAGGTCAAACTTTCGAAAGGGTCTATTTAGCTTGCCAGAAGCACTGTTCGTAGCTTGAGCGTTACATGCGCCTCCTGTTTTATATTTTGCACTCCCGTACCCTGAAGGAATATTTCCTTCAGGGTACGGGAGTGCAAAATGTCAATAAGATGACATGATCACGTAAGGAGAAGCCCACATATTACTCCCAGTGGACGAGGAAAAAAAAGACACAAATGGTTGTTGTTTATTATGCCCTAGTTTCATAGAGCGACAATTAGAAGCAACCAACACCAATAAGCCTCAAGGTAATGAAGCAAACAATCACCGCCCCACCCCCCCCCCCCCCCCCCCCCCTTTTCCGTTTCGATCTGGATGAGCATCGTAGCCGCGTGCGGCCATGTATTACTACTGCATGGTGCACGTTAAAAACCCCAGGCTAGTGGTTGTACTGCACTTACTAAATTGCTCATCTAGAGCGGAGATACAAGTCACCATTATAAATACTGAAACGCAAAGGACGAGACACAAGAATGAGGACACAGGACAAGTGACAACAGAAGTCAGCAAGGGACGCCGCAGCACGAGTCACCAAGGAACAAGTCTCAGCACAAGTCAGCAAAGGACGAGACACAAGAACGAGAAGGACACAACAGAAGTCGCTAGTTGAGGCAGACTAACTTCAGGCTGTATAAACATACACACAGACGCAGATGAAGCACGCACGCAAAGATATGTTTGACAGGCATGTTGTTACTTCGTGCTTTTGAAGTAATCACGAGCAGATGCAAGCCTGTGAAAGATACATTCGTGCCCGTGCTTCATTTGCTTGAGGCTTGTCGGTGTGGGTTGTTTCAAGTGGTTACTTTCGTTTGACTTGGGCATGAGCGTAGCGATCCCGCGACCGCCCAGAGCGGCAGTGCAACCGGGAGCTCGCGCTGTCATACTTTGAAGCATGCTGTGCAACGCGCACCGGGAGCAGTACACCGTGGCCGCGGTAGCAAGCGGTAACGCCCTTCTAAAGGCCCATAAACACATTTGCGTTTGAGAGTGTTTGAGTGTATTTGACTGCGTTTCGGCTGGAAAAACCAGGATATTCCTGCTTCGTATGCCGCGTGCCAAGTTACTCTTTGAATTAAATTCCATGCTTCATACAAAGCATATATGTGCCGGTGACTCTCTTCCCAGCGCAGTCGTTCAAGCTAGAACACAATAGACCGATCTCACCAGCCAGTTTGACTACGCCACCGCTACCGCAATGCATCAAGGGAGCTTCAGTCTTTCTGCCCGTGCGACAACCTCGCTGGAGCTCTGCGTGTGTAGAGCATGAGGCGGCACGAGCCGTCTTGTGCACTGCTGCCTGCCTCCTGCGAACTAAAGTTATGGCGGCGTCACGCACGCGCCAAACGCTTGGTGAGATCGGTCTATCGTGTGTATGGGCATTTAAACACCCTATTATACGAAGCATTTATTTCTACTGGGTCGCTAAACTCGTCAAACATAAAGTTGGGGCCGAAGTTCGCAGAGCGTGCTGATTGGACTCTCGCCACGATGGCGTCACGCGGGACGAGATGTCAATCATCCGAACTCTCTCGGTGCTCAAATTCCAACGACATTGTAAAACACAAAGACGCAGCGAGCTTCATTGGAGCGCGCACGAGCAACACCGTGTTGCCAGGTGATTGAACGACTGCACTGATGTCGTCGCGCCCGCGTGTCCCTACATCCCTACGCCGCGCTGAAGTCAAGGCTGTCTAGATTGTCCCTAACCGGGCTGTGAATATTCTGAACTTTCTCGTCGCGGCATTGCCGTTTGTGGAAGTTATTGTTGACAACAAATGTGACGTTTCACAACTTTGGAAAGGAGTTATTTGAGGCCAAAATCTTCGCCTCGGAATCGAGGAGAAGATTGAACTTCGTGATATTGTCGAGCCATGCGCGGTGAACGCGGCTTTAGACCTCATCTTCCGCCACTGTCATCAAAGCTACCGGAATCACCCAGAGGCGGTTCAGATGACGTCAGTAGTGTGTGAGAAATGAGTTCGCGACGGAGGATGGCGTGGAAAAACCGAGGGAAGGGAAATCAAAAGAGGTACGACCAAGACATATATAGACACACACAGATAGGTGTCAGGGAGTGAGGTAGAAAATGTTTGGGAAAGAGGGGGGAGGTATTCAAGAAGGTGGATATCCCTTCTCTTCCAAGATTTTTCAGTATACCGTTTCGAAATGTATGGGCACCATATAGGAAGCTATGGTCTGGGGCTGGTGCGATCGCCTTCCCTCCTTCCACCTTTATGCCCCTTGAGCTCTCTTTCGATCCCACTGGAGGGGGTGACTCGCCCCCGCCACATCAATGTTTCCACGCCCCTGCTTAAAGGCGTTCCAACTGAGTGACAACGAGAAACAGCACACCTTGCAATTGTTTTAAAATAATTGTTCTAGAGGTTCGGAAATTAAAATAGTTCGCGTTCTATGAATTCGCGAGCGGCCATGACGGACTTTGAGGAGAGAGGCTCGTGCTAGGGCTCGTATACTTACCGCCGAATTCAGAACTCTCACTCAAACTACACTCAAACTGAAGGGCCCCTCCACTTCCTCGAGGAAGGCGCGAGGGCCGGCGCTGGCCAATCGCGACGACGGATCCGTCCTCGCGATTGGCCAGTGCCGGCCCTCGCGCCTTCCTTGAGGAAGTGGAGGGGCCCTTCAGTTTGGGTGTAGTTTGAGTAAGGTTTCTGAATTCGGCGGTTCGTCTCGCCATACCATGGACCAATTGCGAAGGCTGAGCAAGCGCGAGCGGCTAGCCTTGACTGCCTTGACTGAAGTCCACTCGCTGCACGAGCTCTCGTGTATCCGCCGACGCTTCATCCAAAGCAACCAGCTCGCTCTTTTAGCATGCGCGGTTAACAATAGACCATGCTAAAGTGAAACGAAGTTTAGGTTTGCAGGCGCGTTCGGTGGCGTCCTTTTATTAGAGTTTTTATACCCTTGACGTCAGGGTCAAGATTTTCAGTTGTGAACGACAAATTCAATAATGCGAGTCCGAAACGACGGTGACAAGCTTGATTGGGTACCATGAAAACTTGGATTCATCGCGTTCTTAAAACGTCACCGTCAATAGTGACCACCTGACATTACTTTTATTTCCGTTGATGAAAGCAGAATTAATACCAATATGGCTAATCTTGAAAAGCCGTCCACACCGGCGCTTTTACTAGCCTACGTGGCCCATAGCCATTAATCAGAAGAAAAAAAACTATAAAATGATTTTATCCCGCTGCTGGGGTGGAGGTGAAATCCGCCCGAAAGCGAACAACGCTACTCCGCTGATTCTGACCCAGTCACGTCGGGCTACATTTCGATCGTATTCAAAATCAAAAGGCTGAGATAAATTAAAGGAACGGCAGGGAAGTTCATCAAACTTTCTGAATTTATCGGCGGATATAAGAACAATATTAGACTGTAACCTTCGACGGTGTTGGTTTTAGGATGCAATTATCCCAAGCCTCCGGCGTGCTTGTCAGAGACTATGAAACCTGTTGGTCGCAGCTGATAATCTTTTGTCGTGTCGTCACACGTAGATGAACCCCGGACACGACGATAAATGGATCTGCGGGTTTGTGAGAAAAAGAACTTCGCGACAATCTTTCGGTCCCCCCCCCTCGCCCCCCCCCCCCCCCCCACACGCACACACACACTATGTCATAACACAACGAATATTTGTGTTTGACGAGTTTAGCGACCCTGTTCGTCAAAATCTAGTTTCGGCAGCACTTGCAAGCGTCGACCTTTCCCTCGTGTCATCAAGGAAAACGATCGTTCTCACTAATGTAGCGCACAAAAATAAAATATGCGTTTGTAGGTAGGTATGTATTTATTTTGCTCGTAAGCGCAGGCGCCACAGAGAGGCGTGCAGCCCGTACAATGAATACCTGTGAGGCCCGTCTAGGGGGTGAAAATATTAATGCACTGCGATATAATGTGCGGCAGTGATAATATACATTGAGGAATCACGAAGGATGGGTCTAATACCGTGCCACACAGGCAACTCGAATGCCATTTAGAACGAATGACATTCGTGTGATCGACGAATCGGCTAGCAATCTGTCGAGGTGGAATGCGCGACACTTGGAGTGTCGCGCGCCCATTGGCCGAACGTTTGTCCTGAGCAATAAACGAAACTCGAACTACTTTCAATCTATCTCAGTCAAAAGCAGTCCAACTGTACGTAAGGAAGCAGTAACACAAGACTACCAAACCGCAACCTGTCTTTTGATTTAAAACGCGTTCCATTTCTCTTTTTGGGGAAGTGCTCGTGTGACCGGGAGGGAGGTGGGGGAGGGGGGTGGTGTAGCGTATGGAGCCGCGAGCCGCACTTCAACACGCGAAGAGCCGCAGCTTGGCCACCCCTGACCTAGACTTATACCATCAACACAAAGTTGGCGTCCCATAGGTTCGCACGAAGGTCTTTCACAATTCTTTCATACCATCCGCATCCTGTGAAACTCGAACCACCTCGCTGCGCCCGTAGTTTTTATTCTAAATCATAACATTAAAAAAAGAAAAAGAAAAAAGGCCTTGGAATGTGTTTTTTTTTTCTAATCTACACTTATTGCATTTTCCTATGTGTGTGTCTGTTTTCAATATTTCATGCAATCACTTCCCCCTCTGTAATGGTCACGCCCTGGGGTTAGAATAAATAAGTAAATAAATATGCAGGATCGTTATAACGTCTGACTTATAGCATGAATCTCAATTACATTTGTATTGTTCCATAAAAGCTTTCAAAATTTCCGGCGATGACCCCCCAGGCTAAAGGATTTTAATTCGGGTTATAAAAAAATCTTCAGTTTTCACTTTTACGACTAGAGTTTTACCACAGAATCGCGGATTATAAGCTAAAAAAAAATCGAAACAAAAAGTGCTTGAAAGCGAACGTTTGTGCACTCCTACAAGCTGCAAAGGAAATTATTAATAATTAAGACGGTTCACTAACTCCCGTTACTTCAGTCAATAAATTTGAAGCTTGCGCGAGTTGGTACGACATCTTTAAAATATGAAAACAACGCAAAAAACGACGGACCGAATGAAGGACGACACGATCCTCTTCCTTTTTGATCCTCCTCTTTTTTGAAAGAAGACATGGTTCTCTTCCTTTTTGTTCTCGATTGTTCTTAAATATATTGCACCGCTGGGTTCAATAAAATTTAGTTGCGAGTGAGAACTCTGTCCATATCTTCCTTCATCCGGTCCGTCGTTGTTTTAGCTCTTTTCGTCTTTTAAAGTACTCCAGTCGACTCGCACATCCCTTCCCCCCTCCCCTTCCCTCCCCCAAAGCCGAAAACTGGATTATCTACTTGAGTTAAGGGAAAGATTCGACCAAATGAAATGCATGTTTCTGAGTCAAAGCCTTTAAGTATTGTAGGCGTTCTTTCTATTCCCTTTTTAAAGATTTGCGCATCCTTTAAAAAAAATTAAGAAAAAAGAAGCTTGAATACCCTTCGCACGTATCCGTCAGCCGGAAGGCTGTCTCATACATTTGCGTCTAGCAAAGGATATACGTTTACATGGATGCGACAGCAGCGCATCGGATCCAGTTAGCGAATCGGATCCACTCCAACCACTACGTTTACATGGAATCGGATCGACCAGTAGCGGAACCTCGTGTCGAAGGATCACAACGCAAACCTCGTGACTTTCAGATGGTTTCCGAGGTGTCCGGTTTGCCTAGCGGCATGCAAAGCAAAGCTCCCGTAATCCCTCGCTCCAGCACTCGGTCCGATCTGCTAGCGTATACATGGGGAGTCTCGATTCGGATTGACCATCTCAAACCACCCCGTCCCAGCGGATCGGATCGGATCCGATCCGATCCAATCCGGTTCGAGTTGTTTACATGGACCGATTCGATTCGTTAACTGTATCCGATGCGCTGCAGTCGCATGACTGCTCACGACCGGCTGCTCTGCGCGGTCGATCGTAAATGGCCCGTTATCACACTTGCGACTTATTAGGACCGGAGAGGCTAAAAACCGGTTTTAAGCATTTCGTGATGGTTTACAACCCGCCCCGCAGCAGCACAGCCGCTGGTAAGTTGTCTCAAGAGGCTTAAGGCCCGTTGCGACCCCTCAGAACAGAGTGCCTTGGAACCTCTTACTATCTCTTACGACGAGAGGACACACTGGCGCCATCTATTGGGTAGCAGTGCAAACATGGCGGTCCGGCATATTTTCTATTTCTCTCGCGCTTTATCCTTTCTTTCTTGGCTCAAAAATTTTTTGCCAACGTTATAAGCGAGCTTTTCTGATAGGTTTACGCACATCTGACCTCAGAAATCCCGCAAAACCTTGGCTCTTGTAAAATGCAATTCCAGGGTCACCGCATAGATGGCGCCAGCGGGACAGCGTGTTCTCTCGTCGTCAGAAATTTTAAGAGGTTTTAACAGGTCTTGTCTCTCTCGGTCGTACTCGGTTGCAAGTGTGTTAACCGGCATTTAAAAGCCGGTCCTGTCTCAGTCGGCCCTAGTCAAACCCAAGTGTGTGAACCAGCCCTTCAGTCACATTTCAAAGAAAGTAATTGTCAAATAAACAAAAGAAACGGGCGCCAGTTTTTGAGAAACCAGCAGCGGCAACTCTAACTTCACGTTAAAACTGTCTTAAAAACTAAAAAAACAAAAGGTCGGTTTACTTTTTTAGTGAGTATACGAAGCAAAAGTTTATTGTATGATTATGGAAAGGAGGTGAGTGTAATCCAGGCAACGAAGGCACAGTTTTTGTTTTGTTTTCCTACGTGCGTATTTTGTTTAGACAAACTATTGTACCGCTCAACTAAATTATCGACGTGCCACAAGCCAGCCTACCAACTCAATCATTAGTGTTGTGCCAACCTCCAATCGACCTCCCGATAGCACTCTAATGTGACAGCTAATTCATTTCGCGATGACGTTGTTGCCGACATGTACAAATTACTCAAAAAAGGTAGTTAAGTTAAGTTACTGAGTATCAACACCAAAAGTAATTGGAGTAGAGTAGAAATTACGCATTTGTAATGATAATTGAGTAAACTACTAACTACTGTAAAAAAGTAGCGAGTTACTTTGAAGCTACTTTCAAAGTTACTTTTTTATATTTTTGTGGTAGAAAGATGAACAGCAGTTTTGATCCGTGAAAAGCCCACCAGAATAATTTATTGGCTCACAAGCAATTAACTTTCAAAGTTCTTGATAGGACAGTTTTCCCGTTTTCCTCCTAAAGACGTCCCCAGCCAAGCTAAAAAGGCATTCCACCGACGCGCTGGGTGGAACGGTAGCGTTGAATTTGAAAAACAGGCTATGCAGGTTCGGGTAAACGAGTGTCGGCATCTTAGGTGTCCATGACGAAACATGTGAAGTTAGCCTCGGCTAGACGGTCCTTTGGAACACACTCTCCTCCTTCTTTCTTTTTCCTTCGGCAAGTTGAGATTGCTATGACTGGCCGCTCTTTATTCCCACGAAGTTCGGAGAGCACGCTGAGCGAGTGCACCTGACCGTCCAGGGTTCAAGTCTCGCGCCACGACGATGACATAATTAGGACGACTGCGCGTCTCGTTACAGTGCTAGTGCTAGGCTACTGAAAAACTAAATTGTTTTGGTTCTACAGAAGGTGAAACGTATACTTCGTCGCTGACGCCGGGTCCAATAAAAGAATCTCCCAAGGGTGACTTGCAATCCTCGCCGGCGACTACGGTATCCTGACGCACCCGACACGGAAATCGTTTTCAACAAAGAGGAGATTGCCCTGTCGTGGAAGGTCGGAAGGACGCGTAGTTGAACTACGTGAACAAGCATCGTCGCTCGTATAGTTGCAGTTGGAAGCCGGAACGTGCTTCCATGAACGGATTATCTGTGTCTGCGTTTGTGCGCGGGGGAGTCCGACTTTGCAAGGGAGTATGCGCTGACGACGAGGCGACCGTGCGAACAGGCACCTAGCTGCGAGGTCAATCCATTGGCGTCTCCCGTGGAACCCCGAAACCGCTTGAAGCAGAACTCACTAAAGGAAGACAACATGAAAACAACAACAACCCTGGGAGTGTCCTCGTCTTTCACGCTTGCAGCTGGAGGCGCGGCGCCTGCGTGCATTACCAGATTAGTTGAATACCCGACCAAGGTTTGTTAAGCCTCTCTGCCTGCGTTCGTGCTCGCCGGTGTTATGTCTTGGCTGCTCGTCCCAGTTAAGGTTCTCTTCTCTCTCTTTCTCTCTGGTGTCATTGAGAGAAGTTGAAGTTCTTTGTTGGGTTGCCGCCGATGTGATGATGGCAACCCCGATTCCGTCTAGGCCAGCGGAGATGTTGTGGCAGAGGGACAGCCAGGTGAAGGATACGAATAGATATAAGCTTGGGCCAAAGGACGCCTGTGATGCAGTTTCTACGGATGCCGAGCATAAGTGCGTGGGAACGGAATGTGTAGGGGGGGGGGGGGGGGGGGGCACTTCATCTGCTGGTGTCTTATTTATTTCTGCGCTCAAACTTTCGTGATGAGTAAAATTAGTACTGGATTTCGAAAGTAGTCAGTAGTTTTTGAGTAGAAGTTACCTGAAAAATGTAGTTAAATTAAACTACTAATTACCCAAATAAAGTTGTAATTGAAAGTTACCAAGTTACTCGGAAAAGTAGTTAAAGTACAGTAGTTGAGCTACGTCCAAGTCTGCGTTGTTGTTACTTATATTGTTTTGCGAACAAAATATATATATGTTGTTTGATTTCAGTTTTGTCCTTTGCTGGGATTAAATGATAAAGCGTACATGCGTCTCCTATATACTCTACTGTTAAGCTCGAAATCCGTCGTTCTAGGTTGCGTCCGATAGATGATCCGAGTGCGCCACCTATCGGGCAGCACTAGAACACTTCCGACGTCTGTATTTCTAGACTGAAGGTTCCGCAGTTATTGCGAAATTGAAATCTACGCTCTAATTTACGAGAAACAGTTGCCTATAAGCTGTGTTAGTGGAAACGCGTTGAAGGCGTTAAGCTTTTTAGAAGTGTAATAAGGTACCTGTCAATACTTTAAAAGAAAACAGTGACGAGTAACGCACTTACGTTACTTATTTTGAGTAACGGGTAATGTAGTTACGTTAGTCGTTACATATTCGTCCTAAGACTTTATAGAAAAAATTTTTTTTCGTCTATCTAGGCATCAAGTCATACTTCTTCCACTTACCTCGAGTACTTGAAAAAAAAACAAAAAAATGACTAAGAAAATGTGTGAACTGTCTGCATGAACATACTGTTTCTTGGCATATGACGTTTTACCTGTAACGTCGAAACTGTCAAAACGTTTTATTTCATAAATAAAAAGAAATGCGTAAATATATATGTGTTGCTTTTTATCTGCAACGGTAACGCGTTCTTTTTCTTTTAAACAACGTAAATCTGTAACGCTTTTTTTTTTTTGCAAAGTAACAAGTACACGTTACACGTTACGGGAGAGAAGTTCTGGACTCACGAAGCTAATTTGAGTCTACGACGGGGAAAGGGGAACCTTTGTCCACGAAGTACTTTACAGGGGAAGTCTCCTTGCTACGCTCGTTTATGTTTGTGTTTTGAACATGATTCCTTATTATGCACTGACACAATATGGACGATTTTTCGGGGGAACGGAGGCGTCCATATTAACGCGACATGACTGTACGTCACTTGATGCCCCGAGTGAAAAAAAGGTGCATCGATCTAATTGATGCTCACGTAGATGATGACACAATGATGACACGAATATCCTTGGTGTTTCTAGTTTAAAGAATCGGCGATTGCTAATCAAGCCGTTCTCGTAACTCACCCATGGTTTCATTCGTCTGCATTTACCGTTGGCAGAGATCGCGTCGACAACCCTGAGAACTGTCACGGGGAAATCATTGCTGGACTTCGCTGTAAGCTTCATCTGACCAACAAAGCAATAGACCCTTTCCGGAATTCAGACTGGCAACTTTGATCACTATCATCATCTGAAAAATAGCATATGTGCTATACTAATGGCGGCCTTTTGTTTACTGATGAAAGAAGAAGTTGAAGATGCTCCTAAGCAGATGATTCGATGCCTATACATTCTAGACGTTAGCGCGACGTGAAGTAAGAATTGGATGCAAGAACTGCGTAAGTTTTCATTTCTAACTCGAGCCCAGTCAATCTGTCAATAGCACACACTCGGTTTCAAAGCCCCTTGGTGTATAGAATTTTATCAAGGCGTCTATGTGGGCTGGCGCTTCGTTCTGACTGGTTGCATCTTTTTCACCATTGACACTTGCAGGTCGCTCTACTATACTGCTGCCCAATCGGTCCCTGCCTGGTCCGCCCTCCCAAGAAGTCACACGAGCAAGAATGAATTCAAATCACTTTACTGTTTCGGCTGGTCGCTGTGCCTTGCCGTTGCAGTCCTCGTCCGTGTCTTGCCCCAGTGCCTGGCGGAATCTCTCGTGCACTCTGTCACGCGCACCGGGCCGCCGGCCACCGCTCCTGCCCCCTCGCGCGCCGTCGTCCTCCTCGGCTTCCCACACTTCCCCCCCCTCAAGGCCCGGTCTTCGGGGGGCCCCGGGTGCTCACTGGTTTTGGCCGAGGAGTTGTTCTACCTCGGCCATGATGGCGTCGTCGGAAGTCGAGGGGGACGGAGGGGGCTGGTACACGACACTGGCCCGATGACTTGGCCCGCAGGATGTGGTGGCGGCCGGTGTTGTGGGGGCCGTCGTGGTGGCGGGTTCGATGGCGGCGGCTGCGGCAGCCGGTGCGGTGGCACGGTTTTCGGGAGGCCGGGCTGGTTGAACGGAGGCCAAGGCAGCGGGAGCCAGGAGGTCCGGGCGGCTTGCCCTCAGGGTCTGGACCGCTGCCGCCACGTGGTCCGGGAGGGGCTGTGCCTCCAGCAGGTCAGCATGGAGTCGACCTGCTTCGTGGGTTTCCAGATGTATTATGGGGACCCCGCACAGCCAGCAGGTGTCAGGCGCTCCCAAGACCCGTGGCGCCGCCGGCTGCGTGTGGCCACGGAACGGGAGTGGGACTTGGTGGTCGGGCTGGCCAGGCGTTGGTCTGGGTTGATGCTTCCAACGCCGGCGGGAAACGAAGTGGACCGCCCCTCCTTCCTCCCACGCCGTCCACGTGGCCACGGTGTGGCAGGGGGGCCGACTCCAGGCAGGTCCCCCGGTCGTAGACGGACCCGCTCCGTGGTGCGGGGGCTCCGTCGCGGACGGCCCTGCCTGGTGCCGCGATGTTGCTGCGGACGGCCCTGCCCCGTGCCGCGCAGGCCTGCCGGCTGCCGGGCTCGCGGTACCTGCGGAGCCCGGGCGGCGCTGGCCCGCTCCGCCGTTCGGCCATCCCCGGTGTTGACGCCTCCCTGGGCGGCCGCCCCGAGGGTTTGGTCGACCGGACCACTGGGGTCCAGCCGCCCCGGGGCCTGGCCCGTCCGGTGGGCCTCCTGGGTGTGGCCCCCTGGGGCGGTTTCTCCAAGGAGGCATCCTGTGTAGAAAGAACACTGTCAGACACCGGAAAATCATCACTTTCTGTGGCCGAATGTGGCGGCGGCGGTAGTTTTCATTCACTATGTTCCCCATCGCGACGGTAATACCCCTTCAAGTCCGCGATGTGAACTGGACCCGACTCCTCATTTGTATCACACCGAGTGAGTTTATAAGTAAGCCGTGACATTCGCGTCTTTACCTCATAGGGCCCTTCCCATCTGTGAGCAAGCGATGCGGCGAAACCGCTAGCTGCGTTACTCAGAGGGTGGGTTCTTCTCAGGACCAAGTCACCAACCTTGAATTCCAAGTGCCTATGGCTCCTGTCATACTGCGCCGCTTGCTCGATCCTTGCGGCATCAAGATTCTCTCTAGCATCGTGCAGCGCCCCAGACAAGCGGTTCGTTAGCTGTTCCGCATACCTAGAGAGCGGGCGTCCTGGTGTTCCTTGGTTGCTCCGTAACTCGTTCTCCAGCGGAGACGGGATCTCTTTACCCAGGTTCAGAAACGCTGGCGTGAAACCAGTCGATCTGTTCACAGTATTCCGGATGGCAAAACCCATCTCAGCGATGTGCTCATCCCAGTCTCGGTGTCTCTCCGTTAGCGCGATCAGCATGCTTTTGATATTCCGATTCACACGCTCAGTGATATTGGCTTGGGGATGGTACGGTGTTGTCCTCTTGTGCTTTATGTTCAGCGCCAAGCAGGAGTCCACGAACACTTTACTAGTAAAATAACTAGCGTTATCACTAATGAGACACCTGGGTGTGCCGAAACGTAGGAAAGTATCCAGTAACTTTTCCCAGATCCGCTCTGAAACCAGCTTCCTCAGTGGGTACAGCTCTGCCCACTTTGAGAAATGATCGGTAATAACCAAGAGGTACTGGTTTCCCCGCGGACTTCTCGGCAGTGGGCCGATGATGTCGCAAGCGACGATCTCCCACGGGTAGTGACTCTCCACCGACTGCATCAAGCCCGGAGGCTTGCCCCCTCTGGGCTTCGCTTTCTGGCAGGCTGGACAGCTGCGGGCGTATCGGAGTGCGTCTTGCCTCATCTCCGGCCAGGTCGCGGCGCGGCATAACTTATGAAAAGTCTTGCTGCCACTGCCATGACCTGCCAGAGCCGAGTCGTGGAAGTACCCGATAAACCTCTTCCGTAGCTTCCTGGGAATCACCACCCTGAAGGGAGACTCATTACTCTCCCCTTCATCGATCGTTGGGATGTAGCGAAGCAATAAGCCGTCTTCGCCCAGCAGATATGAATCAAATTGATCATTAACTCGACCGCCAGCCTTCCCGGTGTCGACCGCAATTTCAGCCAGTTTACCCAACACCCGCTGGCAAAAACCATCTGCTTTCTGGGCCTCGACAAGCTCTTCCTTGCTGACCACTTCACCCCAAGCGACGATCCTTTGCTCCTTCGTGCCGCGCGCTAAGGCTGCTACGAGTGCCGGTTGCTTCGCCTCCTCCCAACCGTCCGTGAGGGACCTCACCCCTGCATCCGGAGACATTCTCCTGTTCTTCCCGCGCTTCTCGTTACACTCTGGTTGCGTCACCTCCTCCCAACCACCATCTTGGGGCGCCCGAGAGAGCGCATCCGCGACCTTGTTGGTCGATCCCTTTCGGTACTCAACCGTGTACGAGTAGCGCTGCAAGGTTAGTACCCAGCGGGCCAGCCTTCCCGCGGGCTCTTTTAGCCTCTGAATCCAGGTAAGTGCTGCGTGATCAGTCTGAATAACGAAAGTCGTACCGTCTAAATAGAGGTCGAACTTCTTCAGAGCAAACATGACGGCCAACCCCTCCTTTTCCGTCACGCTGTAGTTGCGTTCCGACGGTGTGAGCGTTCGACTAGCGAATGCCACAGGGCGCAACTGTCCATCGTGCTCCTGTAGCAATACTGCTCCGACACCGTAGTCGCTCGCATCTGTCTGCACAACAAAATGCCGATTAAGATCTGGTAACCGAAGGCTAGCGGTGCTTGCTATTGCCCTCGCAAAAGACGAGAAGGCAGCACCCTGCTCTGGACCCCAGACCCACCTCGAGCCTTTCCGGAGCAGCAAATTCAATGGCCGCGCCAGCTCCGCGCACATCGGGATGAACTGCCGGTAAAAGCCAACCATCCCCAGAAACCTTTGAAGGCTCTTTACATCGTGCGGTGGTGGATAATCGAGAATGGCCCTCAATTTCTCATCGTTCGGCTTCAAGGTACCATTGTCTACGACAAAGCCCAAAAGATTTACCTTTGAGGCGGCCAGTTGCACCTTTTTTGGATTAATTGTTAGACCGGCCTCACTCATTCGCCTTAAGACGATCTCGAGATGAGTTAGGTGCTCTTCGAACGACTTGGAGAATACCACAACGTCATCCATATAGGCCATGGCGAAGTTAAATTTCGCATCGCCCAGCACGATGTCCATGAGCCGTTGGAAACTCGACGGCGAGTTCGACAACCCAAACGGAAGACGCGTAAACTCAAATAACCCCCTGTAACAGGTGAACGCCGTCTTTTGGACATCGTCTGGCGCCACCTGGATCTGGAGAAAGCCCCTGCTACAATCCAGCGTGGTGAAAACCCTCGCGCCTCCAAGCGAATACATTATAGACTCAATAGAGGGAAAAGGATACGCGTCCCTTCTAGTGACCTCATTAAGTCTTCGGTAATCAACGCAAAGGCGCGCGGTGCCGTCTTTCTTTGGCGCCAAAACTACTGGAAACGCCCAGGGACTCTGCGATGGCCGCACCGCCCCTGTGTCCAGCATCTCGTCGAGAGCCGCGTCTAGGAGGGCCCGTTTATGTACGCTTAGTGGTCTAGGATTACACCCCCACGGCCTGGCCTCTCCAGTATCTATCTTATGTTGTAAAACAGTCGTAAGCCCCGGTCTCTCGGTAAACATAGCTGCGTGTTGGGACAAGGCGTTCGCTAGCATCCGCCGTTGGTCGGCGGGCCCATCGAAAGACGCAATTATCATTTCGACGTTCCCGGGCACGACTCGCGCAGCTAATACCTGCTCCTGGCGCGACGCAGCGAGCGAACGTTCCATTCCCTGCACCAGAGATGATGGGGCAACAAAGGGAATAAGAGGAGAAAACGCATGATAACGATACCCGTTGTTCCTCAAGTCCAGGATTATGCCCTCACGACAGACGAAGTCCTGCCCCAAAATAACAGGAATCGACATACCGGGCAAGTAAACGAAACGTTGCCTCCTTCGTCTGCCGTCAAGGCCAAGGTGAAGGCGGATCGCCCCTTGCGCTTCGGCCAATCCTGTCGCTAAACGCAGCGGAGTTACAAGTTCCCGCGCGCAAAGGTTCCTGTTACGGCAGTCCTCGTACACATTATCGCCAATTAGAGAAAGGGTAGAACCGGTGTCAATTAGTGCCGAATATTCTCTACCACCGATCTCTACACGCACGTACGGGCCCTTCTCAGGTGTCGTGCTCTGAGCCCGACACGCCGACGGGGCCATCGCCACGCGGTCGCCGGCCACAATTTCCGCCCTGTCGGCACACTGATACTGGGCCTCGGCAGCGGCCGGCAACCTCGACTCAGAGGACCTGATTAGTGGCGCCGGCCTCTGGCGTTTCCCTGGGAACCCTGAGAACCAGACGCTACCCACGTGCAATGCCGCCTGATGTGCCCAAGACGGTGACAGTTGTAACACCTGACTTGTGGCCGGTCGTTACGCGCAACCTGTCCATCGTTACTCTCACGCGACACTTCATCTGTGGCAAACCGCGGTGAGTCATGATTCCCGCGACTGTCGTGACCAGTCGCGCCTCTGCGGTGGTTGACCACTGCGCCACCCCTACGGGTCTGCACTCGGGCCGAGTTTACGTTGGCTGCCCTACGCCTTTGCTCGTAAGCGAAGGGGTCCAAAGCCCGGGGCGTTATAGTTACCCCGTGACCGCGCTCCGCAACGGCCGTATACGCTGTCCGCGACTCAATGTTAGTGTCTGCGGCGCGTCCTGCCCACGCGCATCTTGGCTCTAGGGACTCCTCGGCCCTCGGAGGGGGGCGGTAATGCAGCTCAGCGAGCAAGCCCGCTTGGACCGTTCGCGCCTCTCTGGCAAGTGCCTCCAGATCCGCGAAATCCCGCCCGCGCAGATAGGCTTTGAATCTAGGGTGACATTGCCGTATCGCTCTAGCTACCTTCTCTGCGCCAGACGCGGATGGTTCGGCCCTCGAGTAGAGCTCCTGGAGCGCGCGAACGTACTCCACGAGGCTCTCGTCGGGGTGCTGAGTGCGATTAGCTAGTTCGTCCCTAATCCGCATCTCGTAATCAGGGGGCAAAAATTCCTCCCTAAACCGCGTCCGGAAGTCCGCCATCGATAGAAACGGTCGTTGCAACCGTCTCCAGCGCGACGCGTCGCCCGTTAACGCGATTGGCACGATTTGCACCAAGGCCGTTTCGTCTGATGCTCCCAACGCGGCTACATACGCGTCTAAGTCCTGTAAGAAATCGTGGACCGATTTCCCGTCGGAATATCCCGCGTAGGTCGGCGTCGGTACAGACAACCGCGGTCGGGGCAGAGACATAGGCGCGGCACTCGCGACTCCAGGAGTCGTCGCGATTTGTCGCGAGAACGTCTCCATCATCGCCGTCATGGCGCGCATAAACTCGCCGATATCTGCCGCGCCTCCAGCTGGAGCTGGTGGTAAAATCCCAGCATCTGGAGATGCTCGCGTACTAGAGCCTTCTCCGGCCCCCGCAGCGTCAGACGGTTCCTGAATTCCGCTCTCAGACGAGTCGTCCTCGTCCCTATTGGGGGTCGACCTCGTCTTGGGGGGCATCGTTAGCGTTTACCCTTCTACACCACGCTGAACGCTCAATAGATCTGTGTGACTCCCCGGGACGAACAGAACAAGCAGCAGACCAATCGGGCCCCACGTTGGAAGCGCCAGTTGTGCAGGTCGCTCTACTATACTGCTGCCCAATCGGTCCCTGCCTGGTCCGCCCTCCCAAGAAGTCACACGAGCAAGAATGAATTCAAATCACTTTACTGTTTCGGCTGGTCGCTGTGCCTTGCCGTTGCAGTCCTCGTCCGTGTCTTGCCCCAGTGCCTGGCGGAATCTCTCGTGCACTCTGTCACGCGCACCGGGCCGCCGGCCACCGCTCCTGCCCCCTTGCGCGCCGTCGTCCTCCTCGGCTTCCCACACACTTAAAGTGATTTAAAAAGAACTGGCCAGTGACGAGCGCATTCTCATTCAGCGTTGACTTGCGAAAGTGACGGTGCCCTGTACAGTACTGCAGACCACAGGTTCATCATCGCCATTAGTACGGTAAAAGTCAAACTGCCATTTGAATCACCAGATGGCACTGAATTCCGGAAAGGGTCTATTGTAAAGCTGTCACAAAAGCTTGAGATTGTTTTATTCTATCCTTTTGCTGTCTAGTCCTCAACATCTGGTATGCATTTGTAAATAAATCGATTAAACGCTGCGGCGTTTATATGATGGCCCTTTGAATTCTCAAAAGACGTTAAAAAATTACAGCGTCCTAATGTGATGTGATGACGTAAATACGTGGCTAGGCTCTAAGCCATAAAGTTCGCCACTGCAACGGGAACCCGCCACAAACGCACCCTTATCCAATGAATTATATTTCTGTCCGAATATTTAGACAACGGGAGTGACTCATCTCAAAATTAGATATTCGACCAGTGCGGCATACGACTGCTAACCCGGGGTCTTTATTGTGAACCGCGAAGTAATGATTACAGGATTGCAACTAGTCTGCAGTGTACATGATGTCGCAAATGATTTATGTTGGCTATCCACAGCCCCTCACGCTTACCCGAAAGACCTGTCGACGACGCCAACGGCGCGCTATGCGTGTACAGTTATCGTATACAGTGTATACTATGCAAGGCTCCTAAATGGTGGCACGGAAATGGACGAGTTCGAGTGCCACGGGGCGGAGATTGGGAGTTTTGGTACGCTTGAAAACTATTCAGTGACTGTAGGTCAAACTAACGAGCAAGAGCGACATCCTTTTAAATTAAAAACTACCTTTTGTTATTTTCATTGGTGATCGCACTAGGGTAGCCCCCCGCAATGCAGCGTGGAAGTTCGTCTGTTCTTTGCACAACTTGTGCGATTGCTTCCCTTCAAAATGCTACCATGCTACCCCGACCTCAACCAATGACGGTCCGTGCTTGAATGCTTTCTCATCTTGAAGTTCCCTGCGCGTTCTCTGCGCTGCCCTTTGCCTGTCGGTCCTCGCGTTACGCTCCCATGCGGCAAAGACGCATTTTGGAACATTTGCGCGCCGTATGGGCAAGTAATATGAGGAGAAAAGGAGAGAAACAACTCGTAATACGAAACCTTCGTGAATGAAGCGCAGTAACTATAAAAACAAAAACATCAGTGCCCTACCTATCTAGATGATGCCTAATCCAGTGTCGTTTTTCATTCGAAGCATTTTGCGCAAGCACGAGAGAAAAAAAAAACAGAAAAAGAAAAACTTAACTAAAAATAAATTGTTCCACTCCCCCAATATGCTGCCTGTAGAGAAAGAAGCAGCGGGCGACTCATCAAACAGGCAGTATACTTCTTTTTTTTCTTTGTCGAAGAGCGCATGAAGTCGGTACGCGTATATACATCCAACGAAAACAACGAGCCAGAAAGTAATTTCGAGCTCAGGTTTCGCTATTGCGAACCTTAAAAATGCCGAATCGGTTGGCAAAAAAGGAATAAAAAAAAATGGAACCGTTCTCTTTCCAATAGGGATTTAGAATTCCAATTTCCACGCGCTCAAGCTGGGGCGTCGTAGACGAGCATCCCATATATCACTATAGACATCTTAGTGGGGCGTCAACAGTCCGAATGGCACCTTAGAAAGAAAACCGTATGGCGCATTGAGACTCCATTGAGGGAGCAAAAAAAAAAATGATTCAGCGATGCCGGATGTCGACGTAATGTTCTGCCGTAAAGAGAAACAAGTGGAGGTTGTCGGAGGCAGCTAGCGTATTGTCTCAAACTGCTACGTACACATCAAACAAGGAACACGGAGTTTTCCGCAGTGACGAATGGGAGGATTAAGCGCGGGCGCGCGCCTCGAGCATTTTCGGAGCATGCTGGCTTCACACATTTGTATGCTTCGAACATATATTTCTGCGGACAGCTTTCGGATGACCATGCAAGGTCCGTCCTACCAAGGAAGAAACACGCCTCCTCCAGACGGTGTCTGCGGCCTGTGTATCGTACGATATATGATGGCACTGTAACCGCGGCTTCATGGTCGACTTCAAGTTCCGAAGGGGTGGAAAGATACATGGAAGCCGATGGAATCCTGCTAGACCTACTGATGCAGTTTTGTGTCCCCGGGCATAAAAAACTCCAGAAGCTAATAAAACAGCTTTGTTAACTGTTGCGCCACTAACATTACCCCCAAATAATATATGGAGTGCTGACATACATACATACATACATACATACATACATGCCTACATGCATCCATACATACATAATGTTTATTGGAGAATAATCGAGTACATAAATTACCCAGGCCCGCAAAAGTACGAGTGCTTGTGGGCGGGAATCTGTTGCAATGAATAGGAATATCGGTATTCCGTTTGAACAAAACGACGCACCGCCATGCTTTTGGCCTAATAAAAACAAATAAAAAAGGTGTAGGCTACATATTACAAAACCCAACAGGTTACAAACTCTGCAAATTTAAAACTTTGAAAACCACAAGATGCACTTACCCAAAGTGACTTACCAACTTACTTCGGAGTTAAAAAAAATATTTAGAACATATTTGGCATTTGCAAAAACGGGTTTCAACGTAGACGACCGAATTACCCGAGAGTTGTACTTGTGGCGACATCTTGCGTCTACGTGCAGAAAGCCTTGGAACGAAAGCGAACGATACAGTAGCCATCGTCCACTTTTCGGCGAGTGTTTGCTGATCCTATCGGGAGATGGCGCCACAATCACGACTCTCAAGCAACTCGGACGTCTGTGTCGCAGCCCGTCGTTGAAAATGTCAAGGGTGTCATGGTCCTAATGTTTTGACTCCAACGGATGTGCGCCTTGAAATGCCTCTAGAGTTCACAGTTTTACAACACTAAAATACACCCCTTGATGAAACGTTCAGCTCTCAACGGGTTCGTGACAATTCTACTGGCTGCACGTTTTACAGCCAGTCCTTCTATTAATGTCACCCTAAATGATTAGGTAGGAAAGAGTAGCTCGGGCCCAACTCTGGGCACCGCAGAAGTCACCACCTTTAAAGGAGCGATGCAACGATTTTTGTACTTTGTGCAAATACCGCTTAGAACGGATCCCTGACGTTAATGACTTGCGAAACACTCGTTCATTTTTCACCACATGCAATCGAAGTCGCAGAAAAAATTAAAGAAAAGCAACTAGTGTTCACTTCCTCAACTCGAAGACAGAACAAGCGGCCACGTGATCTGGAGCTGATTATATGCCGCCAATGTTGGTCATAGCCACGCGCTGGGGTAGGCAAGGCACAAGACACGCGCTGAGTTCCAGACATTATTATGGTTCGACTATTGTCGTCATTGCAGCGATTGGACATGGCCACTACCGGAATAGTTCACTAGCTATCAATTATTACGAGCCCAAATCGAGTACTCACGCAATGCTCGGGTTTAATGTATGAGCGGCATTCAAATATCGTCACTGGGGGATACTGCGATCCCCCCGTTACGTCATCAAGTTTCACGAAGAGAAGACTGAATGAAAACGCTTGCCTTTGTCCTCTACATTATACCGCAACAAAGGAGTTTCTTGACCAGTGGCGTTGTGTGCGAGTATCCTTGAGTCCCAGTAGTGCCAGTAAGCTCGTGTAGATTGAAAATATTCCAATTGAATATGCTGGCACCGTCCGTTTATCAAGTGTTCCGAGTAGAGGTCACGGAGAAAAATTTTGCTGTCTCGCACATTCTGCTCATTGAGACTATCAATAATTCTACCGCATTGCCAGTACAAGGCAGCCTTCCGGCTCAACTATTCAAGAGTTTTGATTCCCCCTGTCACCGAGATAACTTTAACCATCTCTTTAACAAACAACCCTCTACAAGAAATGTAAGGGTTGTTGTTTATAATGAGTCTCCTCGCGATCTTAAATCATACTTGTTCAAACATTTTGAATCTATTTTTTTTTTTTAAACACAGGCTCTGAATGTTTTTAGGGGATGATGAGGAGAGGTCGTATTATCTAGATGTAGCTGAGAGAGTAGGAAACGTAATGCATGGCTCAATATATTCTTATCACTATTGACTGCCACGCCATAATGATATGCTCGGGGATCACCACGCCCAGTGTTTCTTATCACTTAATGATTATGCGGAGAGCAAGTTCGTCTGCTTCTTGCACACGGATTGTGATGATGTCAGAACGCCGAGCTCTTATTGGTTGATGAAAAAAGAAATAGTGGGTAGACTTGGAGGCATCTAGCATTTAGGTGTACTCACTATTCTTCCAATCATAGCCAATCAGAACTCGGCGTCGTTCTGACGTCACCGTAACCCCTACGCAAGAAGCAGACGACCATGCTCTCCGAATGGCCAGTGATAAAAAGATTGCTGTAGCTACCGGTTCCAAGTATAGCCGCGGTGACAAGTGTCTACCGAATGGTTCCGCTTCGCTGCCTCCCTAAATTAGTCCTTGATGGGCGCTCAAAAACGAAAGTCGGATGTCAAAGGGACATCGCATCCCACGCAAACTCGAGACAACTGCAACAGACAAAGGAAAAAAAAAAAATGCTCAATCACGTACTCTAGCTTCTAAGTAGCCAATCAGGGAAACGCACACGTGACTTTGCCTCCCTCCCACTCCAACCCACGCAAACAAGGATGCCACCATGCACCGCAAAGAAAGGAAATAGAAAGCGATATACACAAAAGGAAAAGAACGTAGCACCAAAAACGAGCAAATTCAAGAGGTCCCCAAACGGGAGTCCTGTGTTTCGTCGTCGGACAACTACCCTAATTAAGCTTTCTCCGGCGAATCCCCATTACGGCCTTCCCTTGGCTCCCGAAATCCCCCTCGTCCGGAAGGAAGCGAGGCGAAAGCTACGAGACAAGCGAACCAACTAGAGAGCGTGAGCGGGACGCGTCATTGCTTTCCCCAAGTGGCTGCAGACCAATCGGCAGCCGCCAACGCAGAACGTCATCGCTTTCTACGACCGGTTCAACCAATCGTGAGTTTGAAATGACCTGCCGCACTTCGCATGACGGGAATTTGTCCCGAATACATGCCCGAGCTGGTTTCCTTTCGCTCCAGCTTAGAGTAGAGGGAAGTGTAGTGAAAGAATGGTACCATTGTGGCGTCTGCCATTGAGGTCATCAATTGCAGCTTCCGTTGGGGAAACTGTGCGCCGGCGTCGACTGAAGTGGAGCCAGGACGAGGCAACCGGGGTTTGAGGAAGGGTTCGTCTCGGCAAGAAGGCATGAGAAAGCGGCTTGGCTGAGAGGGGTCGGTATAATTTGCCCGAGATCGTACTCACATATAAACAAAGGGGCATTATTACAAACATTTAAAGTAGTAGAGATCGTCACGAATTAGAAAGGGTAAACTAATGCAAGAAGGAAGAATGCATGTTTAACTGCAATCACTGACAGCCATTTCATTGACTGTGGGTAGATTATTGCATGCACGTAACTCACCGCACACTGCGTTCCTTAAGGGGAAGTTGAAGTGGTTCTTTATTTGAGCAAAAACAATTAAGTCGTATTCATTTGGCCTCCAGGATCACGAATATCAAGATTATTTTTCAATCTGATGCACGGTGGCAGCAGAAAATAATTTCGTAAGTACCACTGAAGCTCGTCCTTCCCGGAGCGTACCTATATAAAGGGAGTTTTCAAAATGTCCCCTTTCACGCATGTTCAGCGTTTATCAGAGCTATGCACTACATCACCAAGGCAAAGGAAAGGACGAGACTGACCCGTTTCCCACCCCAACCCGGACAACTTTTTTTGGAGTTGACGGAGGACTCTACGCGAATTATATCTCCAAGGGGGGAGTACAATTGTTATTGTTCGCAAAATGGTGCCGAGGCCCGTTCGACGTCCTTCCCCATCTTCGTTTCCCGTGAATGTCGAGCAGAAACGCTTGAAGGGCAGGCACTTACCAGCCCTATTTCTCACAGTGGAAGATAACTAGGGTTCCGTATTTTCAGATAAATCCGAAAAACTCGGAAAAACACCCGCCGGTAAAATTTTTGTCAATTCGAATTTGTCCGATAAACTGAGAATTTTTATGTGTCAATGCCTCTCACCCCCCCCCCCCCCCCCCCCACCCACCCACCCCCGCCCCCCCCCCCCCCTTTCCCCCAACCCCGCAAAAAAAAAAAAAAAACAGAGGTAAAAGACGGTATTTTTTGTAAAATTTTATTAGCACGGGATCAATGATCCTGGGAAAATGCCACCATAATTATCTTCCAAATATCGGACCGTTGTCGAAAGGGGTCTTACCGCTTGTACTTTCGCGTCACGACAAAAGCCATTCTTTTGGTTTCCAGTTTGGGCCATGGGATTTCTGATTTAGAGAAAGGAGAGGGTATGTTTTTTTTAACAGTGAAAGCTGTAGATCGTATAAAATAGAGATGAGCGGCAGTTAAAACTCCTCTATTACATCTTTAACCACTTCACCTCGTGCGGCCGCGGACTAGATTGAAGGAATAGGGTGGGACGAATACGAGCTTCCCAGCGACTACCTTCAGGAGTTTATAGAATTTAATGTACCGACGTCTATCAAAGCAACAACTTTCGTCGTGGGACAAATTAGTATTGTCAATGGCAATGGCACCAATGCCAAGTTCAACTGAAGAAACTTTAAGTGATAGAAGCGCGTTCTATTTTTTACCTGGCATACGTTTACATCCGCTTATTAGTTATTTGTCTATTTTTAATAGGAAACACTGGGAAATTAAACTGAATTTTGAAGAATTGGGAATCAAACAAATATAAACTCCGAATCTTCCGCAAAAAAATTAACTCCGAGAAACACCTTCCTGAATTGACGAAAGATAAACTCCGAAAACACGGAACCCTAAAGATAACACAAAAAAAGTGAAAGCCTTTTACAACTCCCTGTAACGCCGAAGTAGAGCGCAGCACTGGAGGAGGAGTAGGGAAGGGTTCTGAGGAGGGGGTGGTCATGTGACCTCGGGGGGGGGGGGGGGGGGGGGGAGGTCACGTGACCTCGGGAAGTGGGGTCACGTGATCTCGGGGACGACCTCGGGGAGGGGGGTCACGTGACCTCAGGGGGTGGTCACGTGACCCTCCCCCCCTCCCCGAGGTCACCGAAGGTACCCAAAGTCCTCCCGAGGTCCTCCCGAAGGAACCCGAGGTCCTCCCGAGGTCCTCCTGAAGGAACCCGAGGTGCTCCCGAATGAACCTGAGGTCCTCCCGAGGGGGGGCGGGGGGGGGGGGGGGGGGGGTTCGCGGTTACGCCGACGGCGACAGCGACGGCGACGCCGCTCAAGCCGGAAACGGACGCCTGAAAGCTGCGCTCTAAAAAGTACGCAACACGCATTAAAAAAAAAAGTAAGTGAGACCTTTCAAGAAGGGCCAGAAAACGTCGAATGCAAAACTGCAATACATAGGTAGAGAATCGTGCTGAGCGCGTTTTCACAGTCCAAGAGAGTGGCAGATAATTTTTAGCTGATAGAGGGCGCGACAATCGCACCAGCCGCGTGAGCATCAGCAACAAGGCGGAGGCCTAGGTGCGTTTTTTGGAGATATGCATATCGAAACTTTAAATGAAGAACAATCTGTACAAACTTCCCCCAAAATTCCCCGCGCAGAGAAACGGCAGACAACGCTAAGGAGTGAAATAATGGCATCGGTCGTCCAAACTACACACAGTTTCATTTTTTTTTTTTCAAATAGTTCTTTGGCTTGTGTTTTACGAATGGTGTTTTGTTTTTTCCAGTTTTTGATAGAGTCTCTTATATCGCACTCACGTTTTAATAATGTTTCGTAAAACCCACTTCCCGCGAAAATGCACCCAGCGCGATGCAGGTGTCTTTGTATATATATATACATATAAAAAAACATACTCTCGCTTTTAATTTTGCCACCACAAGAATCAGTCTTTTTTGGTTTTGTTTCTAAAGCGGTGCAGTTAGTCTTACCGCATACCGACAAGTCATTTCCAGCCGCGGCCGCTCTCCAGTGAAGTCTCATGCACAGGCCAGTGCACATCGCTACCATTTCTTTTTTCCCGACATAGCAAACTCGGTTTCGAACTTTCCCTCTGTCTGTCAAGCTAATTATCAACGCCAGACAAACAGGTCGGGAGCAAGTTAATGGAGCTCGCCGTGCCGCAAGCTACCCTCCCCCCCCTTCCCCCCTCCCCTACCCTCGACCAACGCCGGGAAGCCATAACTTTGTCCCCGCACCAAGACCTTAAGATGGACTGCAGCAGACACTACGAGTCATCCCAGCCAATCCAACGTTGCGACCGTGTCACGTGACTAGGGCTTCCCTGCGCACCTCCGCGTCCCTTCTCCTGAGGATCACGTGACACTCGCACAGTGTTCGATTGGCTTCGTTGCCTCGTAACCTCCTAAAAGTAAATAATAACGCGCAAAAAAAAAAGATAAAAGAGCGAGTGGAACCGCGCACAAACACAGCACTGATTATCGACTCTCGGGTTTCTTCCGTAGACGACATAGATGGACGTAAAGAAAAAGAAAACCGCTTTAGATAAGCGACTTGCCAGCGCAATACGACTGCTCACCTGCGGTTTCCAACACAAGAGCGCCGCCAGACTGTCAGCACTAACGTGCGAGGACAATTGGAAGACAAACGCAGCTCTGACTATCGACGAAAAAACAAAGTGAGCAAACTAGAAAGGAATCCCTTCATCAAAACACAAAAAGATGCCCTATCTTTTTTCTTTTTTTTTTTTTTGTGAAATATGATTGAGATTTCCTATAGTCAGTGGTGTTTGTCTTAGACTTTCACTGGTCCCAAAACCGAGGTCACGCTGCCTAGCTGCGTGACCTCGGCATCACTCAAAAAAAGTCTCCAAAAAGATTCATACGCGAGTCACCGTGAGATGTCCGTGCTTCGAATGCTGCATGGCAATGAATTCGAGGGAGAAACTTGGCGTGCGGCATGCGAACCACGGGTGTTGTTGTTGTTCTTCTTGCGCGCGGTTTTGTGTATTCTTATAGCGATTCGAGTCGCCCTACTCGTATAGACCTTTTTCGTGTACTCTCTGCCCCAGTCACCTGGTATGCATATATCTGGAATGGGCGAGGAAAAAGAAAAAATAAAACACTTCATCCTGCAAACATTAAAAATAAGGGAGGAGGCAAAACGATCATGATGTAGAAAACCCGAGACTGTGGTAAAAGCAGAGAAACTTGGTCGAAGAAGACCGGGGAAAAGTACGTCTTTTCCCCTGTCTTTCTTCTTCGACCAAGTTTCTCTGCTTTTACCATAGTCTCGGGTTTTCTACATCATGATCAATATCCACCAGCTCACCTGCGCACTCACTGTTTTTTCATGGGCAAAACGAGAATGGGTGACGGTTACGCTTACGTCATAAATGCATTCTACGGGCGTGGCGAAGGCAAAACTATATGTTTTCGCCCCATACCAGAAGTGACAACATTCAAAATGGCGGCGCCCCCTTCGACGTCCCGTCTCACTGCGGTTGGCGCTGCTGTCGTCGCCGCGCACACGCAGAAGCCTTATCTCGCGCCATTCTCGTTTCTGCGCACGCGCATTGAAGACACCCGCGTCTGCTCGTGACATCCGACAGCGTGCCACACAGGCTTTTGTGACGTCATTCATTGCTATTTGTAGACCACTTTGAACGCACGGGCGGTATATAGGACGCTATACACGCCAGTGAGAGACGCGTTCCAGGGCGTCGTAGTGTGGGTAAACACGCGGGCTCATTTGTAAACGCTGCGTTGGTGTATAGCGTCGTCTCCGGTCCATGGTAGAGGGGAAATGGAGGAAGAGCCCTAGAGGGGACTGACTGACCGCGCCGGGTTTCCACGTAATTGCGAACGCTCTGAATTCGGGCACGAGGACCTATTAATTATGCGCATCATTTCCCCCGGGGTTCGTTTCGATCCCCGTCTGGTCCCTAACAAAAGGGTTCGACAAACCTGCGCCTGCATCCAGAACGGTCCACAGTGGGGGCTACCCGGTGGAGCGTTTCTAGCGTGGACTTTTTGAGTTGGCCCGCGTCTGTTAGCGGCTGATAGCAATGAGTGCGTTTTTTGGGGAGAAATTGAGGGGGGGGGGGGGGGCATGTGTGTCTCCTATTAGGGAGTGACTTCTAGCATTTGGGGAAGCGCCGTTACGCCTCGTTTTCACGATTTTTCTGGTGTATTGTTTTTGTGCCGGGAAACCTGTTGTTTCGCCAACAGCTTGGACAAGGTATGAAGGATGGCTCTTTGGGGAGCTATGTTTCATAACGCGCTTTATGGACGTCTTTCTTTTTTTCTCTTTTTTTTGGGAGGTGATAAAGTTAGTTTGATGTTGAGGTGGTACACATAATGGGTCGGGGTGGGTTGTATCTGAGAGACTGTCGCTCACCGTGGTCGATGAGTTGTGCCCGATTATGTAAACTGTTTCGTAGCTTAAAACGATTTGGAACTTTTTCTTGTTGTTGTTCACAGCGATATAGCTCTTTTGTGCGTTTTTTCCACCACTAGAAATGAGGTCCGTCGTTGATGTCGTAGCAGGCGTAGTAACGCGTAGGATGTCCGTCGTCGATGTTTCCAAATCGTTGAAAAAGATCGTCCGCCCCCTGCGGGAATTGAACCTAGATCCGCTGCGTGTGAAGCGTGGGCGTTCCCGCAGAGCTACGCTGCAACGTTAAAAACAGCACCCGATGCCCACGGCACGCGTTCTCTAAAAAAAAAAAACAATAAAAACGAGAAAATAGCCGATAACGTATAATGACGTTGTAAGGGTTTTGGGAAACACGGCTGATTTCTCGTTCGGCCGGGTGGCGGTCGTCTTGTTTGGCGGCGTGTATCATGCTCCCTCCCCGGTCGTTTTGTGTAGTTTTGTTTTTCTAACGGAGGACCGCGTGGGCCTTTCCGCCGACGCGGCCCCCCTGGAGAGCGTCTTCCTGTGGCTCCCCCATCGGGATGACCCCTCGGGAAGGGATGTTGTTTTTCTTTTGAATCTGGAGGCTTGCGCATTCTACGGGGCTTCTTGGGTTTCAACCTGGGGGTTCCGGACGAGGCGCCGCTGTGTCTGCAACGATGTGCACGGACGAAGTTACGGAGCTGTCGTCTGTAGTCCGTTGGCAAGTTAACGAATGTGTGTCGACGCCCTTGCCAACTATTGGACAGTGGAATCACGTGGCTCCCGCAAAACTTTGAAATGATTGGTTGATCCTCGCCCGAGAGAGAGGGGATCAGTGTCTTCAAAAGCCCGTGACTGGAGAGAGAGAGGCCCTTTCCGGCTTGGACTTGAACTAATTTGTAGGACGGGAAATTTCCCTTGCTTTGTACATACTGTGTACAATAGCTCGTAACGCCTAAATAAACGGTTTAGGTGAAGTCCTCTCATATCTGTCGCACACTTCTGATCACTCACCGAACAAGGCTCATCAAACGATTGGCCCCGCAAGACAACGCTGGGTAGTCATCATCTATACACCCAAGGGACGAACCTTTACTACGCCGTAGCGTACTGTCAATGTCAAAAACTGATGCCGGAAAACGTGCTTTCACGCGTTAAAAAAAAAAAAAAAAAAAAAAAAAAAAAACGAAACTAAATTATTTAGAAAAAGAAATGGTCAGAAGTCTCTTTTGTTCCAAACACTTGTGTTCACGCACCCAATAGTGCGTGTGCGCAACTCCGATGCCCAACAACATGTTAACATGCGCGTTCTGCAAGAAAAAATGCATAAAACTTCAAATTTTCTTTTTTTTTTTTATTCGTATTTGTTTTAAGATTTAGATAGGTTCTGGAGATGCGAGGTCAGGCCGTTTTGTTTCTACGCGCCTCGGTATAGTTCTATGTTTTGAGAAATGAATTTTACAATAGAGTTATTATTGTTTTAAACGAACTTTCACGACATCGCCTTTTGCACTTCGGTTTCAAACGATAACAAACATGGCTGCCGGCGTTCGCGGCGAGCGGTTTCACAACCCTGTAGCTCGTTTAACTCGCCTATTCTTATGAGTGCGAGTCGTTTAGCGTTCACCGAGGTGTTTAGACGATGATCTCCTCAACCGACGTATTTTGCAGAACACGCGATTCGCAAGTACATGCCTTCGGAAGCGCTCTGCGGGTTCATGTTTTCGTAACCTATAGCGTAATCCTATAGCGTCCCACGTCAATGATTTTGTTTGAATTAAGTTGATTCGTTTGTTTTGCGCTTTTTGATGCTGAATATACGTGTCGGTTCTCGTAAAAGCGTCCCCGCTACTTCGAAAATCGTCCAACTATCCTGATTGCGTCCACGGTTTCCGTATTGAGAGGTATAGACCTTTGTCCGGAAGTGCTCTTTTTAGCCTCGACTGCAAGGAGCAAAAGCGAACAATAATCTCGAACCCAGACGCTCACGGGGAGGGGGGGCTGCGTCGGCCTGCGCCGCCGGTTCCCGTTGAGGGCTTCTTCGCTGGTGTGCCGACTGCCGTTTCGCCGGCATCGGTCCTGTTTACCGCGGTATGTGAGTATAGTGCTCGTAATGTGAGAACCGTGTGTCCATACGCCACTTTGCCGTTGTTGGTTTTCATCTAGCCGAGCCAGAAAACATCTCGCGACGAGTTGACCGCGCCGCGAGTGACGAAGAAGAAGCAAACATGGCGACGGTTTGTGTGATTGCTTTGGTGGCTCCGGTGTTGAGTGTCTTCAACGTCCTCGTGAGAAGGTTCCCCTGCCCTTCGAAGTTATTGCAAGCACCACGAAAGATGTGGAATCATCGTCTCAACTACAAATAAGCAGGCCTTCACGAGCAACAACGGTGCCGAGCAGGCGCTCGGCACATTTGTGTCAGGCTCACGCAGCCAGCGGCACAGTTGTGTTGGTTGTGTCGTCAGATGTTCAACAACGCCGAGGTATTTTCATTTATCATTTGGAATGGCTTCAAGGGTGGGAAATTAATCTATTTCGCGGATTGTTAACGCCGAGGCGAGTGCCCTCCGTTGCAGTGCCGTCGTCACGCAAAGTGCAGAGAAAACCGGGTGGCGATGGCGGCGGTGCTCTTTGATCTTGCGCCGTCGGGTTCATGAAGTCCGGAGTAAACGTACGTACGTGCGTCTGCTGGATCGGTGTTTTGGACTTCCTCAAAACTCTTTCTCACGCGCATTTTCCTTGTGAAGCTTAGTGGCTCATTACACCTCATCGTCGACTGCGCTCATTTGACTACGACGGACGAGCCTGCGCGATGTGAATTTCACTACCTAAGATCCTTGGTGTGCTGTAACGAGGGCTAATAAAATATCACCGCGAACTTCTGAACGAACGAGTCGAAGTTTCGTCTGCTATCATAACCGCTCGCCTGTCACAATATTAATCAGTAGCGTTCCTAGACTCCGCCCCCACAGGCACCGTGCTTCGTTGCCGGATAGTAAGTGTCTCCTGGTACCTCGTAGAATTCCAGCTCCCACTTCAAGTAAGTACCATCCTTTAGAACTGGCAATTAATAGTTTCGAACCCAGACGCTCGCAGTGTGTGTTTGTGTGTGTGTGTGGGGGGGGGGGGGGGGTGGGGGGGGGGGGGACGCGTGCTAACATACTCGGAGCCCTCGTTTACGCCGCTTCGCAGCGGCAGACAAGGCGCCACATTACAAAAGAAAGCTAATCCGAGCTGTCTATGTAACTAGACCCATTCGCTAGTCATTCGATGAAACGTCGTGGTCTCGTTTTCATTCGCTAAAACTGCGTTCGATCAAGTGAACGCCTCCCACTTATTTCGGCTCGGCAGAGCCGCGCTGCCGCAGAAAGGCAAGCAGATCGCGAAAATCGGTCTCAAACGTGCCACGAATGTAATGTCGTATACAAGAAGCCAACAATCAAGCATTTGAAAGCTACAAGAAAGCGGTAGCGAAATATTTACTACGCAATGAACCCGGACTGAAACGCGGATGTCAAGGGTCAGCAGACACCGAGAACATCTAAGACAAGAAAGGTTTTCCCTTATTTTCCTTGATCGAGATGGGTTCTCGAATGTTCACGACATCTTGCCTGTTGAAGAACGGGCCGCAGAGGCTTCTGGTGAAGACATCTTTCACGATGTGTCGGTGCATTCGGACAGCCTGCCGCATCCAGCTACCCAAAGCAACGCCGCCAACGCAGCCCCCCCTCCCTGCCTGCCAGTTCTTTCCGCGTGGTGGCGCGAGCGTAGATAAACATGGCGGCGCCCCGGAATTGGCGCGGACACTGGTCTATAACTTACACAGGTCAGAATTCAGACGCACCGGACGTCGCGACATGGAGATATAGACGCTTTACACACGCGCCAAATTACAGCCGCCATTGATGACCTTCAGTTCTCTTTCTCAGATGCCAGGCAACTAAAACGGGCGTTGACGAGCCTCCACAAAGGTCAGTGCTGTGGAGAAAGACACAGCAGAACCTGAAAGGGCTATAACCTGCCCTGCAGTGGTAATGATCAAGTGAGGTAGTTTTAGTTAGAGGTAACAAAAACTGAAGGTCACTTATGGCGGCACCCATGCACAGGTGCTGCAAAGCGTCTATTAGGCTCACGAACATGTTCAGCCGAGCAGCCAAGCCAATCCGATAGTAATGGGCGGGGCCGCCGTTCCATGGGCGGGGCCCAGACCTGGTGAACTCCACCTAAGTTACTCGAAACGTCGTAAATATTTTAATTAAAAAAAATCGTGCAACTTTGTTTTGTAAAATATGTATTATTTAGGTCTTTTAATGTTTTTTTTTTTCTTTTTTATTACGGTGTTCTTTTATGCGTAACTGCGGTTTATGATGACCGTCGGACACCCTGAACCGCAGTTAAGTCTGACGTCACATTTAACTTCGGTTAAAACTACCCGCGTAACTAGTGTGTTAATCTGACGACGTCACCTCAACTAATGCGAATTTATCATAATATCGTAATATAAAACTTTTACTCGAGAAACCCATTAAACACGCAGTGTTTCATGCGAGGATTACAAGGAAATCTGAATGCCCGGCTTACAGAACATGCTACAAGGAGCAATTACGCTGGCGGCCATATCTGTTTGACCGGCTGTTGAGCGCGTGCTGACGGCGAGCTTCCGCAGTTTTTATGCAACGTGCATTCCTCTCTATCAAGATTGCCGGACTTAGAAGGAGTGTGAGCTAATTTTGAGTATGCGCTCTAAACGTCGCCCTCAAATGTGGCGTCTGGTGAATACCCCCTTTGCGTCACCGCAACCCCTGCACAGGAAGCAGACGACTTGCTCTCCGCGCAGTCAGACAGCTCAACCAACGCAGGGTGTTACCCATAAGTATTTCTCCAGGCAACTTTCTTCGTGATCGGTTTTTTGACGGTTCTTATCGGCTAATGCCCCAATTTCGTTGGCTGCGAAGAGATAACGAGTGATATGCTGCGAAAACACAACAGGCTGTCAGTAAATATAATCGACGTGCGTGGCCGATCTCCCGCTTCATATACTGGACAAGCGCGCCGCGAACTCGTCAAATATTTTCTCGGACATGGCCGCCTTTTTGTGAGTGACCACACGCCACACGACTTGACCCCTGACGCCCGTCAGAGCGGCAATTCGGAAAGCGCGGGCCCCTCTCGTCCGATAAATCTTTATATATGCCCGACAGTGGCGGCGGGAATGAGCCATACCACCTAGACGACGAGGCTCGCGTACGACGTCATCGTTCGTGGCTCCTTGATCCGCGTCAATCGACACAGACGCTGGAGCTGAACGAGAGATGCCGGAAAGCGGAAGACGCGTTCATTTTGGCGTCGCCCACGCTCAAGCGTCGCGCTCCTCGTGAAATGTTACACGGCGCGCCGGTGGCGATGCCGACGTAAGATGGGCCACGCTGCCATGGACCCATTAGTGACGACGTTTGGGTAGGTGGGAAATGGGAGACGCGAGGCCTCGTCTTCTAGGTGCTATATTGGAATGAGACGGGGAGAGTGCGACCGCTGATGAAATCCACTCTACGTCAGGAAACATACGCCATCTTCTGCCGGAGGACTGTCCCCCCGTCAACGCTCGTTTCCGGGCCGCTAGATGGCAGAAAGAAACTAAGAAAAAGACAGGAGCGCGGAAGCGACAAAGAAGGAATGAGATACAAAAAACAAAACAAAATCAAAGTAACGGGAGGAAGGAATAGTGTATGACGTAGCGTCTTTGCGGTTCGGCGTTGGTTAGGCGAGTGACGGCAGCAACCGTTAGAGAAACTCCCTTCAACCATGAGCCGACAGTGCGGCAGAAGCTGCGCTCGTGCCACGAACCAATCGACTGCCTTCCCCTGAACAATGGCAGATTTTAGGGAGAGGCGAGGAGGAGAAGATGGGGGGGGGGATCACATTCGCTTTTCCTAAAGCCACGGCCACATTGCAAATACGTCATAAAAAAAGACACTCCTAGGACATTGTCTGAGACGTTTTCCTTCCTTGCATGACGGATTTTTCCCATTGGTCATATAAAAACTACGTGCAGACATGTTCCAAGTATAGAAATATATATGTATGAATCAGACATGCTCCGGATGTGCTTCAAGCATGTGCGCAGATAATACTGGCATCATATCCGCAGAGAACTCCGCGGATCTTTTTTACGATGTAGAAGTGATGAGTGCTAAATAACCCTCCCAAGCAAGAAACGATATGGATTAGCAGTTTCGACGTAGAAACGTTTAGTTTAGCGTGAAATGGCAATTACAATGTCTACAACGATATCTAGGCAATGCGTCGCCCGCGCGTCGTCAGGTCTGTCTGTGGGGAGCGCGGTCAGGTGGTGGAAGGTAGACCCTACGATTGGTTTCAACGAGCACGTGGCCTCCGCCGCACTGTCAGGCGAGGCGTGGACAGAGTATGGCGCCCAAGGAGCGAGGAAAAAACGATTGAACGTTGCGACCTTTGACAGTAATCGGGTCGGGATGTAAAGGGAAGAGAGTGGGCGGAAAAGAAAGCAGCGTGTCAAGTCGGGGTGAAGCTAGGATGACATTTGGGGTTTCGCGACGCGGAGGTTGTGTTGTCAACAGACTTGTACGTAACGCCTTACAACTCTCGCGTTACCTGTAATGTAACACGTATGGGTAACGCGTTACAAGTAACCCGTTACTTGTACTTAGTGATTTCTTCTTTTTTTTATTTGTAACAAATTAACGACCTAGTTATTTTTTCTAATGGAAGGAACGAGTAAACTGTCCTCGTTACTTTTTGATCAAGCAAAGAGTAAGAGTATTTATAGTTACTTTTAGAGGGGAACGTGTACAAAATACCAGACGTGGTTCTCACTCAGCTCGGGTTTGTGATTTGCACCGCAGGAAAACGCTAGATAGACCCCAATAAAGATCTGCACTAGGAATGTCACTGTAGCCACGGTTATATCTGAATTAACGCGCTAAATATTAAGGAATTATTACCCATGCCAAACATTGGAAGCGCCTACTGATTCATAAAAACGGTACATTTCAAGTGACAAGAAAATAACCATCTACTTTCAAGCTAAGGTAACGCGTTATTTTTAAATCGCAGTATAATGAATGACGTACATGGTTAACCTTTAAGTGAGTAACCAGTGACTATTTCTAGTTAGTTTATTTCAGTAACGTGTACGTGCATGGTTGTCAGTGGTGCATGCTGCCGGGTGCACTCAAACGATCGAGAACTCGAATGATCTACCGCACATGCAATTACGATGCCATTTGAGGGGGGAAATGATATTAAAGATACTGCCTCGAGGTGTCGACGTCTTGGGTATTTCGTCGCGACGTACCTCGCAGAATCAAACCTCGGCCTGCCGTATCTTTTTTTTTTTTTTTTTTGTTTAATGCGAAGGCATTAAGTGTTTTATGGAGCGAAGACGGTGTTGATTGTAACCGTCTGTAGCAGTGAAACGGCAGTCAAATTCCCATTGGCCGAAATCACAGTGACGCAGGTGCTGCGTCGCGAAAGCCGGCATGGCGCTCAAGGTCAAAGCGGATGCGCCTCAGAAATAAAACACAAAGAAAAGCAGAGCAACGCAGATGCATCGTCACGGAAGCCGGCGGGAGAACCCAAGGTCAAAGCGGACGCGCCTCAGAAGTAAAACACAAAGAAAAGCGCAGCGACGCAGATGCATCATCACGGTAGCCGTGGAGCCGGCGAGGTTCACCGCGCCTGCGCGGTGGGGGAGCGTGACGTCACCGTAGGAGCACCCTGTGAAAAAGGAAGACGCGACGCGCTGCTTATGGGAATGTACTAAGTGTAGGAATGCTCTCGCATTCCTACTCGTAAGCAGTCGTTAGTGTCTTTAGCGTACGTTATATTTTTTTTATTTATTTGTGCTCACCGCGAGGGAGAGTTCTTCATTTCGTTTACTGAGTGTTTTTATGAAATGGTTCCTTGTTACAGACTTAAGCTACAGACTACCACAAGGCTTAAGCAACCCAAGGCGTGGTTCATCGCCTTCGTGATTGGTTCTTTGGCGCTCTTATCGGTTAATGCTGCGCGTTGATTGGCTACGCAGTGATAAGTAGGTTTCCAGTTGCTCGAAATCCAAAGCTTAATTTTAGTAAGGACAGAACGAGCGGGTTCGTAGGGATAATTAAACTTGAGGAAGAAACCGAGAAGGGACAAACAAACACAAACTTCCACTTGTTTGTGTTTGTCCGTCCCTTCTCGGTTTCTTTAATTAATTTTAGTGTTTCCTATTTTGCAAAAACACAAATAAATAATATCTGGGTGTAAACATGTACTAGATTCAGAAGAATGCGCTTGTATCCGTCGATTTTTGTTCAGCTGGATTCAGCGTTGGCGCCATTGCCACTACTGGCAATACTAGTTTGTCCCACGACAACAGTTGAAAACAAGTGTTGCTTCGATGAACTTCTGAAGGTAGTCGCTGAAAAGCTAGCATTCATCCCATCCTGTCCATCAACCTACCCCGCACTCTAAAAAAAAAAAAACTCTGTGCGTCTATTTTCACACACAACACTCGGACAGCCATTCACCGCAACTTACGGAGGCAGTTCAGCGAATGACGATGCTGAAACATGCGTTTAGATAAAAAAACGCAGCCTAAGTTGTGACTCAGTAAGGAGGTTTTTTTGCGCGACACAGGGGACAAGTATACAAGCGAGTAGACACGGACAAGCGCAAACTTTCAACTACTTTGTGTCGCGCAAAAAACCTCCTTACTGAATCATGAACCAACTAGGCCAACAACAAGTTTTAATTGACTAAGTTGTGACATTAAGCAATGCAAAACGCCACGCTTGCATTGCTTAATGTCACAACTCAGAATGGGCGCGGCTGCAATGGGTAGAGTGGTGAAGGGTCTAATATAGAAACTTCAACTGCCCATTCACTCTTAGTAAAAAAAAAAACACAATTCCTTCTTCCTCCAAGGTGCACAAATAGTATGGCCCAAACTGGAAACAAAAACAGTGACTTTTTTCGTGACCCGAAAGTACACGACCTGTTGTCCCGAACGAACCTTGTCAAGATAAGCAGGAAGATCCCCTCTGTCGATGGTCCGAGATTTAAAAGAAAACTGGGGGGGCATTTTCCTATGATTATTAACCATCGGTTGATTGGTACATTGAAATTTTGAACTTGTCGGATAAATCCGAATTGACGAAAAATTTACCGGCCAGTGTTTTTTGGATTTATCCTAAAACACGGAACCCTAGTGGTAGGAAATGCGTAAAGCCGATGAGCGCCGTGTCGACACACTTTTAGCCCAGCTTGATCGTCTCTTATCAGATCGGTGCGTTGTGTGCGGTCGGACATGAAGGGGTCGCGCAACGATATTCACTTGGATTTTTTTTTACTTTACATGAGCTTACTGGCACTAGTGGGACCGAAGAATACTTGCACGCAACGCCACTGAGCAAGAAACTTCTTTGTTACGGTGCAATTTCAAAAAACAAAAGAGAGCGTTCTTTCTTTTTTTCATCTCTCTCACAAAACTTGATGACGTTGCTGGAGATTCGCAATAACCTTCCCCCCCCCCCCCCCCCCCCCCCCCCCCCCCCAGTTGCTGATATTTGCATGCGTTTCACATAGACTGCACACGACCATAGCCTCCGTTAGACTGATTGTGCCTGCCCAATTTCTGACTTCCCCATGCTTTGGCGCCATTGCGCCGGCTTCACAAAATCCCCGCCAGGGGCACCATCCCCCCCCCCCCCCCCCCCCACCCTACAATGAGAATGATGATTGTCTGCCGCGCACTGCTACTACCGCAACGCACGCAATTCCAATCAATATTTCGGAACGTATATTTCATAGTGCGTGAGCAGCAACATATTGTTGTGGAACATGAACGCTCGCACCGCAATGAGTGTGGTGTGGTGCAAGACGAAGGCTGAAACCGCAAAGAGTGTTTGTTGTGCAAAGAGTGGGGGCTTTAAGGAATTGGCGTCATTAGAGCTTGACGACGGAACCTGACGAAACAAGGCCTTTGAATTACCTTCTGCCATAATATTATGTAGTTCTTAAAAGTCAATAAATGTAAGGGACAGTTGGTATGACCCAACACGAATTTCAAGCCAGACGGACGAGCAGGTGGTAAACTTTCACAATTTCGAAACAGTGAACACTAAAACGTTTTGCTGCTGAGGTCAGGACCAGAGGACCGGGCGAAAGAACAGGTGAAGAGCAAGATGGGGAGCGCGATTTCGTCTGCTTCTTGAACGGGAGTTGCAATGATGTCAGAACGCCGAGCTCTTATTGACTCATCGACAAAAATAGTGGGAAGACCTCAAGGCATCTAGCATCAAGATCTACCCACTATCTTTTCAATCAAAGCCAATCAGAACTCGACGTCGTTCTGATGTCATCGCAACTCCTGCGCAAGGAGCAGATGACTTGCTCTTGACTTGACTTGACTTGACTTGCTGCATTCACTACAAAGTCCCTTACGCAGTGTGGACGCTGTTAGCTGTGTCAGGGCTCATGTTTCGTTATTACGTGCTGTGCCTGGCGTCAGGCGCTCGTCACTGCTTCGAGCTGCGAAAGAGCCCGCAGGTCAGCCACTCAAGCAGCACAGAAAGATGCTGTGGAAAGGTTTATGGCCTAATCCATCTTTGACGACAAGGCGGCCCAAACCAAGCTGGGATTTGAATTAACCTCAAAAGAATGCAGAGGCTTCAATCAAACGAGCTTTAAAGAAGGCCTGACTGGGTGGACCTTTCTTAATGTCTGTTGCAAAAAGGCGCCTCTTCTTCACTTCGAACTTTTTAGTAGCAGAAGGTAGAATTTGGGACGGACGTCATTCCTCAAGATGGGCTTTAGTCACTCTTTATGGTTACGGTTGTTGCTTGGGGTCTCAAGACATGACAGTCCCTGCAACTTCTTTTGAGAGTCTGTGTGAAACACGGCAAAAAAAAAAAAAGAAACGTCATAAAAAAAGCAGTTTAAACGCGACCTAGAGCTACCACGGAGAATTTAAAAAAATAGCGCCAAGAATGTAAGAAGTATGAGAGAGGCTTAGTCACTTCGTTCACGTCGTATACGTTTTCTGTCTTGTATGGTTAAACGGCGCAACCAACGTGGCGATGGCTGGCAACTGTTGATTGGGCAGGCATTATCAGTATCAAGGAGGCTCTGACCCGACCATTGCGTAAGCACTCGGTTTGGGCTCGGAAAAAAAAAAAAGAAGCTTTCTATGAAGCGTTTTCCCTTCGGCTTCATCATTTCTTTAGAATGAAAAACGAATTTTTTTTTTGTCAACACAATAGGCTCGACAAGCATTTGGGTAGTGGCCCATGTCCAATTGCTGCAATGACGACAAAAGGCCGCGAGACCAAGATTCCATTGCGTAAAGGTGTGCTTTTGTTTTGTCCATGGTTCTCTATGAGGCACGTGGTAATTCTATCTGTCCGAAATACGGGTGGAGACAGAGCATCCTCACTAACAGCACAGAGCACGACCAAGGGTACAAAGCACGAGCTCTTAGCAGTTGATTCCAGTGCGGGAGCGCTGCATTGGCGCCTCCCGTGGCTTCGGCCTCACGTGCGTAGCATTCGTTTTGTTTCAAGTAAAGCCTGGTCCAGACAGTTGCGTTTGACTGTGTTTGACTGCGTTGCGGCTGCGAGAAACCAGGACATCCCTGGTGCTTATATCGCGTGCCGAGATGATTCCTTGAATTCGATTACACGCTTCATACGAAGCACATATGTGCCGATGACTCGCTTTCGGTTCCCGACGCCACGCAGTCAAACGCACTCAAACGCAAGTGTCTGAACCGGCCTTAAGTCTTAAAAAAAAAGCGTAATTCTGCTTTTCACCACATGAGCCATGTCGATCGAATCTCGAGGCGAATAGCCGAACTAGAGTGTAGCCGAACCACAAAAATGTCTGGAACTCGGCGCGTGTCCTGTGATTTGCCTATCCCCAGCGCGTTGCAATGATCAACGTTAGATTCGTCCGATTCACCTGCATGTCCTGCACCGGTGCGAAAAAGTGTAGGCCAGTGTACTTCCGGTCTGTGTATTGAAATACGACCGGAACTACACCGGCCTACATCTTCCAGCACCGGTGCAGAAAGTGCAGGTGAATCGAACGAAGCTATTGGCGGCATATAATCGGCTCCAGATCCCGTGACGACTTCTTCCGGCTACGAGTTGATGGATTAAACGCTGCTCGTTCCTCGGTAATTTGTTTTACGACTTCAATTGTGTGTGGTGAAAAACGAACGTGTATTTCATAGGTATTCCGAACACGACTTAGCAAGCCAATCAACTTTAAAAGTTATGGAATTTACATTTTCACTTATCGCGCACTGCAGCTCAGCCTATCTATTATCCGTGTCAGACGGGCACCTAAAAGAACCTTTACGCGAAAGGACCTTCAGCGTAAATGTCATTTAGGCAGTGCCACACGGCAACTCAAATGGCATTTAGCGTAAAGGTCCTTTTCGTGAACCTGAGTCCACGCAACTCCTTTACGGCTGCTAAAGGCCTGCTCTCGTCAACAGCGGTCTACGCTAGAGAAGCGAATGGAGATAAAGATCGTACCGATATCTAAAATCAATGCGATTACATTTTTATTGTTTAAAAAGAGCGTGTTTCACGTATATTCTGTACAAACCTCGCTCTACTAATAGTTTTTTGCGCTCAAGGCCCAGCTATAGGACTCGTCGTCGCCTGTTCGCGTCGTCCGCTTCGGTACTTCGGTTTTCCTCCTCTCGATTTTCCTTACAACCATAGTTATTTTACTTTAATTTCTCTACTTAGATTACTATCCGTACTGTATATATTTAATGTTTTTTTTTCTGTACATATATATATATTTTTGTATCTCAATTTCGCGTCGTGCGATACATCGAACGGCGGAGGAGTGTCCACGAGTAGGAAGGGGTTGCCGTGCTTCCTTCAAAGCGTTGAGGCGACCTGGGCGCTGATGCGACTTTGGGAGGATCGTCTGGAGGACCTCCGGCGCGTGCGAGGAACCTCAAGCGCGAGCACGACACCGAACCGAACGGGGCAAAATCGTCGCAGAAGCACGGAAAGGAGCGGGAGCACTGAGCAACGTTAGAACTGAGGTGGGAGACGCCCAGGGTTGCCGCTAATCGCCAAAAAATCACTTTGCTTGAGCTTGAAGTGGACTTTGTTGTAATCACTTCACTAAACTCGCCATTTTGTCTTTTTTTAATATATTGTTTGCCTCAGAAAAACTTTAAGAAATATTTATATCGCCAGGATATTGCTTTTCTGGCGCGAACTTTATTTATCCGTTTGAACCAAGCTACGAGACTTCAATCGCTGTAAACATCGTCTAAATGACATTTGCGTGCGTTGTCTGGCACGGCAGAACGTAAAGATAATTTGAAAATCCTAAAGGCCTTTGGCGCAAAGGTCCTCTTAGGTACCCGTCTGACAGAGGTATATTTCTTGTCAACGAAAAAGCTTTAACGAAATTGAGAGCGCAGCTCTCGTATGTTGAAATCCTAAAACGACTGCGAGAAAAATATAAAAAAAAAATACATCTTGATAGTCCTTGGCCAATTTCCGACCGCCCGTGCACTGGCTGTACTTGCTAACCTTCCTTGGAATCGATATCCCCTTATAGATTGAAATCCTTCAGTGACACAGAAGATGCATGAGCTGAACAGCTCTGCTCCCAGGTTCTCCTAAGTAAAAAAAAAAAAAAAAAAAAAAAAAAAACAATTAGGGACAATGAAAAAAGTAATCTCGTTAAATGCGCTACTCAATCTCGAAGCGGAGGACCGGGTAGGCGGGGGGTGTATTTTCTTTGTGCATTTTTTTTTCTAGTAATGCAAAAAATTTTATCACATTAAAAAAAAATTGTGCCAACGGATGGAGTATCAAATTTATAGAAGGAATACTAACTCGCACAAAAGAAGTAAAAATAAAATTAATTAGGCTTAGAATGCCCATCTGACGCTTCCTTAAGCCCGATTTAGCTTCTTGAAGGTTCGGTTTCTTAGCGAGGTCTAGCGACCAAGAGCTTTCGATATTATTTTTAGTGGGTTATAGTATAATCTATTCGCCAATGTCAGCGATAAAATGTCAAGTGTGTATAAATTGACCTTTTCTGTTGTTTAAAAAAAAAAACAGTTTCTTTTTCTTAAATTTGGGGTTAAGCAAATAAAAAAGTTAGGGCGCAAAACCCCGAGACTGCGGGGGGGGGGGGGGGGGGGGGGGGGGGGGGCAAAGGACAACACAACACAAAGTCTCAAACACAGTCTCGGGGTTTTGTCCAAAATGTTAAGCTAATCAGTTGTGCGTGTGCGTGTGTCTGTGTCTGTTGGGCGTAGATACATCTGCCTTAAACGTACATAAAAAAAAAAACTCATATTCTTGTCATTAAATAGCTTTAGAATGCCATAGTCACCGAGAATTAAGGACACGAAGGGCGAAGCTTATTTCATTTATGCATCTTGCTTCATGATTCAATTTTCGGTGTTTCTGTGGGTTAATGCTGCAGTCTACATGGTGTCTCCCCAAAAAATGTACAGTTTTTTTTTTTTTTTTAATATTTGTTCTTCACCGCAAAAAATAAACTGCGTTTCGCAGAACGCCCCTTTTACTCCAAAATGTAGTACTAACGATCCGAACCGAAGGCCAAAGTTTCCCAACTAAGTGTCCGCTAATTCAAAATTTATAGGCGATCATTTCTAAAAATTTTAATGGTAAAAATGGCGGCTGATGGAGCGCCCGCCAATGTGTAATTTAATTTTGCAACAAAAAACAAGGTTTTTTTTTTTTTTTTCGGGGGGGGGGGGGGGGGGGGGAGGCGTACTACTTGATTGTGGAATGCCAAGGGATACCTAGGATTCGCAATGGTTTTCTAAGCTGTCAGCGTGCATAATTAGTGTCAAAACGTCCTCGCGTTTGCCGCGCGTGAATTATTCCCAATTGTGGCCTCTCCCTCCAAGGATTCATTAAGACCTCGATTCCAGCGTCGTAGACACCTCAATAAGAAAATTCGTCCAAAGTTACCGCCAGACAAACACCCCACTCCCCTCCTCTTAAGACAACACACCAATCCCCCAAGCATACTAAAAAAAAACAATATTCGTTTCTTGCAATCAAACCCTCCAGACTCCCACTCCGAGTGTCAACATCTACCTCACCCCCCTTGTGTAGTCTCGTTGTCCGGCAAACCATTACTTTCTCGCCAGTCGTCCACTTCGAAAATAAAAGGGAGGCGTCCAAATGACGGTGACGTGCGCTCAGACTTGCTTTCTCCCTAAAGCACTGTTTTCGTGTCGCGGGACCACTATTCCTAGAGTGCCTATAGATTTGAAGAGAGGCTGCAGCTCAAACCCCGGAGAGCGTCTGCAGTTTAATGGCGGATGCCTCCGGGGCAGATTGGTCGTTATTGCGCATGCGTGGTGGTGTCACGTGGCGAGGAGGGAGCGAGCTGGTCGAAAGGCAAAGACGCTTGAAGACGAGCCGCAGCGTTTTAGGCGTTAGCGAAATAAAAGTAACGACATACGTTACTCGTTACGTCCGAGTAAAAGAAACGCGTCAGTGACCCACCTCAACTCGAAAAAAAAAAATGGAACGACTAACCGTTACCGATAAAAAGCAATGCACGTTACTTTTGAGATAGTTTTTATTCACGAAAGGACGGCGTGTCTCGACACTGAAACAGAAAACATGTAAGATTCTTTCTTAGTGGAAGTGGTTGCGAGGGGAAAAGAGAGTCAAAATATTGAAGGCATCTGGGATCATTGCAAGAATTCATAACTTGCTGCCAAGAGCCACGACAACAAAACAAGAAAATACTAAGTGTAATCAGTTTTTAAGTCTTGTAAAGAAAATGTAACGAGTAACGCAACTACGTTACCCGTTACACGATATAGGTAACGTAAATACGTTATCTGTTACAGTTTCTAAAATCGTAACGATCGGTCAGTTGGAAACACTCTGTAAGCCGGGCACACTGACCATTCCGCTCCGCTTTGCTTTACTACCGCTCCATCCGCTAGCATCGGCAACACATGTACCCGGGATTCGAGGACGGAGCCGATACGGGCCAGACGAGAAGAACGCCGGTTTATTAGAGTGTCGTCTTTATAACGCCATTTTACAACGTGCCCCGAAGCGGGAACAGATCTGGCCGAGCGTGCTCCAGAGCGTCGCAGTGAGAATTTTCGTCTGCGACGCTGCACTCGCTTCCCTGCGAGCTCGCGTTTTTGTGCCGTCGTAAAAAAAGGCGGCTTCGTAGCTTTGATAAACCGTGAGCGTGCCCACGCATCGAGACGGTTCGTGCGCGCTTGCGCATGCGTAGGACTACCCGGGATTCGTTTGACATTTATGCGGGGGAAAACTGAGGAAGAGGACGAGACGAGGGGGCGCAGTGACGTCAGAACGCAGAGCTCTAGTTGGAATGACTAGTGGGGTGTCGCAAAGCCTTTGTCTGTACTCCCCCCTCGAAGGCGTTTGAAGAGTGAGTATAGAGGCAAAGACATTTAGGGCTAAGTTATCCAAGGAATCAGTCAGGAACCCCCGCGCAATGGGGCTTTGTCCGATTTGGGTGGGTTGTTTCGCCAAGGTTATTCCGTTTTGGTTTGTGTTGAGAAGGTCGTAGAAAAGATCACTCAGACGACTGTAGCGAAGGATTGCTGTAAGTTATAGGCCTAGTCGTACACACTACCAGTGACCTTTCGAGGCACTCTTGCAGGGTGGAGTGTTTTAGGCACCGTTATATGTATACCCCGCGATCCCATATCGGCTTTCCGAGTCACAGCACTACAACGTTCTGAACTGCGGCGGTATTCTTGAATTTTCATGTACTGAAAAGACCCTAGTTCGAACATCTCTTTTTCCAAAACTTTCGTTCCCCTTTTCTCGATGTGACCAGCACCTCTCTATGCACGTTTGCGGTTTCTGGGCGCCGCCACCTTGGCGCTAATGCAAGATGGCGGTGTCGTCTGACATGTGAGGTCGCTTGATGGCATGGAGGTAGGAAACTTCTGGATGCCGACACGACGCCACCACAGGTGAAGCCGGGGGAGACTTCCGGCTTGGAGTGACACGCCCCCAATGATGACCAAAACCAACATACGCCATTGGACGGAGTGGGGCGCCCTCGGATGCTACTGGACGCAGTTGGGCACCCTTTGGGCGCGTTCCCTCGGACCGCGACCTCTACATCCGGCAACACTCGGGATTTTTTCGTTTGGCTCGCTCGAGCTATGGTGTACTAGAATACTGGGCAGTGTAGCGAGCCCGGGTGAAGGGGGGCTCTTTCGGCGATGACCGGATCGGTGGCCGCGGGAGGGCGCAACGTGTAGTAGGCGCGCTGCCGGAGTGCGGAGCGCAGGCAGCGGTAGCGCTTGGCTGGCTTGGCGTTCCGCACGAGTGCGATTCTTTCGTATTGTTTGGCTGATCCTTTACGATACTCTTTATTTCTGCTGTTTCACATAATATTTGTCGCTCTAATTTGTTGCCAAATGCTTCGCCCGAGACGTGCATCTTCGGGCAGGACACCACAGTACACATCGCGACACTGCTAGCGCGAAGACGACATTGTCACTTTTTCGCATTTACTTTGAAAGAGTATTAGCGAGGACGAAATTTTATCACATGCATTATAGACCCGAATGAGCTTTTTCCCCAGCAATTAGAACTTTGCTGAGATCCTTTGGTTTCTCATAGAAAAACCGGCGATCGCTCGTTCGCGCTAACATTGTTTTGTTCTGAATAGGCGGAAAATCCATCCCCCCCGGAAGACGTTCGGGAAGTCTCTTGAAAGAGACGTCCCAAACGTGTATAATCCCCTGGATAACGTAGGATAAGCATGCTGATGGCATAATGCCTAAACAAGTGTCTGCTTTTGTGACCCTATATATTTGCTGTCACTGTAGTTGTGATCAATGATTTCTGTGGTTGAAGCGCACTACCGTAATGAATTGCTTCAACGCTTGGGAAAGCAAAATGGGGCTTACAAAACGAATTATATCGTCTACTTCCGTATTCTGCATGGTACGCTATAGAGGTGCCACTGTCATCTTTCGCAACTACTTCCAATGGCTTTCGAAGGAATTTCCAGCACTAGCCTTTATCGTATTTGCTGTTACTACGTAGGGTCTTCGAAGAGGACTGCGCGAATAGTTAGAAAAATGTATCCACTCACCAGCTCTGGTAGTAACCAGAGTGGATAAATTCTTATTTATACACTGAGCACCAGCTATTGATATGTGTGGGCACCAGGGCGCACAGATAAAGTTTTAATTATATACTGGGCGCCAGCGCACAGATAAGATTAATGAGGTGCACCCAAAGATTCTGGAGGCGATGGTTCTTGCTCTGCTTAAGAGCTCGGGAGAGGGGGGCTCCCGAGCTCCCCCGTAGTCGGCGCCCATGGCGTCCTGTACCTCTACATTCTCCAACGTGAGGTCATGATCTTGATGAGCTTCGACATCTTCAGGATAAATGACTCAGTATCTTGCGCTGGGTCTAAAGGCCTTTCAGTTTTCTTGCGGTAAAAAAAGAGGCCTCTTAGAACCTCCTCATTGAACAGACGGAGTGTTGGGCCAACCCTCATCTTTTCAAAGCCGTTAGGAAAAAAAATATAATTTGCTGATGTGAGGCCATAACCTTCAACGTCAGATTTTCACAGTCACTTCTCCGAGCCTTTCTAATGCAGTCAGCCTGCACAGGACCCTTCGGTGTGTCGAAACCAGTGTCTATAAAACCGATCTAGCAGATACTTTACAGAGTGCGAAAAGTCCGAAAAAAAAATGTAGAGGACGACTGTCATGCCTTTTTTCATTACATGAAACAGAGTCTCACTGTCACTCCTTTCAATGTTGCGGAATCCCGACTCACGCCGATCGAACTCGAGAGGGGCACGAAAAAAGGGAACGGGCTTTTTTGAAGGACCGGTGTGGCAACCCGGCACGGGCCCCAGGAATTGAAATTGCGGGGGATTGGGGAGGGCATTGAGAATATAAGGGTCGTTGTGAATTAAGGCGGTGCCTTCGAAAAAATAGAGGGGGAGTACACCCCCGTAGGGGGATGTAGGGAAATCACCGCCCTGGCACAAAAAAACGTTCCGTCTCTCTTGTCCCGCTGTTCTTCCGTCATTGTACGCGTTGTCTACATGCCACTGAACAGCACTGATCGCAATCCATTTTACTCAATCATTAACAAAAAAAAAAACTGCAGCAAAACAAAGCGACCACGCGAACCACGCGAACCACGCGATCACAAGCATTACGACAACACGGCAATCCGAGCGGGAGGAGCACGCCTGTCACCCGCAGCGCCCCCTGCCGTCCTTGCGCGCCGTCATCGCTGCGCCGACCTCCTCCCTCCGTTGCTTCTCGGCGTGGACGACACACTCACTGCCCAGTTCTAGAACACCATACTCGAGCCTCCTCCATTCCCACCTTTCCGTTTGATAGTCAAGCCTCACTACCCTGTGCCCACGGTTGCCAAATTGGTAACCCCAGCAAAGCGTTTTCCATCCAACGTGTCCAGACTGGCCCTTGGAACGTACCTTCTCGCAAATGTGTACAGTTTGATGTCGCGTACAAAGTACAGGGCAGAACTTTTCACCCGATTACCCAGAGAGAAATGGCGATTCGCCACGCACCATACATGAACCTCGAACCAGCCACTCTGCTAGCGTACGTCATACAAAAGACACTGCGTCCGCTGCTTAGATGATGACAGAAGCACTTTTTCGGACGCATGTTGGCCTTTCTGCGTTTGTGTACGATTAATGGGAAAGACCCGTCATGCGAGGAAGAAACACGCATCCCAGGCGCTCTCTGCATACTGTCTTTTTGTGTGAAGATGTGTTCGTATCCTGACCGCCAGATCTAGAGCTTTTCTGACTTCCCAGAAGCAGGTCATCGTCAATCGGAGCTTCTTCTAATGCCTAATGCACCTCGGCGTAATCGGCATTGAGCGGAGTGCCCGTTTGTTCGCGGTAAGCCTCTTCTGTACAGCTGACGAGTTGCCACAGACCATGTTTGTCGGGCAAGTAGACGCGCTTCTAAACGTCTCGAGGAACGCTTTAGATATTGGTCTATATAGTCTAAATTGTTTTCAGCGTCATAAAGGGCATTCAAAGAAGATCGATGGAAGCGAACATATACCGTCGGAGCCGCTTACAATGGCAGGCTTCTTAACCTCGTCCATTGCGATAGAATTCTAGGAACCAGCCCGAAGCGACATATACGTGCGACATTTTCTTTCACCCGAGGAAACTCTCCATGGATTGAGCTTAGTGTGTTCACTTTATCGCTTTAGTATTTCAGTGTGCTACGAATAATGCTCCGAGATTTGCGACAGGGATGCCAACGGGTTTGGGTGCGTATTTCACTTTCGATCTTTTTGAATGGACGGATCAATTCTGAACCCTTTATTCGTTTATTTTCTGATTCTGTGGTGATTTTTATTCTTGATCTTCACATTCCGACGAACCGAAACAGGCTTGGTTGCTTTATGCACTCTTTCTAACAATAAAACAAAGAAAAAAAAAAGAAAAACCAAGAACAAGTTGTAAACTATGTTATGTATATATTCTTCTTTTTTTTTTTTTTTTTATCGATACAAGGCGGCGAGGCGAAAGACGGCGAGAAAAAAGAAATGCCCCGTCGCCGTTCCCGGCTCTTTCGATTTGTATTGTTTGCTTCGAAGATGGCGCCCGTTGTTGCTTGAATTTACTTTTCCGTCTGGAGCGTAATCCAAAAAAAAATTGTGTTTTTCGTCTGAATGGTTCTTGAAGTCTATCGCCGGAACGGAACATTCGATTACAACTTGTTTTTGAGGCGACTGTCCGCCTGCCTTCTTTTATGTGTACGAGTGTCCAGGTTTGTGTTAGTACAATAGCACCAAGAAGACAAGTCTCGCGTCACTCCCAAACGTACGCCATTACTAGTAGACCCACAGGTGCTGTCTCGGACACGTTACTGAAAAAAAGGTAATCATTTACAATTACAATCACCTTGGGTTAAAAAAAATTCAATTAGATTGCTCGATAACTGGAGGAAAAAGTAATTGGCCGTTACTTCAAAACGTTACCCTTATTTATTCGGTCACTTTGGATTCCCAAAAACGACGAATATTATCTGCCGGTTCGAAAACGGGTATTTTAATGCTGCTCATTGTTGGATAACAATCTCCCGAACTCTAAAACTAGAGTTGTCTTCCTTAATCCACCAGATTTCGATAAACCACCCTCATATTGAAGACAATTGGTTCGAGAATTCTGTTTGGAAGGAAACTTGTACAAACAATGGGCACCATCTAGGAAGTGGAGGGGAAAAACAATAACGTTTACAAGCCATCTTAGTACTTATAAAAACTAATCAGATTGCTCGTGTGATTGCACATCCTACTGAATGCATCCGAACGGTTATAAAATCACAAAAAAGAAATCGATTTCAATTAGTTTGAGTACTCGTGTCGAGCACCGCTCAAATCTGCTACGGAGCGTCGCCTCGCTTGCGTCAGCGTCGCCGCCGACGCGTTATGCAGCGTGTCTCACGAGGAGCAAGACGTTAGAACGTGGCGACGCCAAGACGGACGCGCCTGCCGCTTTGCGGCGTGTCTCGTCCAGTTTCGGCATCTTTGCCGCTTCGGGTTAGTCGGGGGTACCACCGACGATGACGTCATGGCCAGGCCTTGTCTTCTAGGAGGTATGGGTCAGTAGCCCCACCGAAGAATGACTTTTTTATGCGAAACTTATGCGGAATGCAAGTTCGTCTGCTTCTTTTGCAAGGGTTGTGGTGACGTCAGAACGCCGAGCTCTGGTTGGCTCTGATCAAAGGAGAGTGGGTAGAAGACCTCAAGGCAAGATGCCTTGAGGTCTACCCACTATCCCTAATAGAGCCAATCAGAGCTCGGCATTCTGACGTCACCACAACCCTTGCAAAACAAGCAGACGAACTTGCGCTGCTCCGCACGTGTACGCGTATTCAAAACATTTTATCACTCTCACCACTACGTCTAGTTCATATTTATTATTATTTTTTTTCGACGAGTTTCTTGAAGGTTGATGATAAAATCCATAGAAGCTCGGGCCAAGCGAAAAACTGCGAAGAAAACGTGCAAACAAAAATACATATGAAGCGTGCGATCATAAATCGAGCGGAGTCCGAACTGACTGGGCAGAATAAAAATGTCGCATGTCGCGAAATATATTGATCGTGGGTCCCACAAAAGATACGCTTTTTTATTATTTTGCAACATGCGACCCGTGTTTCTTTAGATATATCTTTAATGTTTATAGTGTTGTCCTTGGCGAATAAAAGAGCGTGTTCACTGACAAACGGCCTTGAACTAAGAAAGTGACTATACAGCGTGTTTCTCGGAAAGCTGGTCAAATTGTTATAGAGGTGAATGCCATACTTCTCCGCAAAATGTAGAGAAGCTTAGAGGCCGACAAAGACTGGGCGGGGGGCCACAGGCTGTGATGAGCGCAAGACTACAACCTCGGAGAAATTGACGTCATTAGGTCACATGGCGTGTTCATGTCACGTCAATTTCTCCGCTAAATTTAGCAGAAAAACGTACATCACGTCATCAATTAACGTAGGGACGTCAATTCCCCCGCTAAATTTAGCGGAAAAAATGACTTCACACGACTCGAAGTCACTTCACGCGATTGCGTGACGAATGTTTCTCCGCCACTTGATTTACCGGGAAAGCTGACGCCACGTGAAATCACTAAACAATAATGTTCCCGCTAAATTTAGTGGAGAAATTGATGTGACGGTTCTTCGTGGTGGTCTTATCATGCAAATCGGCCGTTGAAACACATTCCGTTTTAAAAAAAATGTGCCTATTTAGAAAATATTATTAACGTGCGGTACGATTAGTGTCTTTACTACTTTTTGAGTAATTAACTTTCGTTTAGTAATATTAAAGGTTATAGTTACTCAATCCCCTCTATTTTGTTTATCTCGCGTGCAGAAAACAAAAATAATTCCCAGTGCCTATAGACGCTTGCAAGCCGCCGCACTTCGAGAGCTAGTCTGGCCACCGTGGTTGCAAAACGCTTTGTTTGGGCGCAAGTCTGGAAATTCTAGGTACGCCTCAGCAATGCCTGACTATAGCACGACCTCTACCCAAACCGGCAGCAAGACGGCAGCACCCAGAGGTCGTACTTTCAAACATCTGTACCAACAGTCTAAAAAAAAAAGAAACAGGTGCATTTGTTTTTCCGCAAAGTGCTCGGGAAAGCCAATACGGAGAGAGCTCAGCGAATCAGGAGGCTAAAAATATGTTTAGGGACGCTTCGGGTTACTTAAGCATAAAATTTCGCATAACGGAGTTCATAAGACGGTGTCTGTTTTAAGCAACACGCAAGACAAAAACCGCCTCGGGACCGCTTTGATCATTTTACGTTTCAAAAAGCATCCCCTTTTTACAGCGAAGCTGTATGCCTCTACTGGCCAAGGAAATGTTCGTGTCGTTGGCGTTGTAAGCAAAAAACTCCCGGCGAACAATTGAAGGCAAAACAGCATATCTCCTTTGAAATCAGGCACACCACATAAAGCTCAGTATCCCTTTCAATAAAAAAAAAACACAAAACAATCATCAACAAAACAAGCATGAAAACCACATGATGGATGATAAGGCGCGTTTGAAAAATAGGAACACCCTCCCCCGTGTTCCGGTAAAGATTAGGTTTGCAGCTGCTTCGAGAGGGTTTGACGTCATTTGAAGCCTCCGTGTGAAGTGCAAACCGCATAATGAATGATAATGGTGCCTTCGAACAATGCCAAGCACGTTCGTCCTCCCCGCGTGCGTTTTCGTGTCGGCGTTCTCACGGAAAAGAAGACTTCAGAAGATTGAAGTGAAAAGTACAAACACCATGGATACAACATGCAACCCAACGTTCGTTTCAATAAATAATAATCACAAAACAAGCATCCTAACCATATAATGAATGATAAGGAGCTCCTGGAAACAAGGCAAAGCACGTAGCGCTCACCGCATACGTTCCCGGTGAAAATTACTGTTGCCCAAGCTTCCGCGGCGACGGCAGCTTGCAACGTGGGGGTGACGTCACTAGCCTTTCATATATAAAAGGAGAACCCGCCTATAGGGGGCATTCACTGGACTCCATATTTGAGGGCAATGTTTAGGGCGCATGCTCAGAACGAGTTGACATTAATAGCCAGCTAAGACCTGCAATGTTGATGGTGTGGAATGCACGTTGCAAAAGAACTGTGGAAGCTCGCCGTCATCCCGCGCTCAGCAACCATGCACACAGATATGATCGCCAGTGAATACTCCCTATACCCGGTTTCGCCTTACGTCCGAACGCTGCGGATGCTACGAACTACCTTAGCCAATCCCGTCTGTGGACGTGGCCCGTGATACGCTTTCCGCTCGTCTCTGTGCCCCCTCTCTAAGGTCACGTGACACTTACACGACCTCAGATTGGCTCCGATGGCTCGTAACATCCGCTGCGCTCAAACGTGAGGGAAAAGGGAGTCTAGCAACTGATTTCATTGTTGCTGCAGCACCGCGATGAATAGGCCACGCAAAGTTAGGACTCCCGAGGAGCAGCGTGAATACCATAGGAGCGGCAGAGGGAAAAGAAACGGCAATACGACCAGCGGCGGCGTGCTGCGACCGGCGGCGGCATATCGAATAGTGCAGTAGGCAATCGTTGCAGGTGATACCACAGCTTCGCTGACCGACCGCCTTCACAGCCTGGATTGGAGCCCCAACTTTTTTACTCGTGCATTAAGCCTATAGGCCCTTTCTACGCGGGCTCCACCATCCTTAATCTCGGAACTTCCGGTACGCGGGGAAAACATTGTTCCGCTCTTGCCGCGGCACTCACTTTTTAATCGCGACTGTCTGTCATTCTTATTTAGTATTTTCTATTTTTTTTTACTTGTTCCAGGTTGCAATGTTAAGAAATACGGGGCGTGTCGAATCCCTGGCATCTCATTATCTAAAATTTCGGCATTTGCGGATAAGGTCGACGAAGAACCAATCGCGAAGTGGGAACACTATAAACCAAGCCTGGCATTTCTGAAGCTGTCGGAGAGTTCAATCGTCGTCAACGCCGCTTTAACGTCGGCAGCAGAGAAAGATCTTAGCTAAGAATCGATGTCATTTGTACGTTCAGGATACGACAGGGCGCTCCTAGTTCGTATCATATTGTTAATTATAGTACTTTCTCTGACACGCACTAAATCTTAATTACGTAAGCCTCGCGCTGAGAGCGATTAAAAGTTTAAAGAAAGGCTGAAAAAAGATGGAGTCTGCCCGGGATAAAGCAAATATCCACTCGATCTATCGCCAAACAAGTCTTACATAATTTTAATATCGTTAGAAAGGAAAACAGATGCTCTACGATGTTGTCTGTGCAGATGTTTCGACTGCGTGAGAGAGATAAAGGGAAATTATGTTACGGGTCTGCGAAATAAAATGAAGCCTTGATATTTTCGCCAAGCGTAAATCAATTGCCATGGCCAACAGCTGAAACTGCGTGAGAACGCGACGCTAGCGGTGTTGGCAGATAGAGAACATGCCGTTACCTGGATCGAAAGATAAATGAGAAAGGTATAATTTTTCTATATGTCGACGTCCGCCTAAACTTAACAACTGCAAAACAAAAAAAAAATGATAGGCGCCATTGGAATTTAGTAGTGAAAACATTTTGTCAACGAGAAGTGACACAAAACATTTTTTCTGGGGGGTGACAGGCTTTTTGGCTACGAACAGTGCCGCCGCCCACAATGTCATTTTTTGGTTTGATGAATATGTAAAATCCGCCAGGTTGTCGTCACCTCCACAAGAGATTTAATCTTTTACTTTCATCTTTTCAACCAGGTAAATGACATGTTCTCAAAGTTTCGCTATTTATTCTCACCACTAGCGTCACATTCTCACGGTGTTTCAACTTTCTGCGATGCACAGTTTACTTATGCGGGCCTAAAATCTGGGTTTCGTTTTATGGTCAATGAACTTAAATACACTACCAAAGTTTTCGACCGAATAAAAAGAGAATAGCACAATAAGGTGAATTTTTTAAGTCAACCATAGTCTCGTCTGCTATAATCTCAATCCGGTATAGTAAAAAAAAAAATCAGGTCGAAGTAAAAAAAAAGTTACCATGCTGCTTCTGTTTTAAGTTATCAGCTTAAAACAGTTTTCTCCTACCGAGTGTGAAGCAAGCTACTTTCAAGCTGTCTCTAGCACATTTTTTCTGAAGAACTCAAACACTGTGCTTGAACTAAATTATGAAGTTGAATTGACTTTATTCGTACGTACGCTGCCTCGAACAGAAGCGCTGCATGAGGAAAATGAGGACAAATAAGTCATAATATTGTCAGGGAAAGAGGAAAACAAAGAGCTTGGTCTGAAAACGGGCCAACGTTACTAGACCCTCTCAGTTGGGAAACTGCCACAGAAACTACTCATAAAAAGTGGGATGAGGACGATTCGTCACATGCGCACTCGTCACAGGACGATTCGTCAATTAGGAACATTCGTCACAGGATGACTCGTCATGCGGGCAACTGGTCACATCGATCGGGCAGGGTACGATAGTAAATTGTAAATTTCAACAACCGCCCACATTGCCTGAGGAGCTTCACGACTTCCCACTGTGACATAAACCAACGGTTAGAAAAACTAATCTTACAATACTCATCCGCTTTTCCTTTCATCATATTATGACTCTTCAGCAGGTTGATCTAAGTTGCTGGCTTGAACGAGCAATGATTCGATTGGCAGCCAAATCGGTTTTTACTTTGCCTTGCATACGCCTCTTCGTAACAACCAATAAGTATCGGAATTCTTTCTGCTGCATGTGTACGAGTACCTCTTGTGCAGCTGCATGGCTCCACCTCTCTCTGTTGCGATCACCTCCATTATTTTGAATGTAGTCCGAGTTCAAAAATAGTCACTCTCATATGGCCTCCGCATTCTTTATTCTTTATTCTTTATTCAGGTAGCTCCTGCAGCGCCGTTGAGGCATTATTGCAGGGGGCGAACAACATAGAAAAAAACATTTCTGCATTTGCGGCACAAACAGTTTCAACACTTAAATTGTTCCAATCCCTAATGGTCCTAACAAAGAAAGAATTTTTGCACAGTTCCGTCCTGGTGGAATATTCGCGTATTTTGTGGATATGATCTTTACGTTGGGAAATATAGTAAGGGGGTAGAAGGTAATGAAAACCGTTAATACCAGTGTGTTTATTATAAATGCTATATAGAAATTTTAAGCGCAAATTTTTCCGCCTGAATGTCAGCAAATCCCAGCCTAATGTACTCTTCATGTCCGTGAAGCTCGAAAAGCGGTCGTACAGCCCCAGGACGAAGCGTGCCGCACGATTTTGGATCCTCTCTAAAGCGTCTATGTGATTTTGCTGAGCAGGATCCCACACAGTGCAAGCATAATCTGTAAGAGGTCGAACGTAGGTAAGGTATGCAAGTTCTTTTATTTTTTGTGTAGACCTTTTTAGATTACGCTGGATAAAACCGAGTGCCCGTCCCGCCCTCTTGACGACATCGTCAATTTGCGCATTCCACTTGCAGTCTGCTAATAAGGTCACCCCCAGGTACTTTACTTTACCGTCACTTTTTAGTGGTTCATTATTTAAATAATATTGAGTGTGAAGTTTATTTTTTTTTGCGGGTGAAGGTGACATGTACACATTTGCTGACGTTTAACTGCAATTTTGATAGACTGCACCAGAGTTCAATTTGATCCAAATCAGCCTGCAGTTGTGTGGAATCCTCATCGTTTTTTATACATCTATATACAACACAATCGTCAGCAAACAATCTTAGCTGAGAGGTCACGCCAACGTGAATATCATTTATAAATATTAAGAACAGCAAAGGTCCAAGTACCGACCCCTGTGGCACGCCAGAGGTAACTTCAACAAAATCTGATGTTTCACCATCTAGAACCGTACATTGCCGACGCGAACACAAATATGCCTGTATCCAATTATGTACCGAAGTATCTAGATTCAAAAGTGCCAATTTTTGGATTAAGAGGGAATGCGATACTGTATCAAACGCTTTTCTAAAATCGAGAAACACACAATCAATTTGCTCACTCCTATCAACGGTAGTAACAAGATCATGATAAAATTCAGTGAGTTGTGTAGTACAAGAATAACCCTTTCTAAATCCATGTTGATAACCAATAAAAAAGTTCTGAAACGTGAGATGTTGCATTATCTGGGAATATAAAATGTGCTCAAACAACTTGCAGCAAACCGACGTTAAGGAGATCGGCCTGTAATTCGTGACATCATTTTTGGGACCTTTCTTATGTATAGGAGTAACATTAGCTAATTTTCAGTCCCCTGGCAAAGCTCCATTAAGTAATGACTTGTTAAATATTATGAAAAGGTAAGGCGCTATTGCGTCTGCAGAACTCTTTAGAATTCACCGTTCGGGACGGACCCAGAAGTTAAAACGTCTGTTACAAATTCTTTGACCTTGATAAGCGAAAGACATGCTAAGATAAGAGGTGACCCACTTTGTCAGGCCGAACCAACATTCAATGTTCGAGACCGAACCAGTAGCTAAAACGTTTGTTACAAATTCTTCGCCTTTCAGAAGCCAAAGACATGCTAAGATAGGAGGTGAGCCACTTTGTCCGTCCGAACCAAATTGAACAATACATTTTTCGGGGGACGAACTATTGTAGGATCAGTTGGCCGCGTGACGAGTCATCCTATGACGAATGTTCCTGTGTGACGAATCGTCCTGTGACCAATCGTCCTGTGACGAGTGCGCATGTGACGAATGGACCGTATCCCTTAAAAAGTAAGACCGATCTGTACTCGTGAACCGAGCTAATGACGATCACAACGCCACCACTTCTCCCGCAGCGGCCACTCGAGGGACTGCACGTGACTTCTGTTTTGGCTTTAATCGGACATTTTGGCGCCGAAACAGATACGGTGGAAGGGGTTTCAGGGGCGCCACCCTCGTCTCCCAAGCGGACGCGCCGCGACTTACTACCAAAGTTAAATGCGCCGGTTGGGACGCACTACCAGAAAGCACAGCCAAGGCATGGTAGTATAAAAACAATATTAGTTATGCTGAAAAACCTTGCAAACTAAAGATATTAGAAAACATCACGCACCCCTTATTTTCTACTAAACTCCAAAAAAAGTTCCTACAAAAAGAGCTTTTCCCGTTGTTTTTTTTCGCAAAAACATGCTTTCTAAAAGCTCAAGGTGACCACAGTAAAGACGAAGGATAAAGAGTGGCGCTGTAGTCGTATTCAGCTCGGTCTCGGTGCACGCCAGCGGCCCAGGTTTCAACGGCGAGTCTCCGGACTGAGGGTTCTATACTCCGCGACAACTTTTCTTGGCAATGCAGTGGAAGCTACAGGCCCGCGTCCCCTCTCCCATTTTGAGTGTACGCAGGCTCTCCTCCTCGCCCATTTCCGGGGAGAGGAGGAGAGCCTTCGTGCACTCAAAATGGGAGAGGGGACGCGGGCCTGTAGCTTCCACTGCATTGCCAAAAAAAGTTGTCGCGGAGTATAGTAACCAGCGGCGTAGACTTTGCATTTTCCCGGGGGGGGGGGGGGGGGGGGGGAGGCTGAGAAGTCCTCCGGGGGGGGGGGGGGGGGGGTGCGCGTTATCTTTTCGCCAGAACTGGAGATTGAAGCTAACGAAAGCACGCTGGGATTTTATTTCCCATGTATTTTGTCAATAAAGGCAACGTGGGCGTTATTTCGTTTACATGCCACTACTAGAAGCTCGTTAGAAGACACGTAAACTGCGTCTAACTAGGGATGATGGCCCGGGCCCCGTGGGGGGGGGGGGGGCTTTGTCTCTTCTCCTCTCCTCCCCTCCCCCCCCCCCTCCCCCCCCGGATTTCGCGAGGGGCCGAAGTCTACGCCTGTGCTAGTAACGTTGAAACGAGCGCTCAGACGGCTCGTGCTTTTAGGGGCGAAGCTCCTTATAGGCTAGCCTTGTCCGTATGTCGGTCCGCCGTCCGGCGTGCCCCTGCTCGTGGCCTCACGAGCAGAAACTCACGAGCTCCTGCTCGTTAGTTCAGCAGCAAGAGCAAAAAAAGTGAAAGCCGTTTACAACTTCCTGTAACGCCGAATTGGAGCGCAGCTCTTGAGGAGGAGGAGTGGAGGGTATATTCCTCCTCCTCCCTCGTGATCATGCCTGCTAGTCCTTCTCCCCTCCTGCTCCCCCTCCCTCTCTTCCGAGTACTTGTGTAGCTTGTTTCTTGAAAATAAGTCACATGACTTCAGCGGGGGGTCACGTGACCCCCCCGGACCGTACTAGACAATGAGGGGAGGAGGAGGAGGGGGGAGGAGGAGGAGGGCAGAGGTCCGGGGGTCACGTGACCTCGAGGGGACGGGATCACATGACCTTGGGCGGGCCGTCACGTGACTTCGGCGGGGGGAGGGGAGTCACCCCCCGGGGTCACGTGACCTTGGCGGGGGAGGAGGGGGAGGAGGAGGAGCGGAGGGGGGAGAAGGAGGGGGAGGGGCGACGCCGACGCCGCACAGGCTGGAAACGGGTCATGTGACCCCCTCCCCCCGAGGTCACGTGACCTGCCCGGACCATACTACACAATGAGGGGGAGGAGGAGGAGAAGGAGGGGGAGGAGGAGGAGGGGGAGGGGCGCGGTTACGCCGACGCCGACGGCGACGGCGACGCCGACGGCGACGCCAACGGCGACGCCGACGCCGCTCAGGCCGGAAACGGGCCCCTAAGAGCTGCGCTCTAAAAAAAAAAAATGAAAAAAGATGAAAAAAGAAAAAGAAGAAAAGAAATAGAGGGCTTGAGATGCCATCCTATCTGTCTTCTTAAAAAGAGAAGAAGAAGAAAACCACACACTCTTCTACTAACATGAATGAAAACAGCACCATCAGCACTACCAATGACCAAAATCAGCCTCATTAGCACCACCCAAGCTTTTTGACTGGGAGCCCTCACGAACCGCCAATCCATCAAGCTTCATTGTCAAACCCATTCAACATTAAATCATCCTATATACGACCCTTAACGAACCTTACAAGTTGCGGATGTGGGGGATAACGATCCCCGTACCTCCATCATTTGTATATATTCACATCAGCTTTAAAACAATTTTGTCATTCTTTTTTTTTTCTTTTCCCGACTTTCATATATGCAGTCTAAATTCGTCTCCCTATATTGTGTTTTAGTTTCTTAAGTGAATGATTGTTCTCACCTTTTTTTCTGAATTCAATAGGAAAAAAAGCTTTATTCAATATTCGTCGCGACATACAGGTTTGAGGCGGCACATGTGTAAAAAGAAAAAAAAAAATGTCGCCATAAAACCAAAATCGCAAGACAAAAAATGCGCATACATAAAATATTTTTCTTTTCGGAACAGACGTTGGGACAGCTGCGTCCATATAGAGCCATCGTTTTGTGCGGACACTGTAGCAATTTTACGCACGTCTAGGAAGACCACCAAAAGAAACAACAGCAAAGTACTTATGAAAGTGGAAAAAAACACACACACAAAGAACAGAGGGTACTCTGAATAATGCCTAACCTACCATTAACGAGGTTCGTGCGCCGAGTATGCAAGATTGTGAGGTCGACGATCCAGTTTCCCTTCAGTAGCGCTGTCGTCGGGTGCCTAGCTGTCCTTCCGAAAAATGCGGGCGGTAAAACTACCCGAGAGAAAATGCAATAAATAAACCTTGCTCAGGCAAGGAAAGCCTCGAAAATACACAGCCCGTGGCCGGGTTAGAAAAACGTATCTTCACGTATACAAGCTCATGGGATCAATCAAACAGCATAAAAAATGCAAACAACATGTTTATGATAGTTCTATCGTCGCTGAACCAATCACGTAGATAGAAAGCCCGGTGACTTGGGCTTTTGACGCTGTTTGATTGGTCCCGTCCCATCAGCTTGTAGCGTAAGCTGCGTCCCGATTTAAAGTGAAACGAACTATAGCTCCGCTCAAAGCGGAGAGCGAGTCGTCTGCTTCTTGCACAGGAGTTGCTGTGACGTCAGAAAGACGCCAAGCGTTGATTGGCTCTGATTGAAGGAGAGTGGGTAGACCTCAGAGCAAACAGCCTCGAAGTCTACCCACTATCCTTCATTTAGAACCAATCAGAGCTCGACCTCTCTTTGACATAACCACAACGCCAGCAAAAAAAAAAAGCAGCCGAACTTATTGGCATTAGTGGGACTTTACGATACTCGCAATCAACGTCACTGGCCAAGAAACTTCTTTGTTTCGGTGTAATTTCAAGCACAAAAACGAGCGTTGTCATTCCATCTCTCCTTTGCAAAACTTGATGACGTAGCTGGGCGGTCGCAGTACCGCCTAGTGACGAGATTTGAATGCGGCTCATAGATTGGACCCGAGCATTTATTGATTGGACCCGAGCAAGGGCACTCCACTTGGGCTTGTGATAACCGATAAATCGAGAAGCATTCGGGTAGTGGCCCGTGTCCAATCGCTCAGACGACGACCATTGCCGAACCATAACTATGTCTGGAACTCAGCGCGTGTGCTGTGCATTGCCAACCTTAGCGCGTGACTGTGATCAACATTGGCGGCATATAATTGGTTCCTGATCACGTTGCCTCTAGTTTTCGCTGCCAGTTGAGGGGGCGAACGCTGCTCGTTTTACAGCGGAGCTGTTAAGAGATAGTTTCCCCAGGATCGTGTCCCCCGCAAAGAAATGAAGACACCGAGCTCTGGACACCTACCACCATCTATGAGCGACGGCGGCAAGTTACGTACCTGGCTGCCGCCGTCGCTCATAGATGACAGCAGCCTTTCCACTCTGGCTTGCCGACTTGTGGCCGGTCATTACTTTCCATTGTAAAGCTTCGCTGGTATTCCTTCTTCACCAGAGTGAAAAGGCTGAGAGTATTTTTTTTTTACTTTTTTTTCGGCGACTTCGATTGCGTTTGGTGAGAAACGAACGGGTGTTTCACAGGTCATTAACCTCAGGGATCTGTTCTAGACTATATTTGCGAAAAGTAGAAAAATCTTTGAATTGCCCCTTTAATTCCTTCCGTCGTACTGCTGCAGTCGATTAGTGATGTCTGTTTCGAATAAGTTTTGGATGGTATGCTCAACATAGGGCTGGAGAGGCACTACGTTCTAGCTTCTAATTCAGATAGGTTGGTTCAAATCGGCAATACGCTTTTTTACTTTCTTACGATATGTTATTACGCTTCTTGGTTTTATAGATGGTTCACCCCCAAGATGGAAGCTACGTGCTCGTTGGACCTGCCAACCCTTTCGCTTTTGCCATGCCGCCAAAATGTACTTAAAAGCAAAAAAAAAAAAAAAAAAAAAAACTAGAAAAAAAGCTAATTTTTTGCAAAGCACTTGGGAGGCAGAAAACATATTTACACCTAAACATGAATGGCAAATAGCTAGGCAATTCTGTTGCATACGTATGCAGGAACATCGGACACCGAGAAAGAGGAAGCAGGAAGCAGAAGCTGCACGATACACCACTTGTGGAGGAGCCTTTTTCGCAAATTCACCGTGGACACTTAGCCGTCTTTGGTAGATGTATATATGTAAATAAAATCGGGGGGGGGGGGGGGGGTAAAGGCTTATCCCTGATGCGGTGACCCGGACGGTATCTACTACGCTTCCAGCACCGTCGGACCGCCCCGCTCCAGTATCCTGACCTCCACTCCTGATGTCTCAGAACTTTGCGGGCTCCTGAGGTCTTGGAGACCACACCATACGATATCGCTGAAGGCGACCAGGACCAACACCAGGACGAGTTAACCCGTCGGTTAGCTCAGCAACTCGCTTCAGTCACCCGACGGCTCCCGGCGTTTTGGCCGGTGGACCCGGAACTTTGGTTTGCTCAGATCGAGCAAAAGTTCGCTCGCCGCAACATCATTTTTTAGACGACGAAATTCCGAGAGGTTGTCACGTCACTGTCTTCCACCGAGGCCTCGGAGGTACGTGACATAGTGATTTCTCCCCCCACCCAAGATCCCTACGATTTTCAAAAGAATGAGTTGATCCGTCGAACAATCGCACCAGAGCAGCGCCGGCAGCAGCAGCTACTCACGATTGAGGAACTGGGGGACAGATAGCCTTCCCAACTCCTTCGTCATATGAAACAACTTTTAAAAAGCCAGGCCTCAGCAATGGACATTTCGAACCTACGTCAACTTTTTCTGCAGTGGTTGCCGCCCAATGTGGGCATGATTTTAACCACTTCTGGCAACATTTTCATCGACGGCCTTGCCGAACTAGCTGACAAGCTTCTTAATGCAGCGCCCCACAACATCCAAGCTGTCGTGCAGTACACCAGTCACTGGCAGCAGCCGCGGCCCTCGACCTCATGTCCGACACCCGAAGAATTCAGGCTCCTATAAGAAAACGTCGCGATGCTGGTGGACCAGGAAGCTGCCATAGGCAAGCGTTAGTCACGTGCGCCTGAGCCACCCCGAGCAAAGCGCCTTCCTTCACCTGGTCCATCGAGAAAGCATCAGCTCTGCAGGTACCACGAAAAGCTTGAAGCCCAAGCGTACCACTTCTCCCCTCCTTGCAGTTGGTCGAAGGAAAACGCCCGCAGCGCTTACTATTGTTGACCGGTCAAGTGCTCAAGCCCACAGGTCACCTCTTTTCATCGTGGAAAAACACATCAGGGTACATTTTTGGTTCTCACGGGAGCACAAGTCAGCGTGATAACACCTTCCCCAACAGAACGCAAGTCTAAAGACAGAGCATTAAATCTTCAAGCAATCAACAAGTCCGACATTATCAAGTACGGCCAGAAATCGCTTGCACTTGATTTCTGCTTTCCGCGCATTTTCCGATCGGCTTTTTTTTTTTTTGTGGCTGATGTAAATCACCCTAACTTAGGGGCGGATTTCCTGTCCTTCTTCGGACTCTGGGTGGACATTCGAAACTCCCGACTCTTTGGACTCTGGGTGGACATCCGAAACTCCCGACGCGTCTCGCTGCAGCAGGAATAGTCACTGGACTATCTCCGCCCAGCATTACCCCCATCTCCGAAAAACATCTACGACAAACTCCGAGACAAATTTCCTGACCCTACTTGACCGTGCAACGTGATGCGTCCTCTAAAGCACGACATTACTTATCACATGGTCACAACCGGACCACCTATCCACCCTCGCGCTCGTCGACTAGCTCCAGAACCGCTAAAAATCATGAGACAGGAGCTTGACCATATGCTGGAGCTGGGAATTGCACGGCCGTCGAAAAGCTCTTGGTCCTCGCAGCTTTTCATGGTGCCTCACTGGGCCCTCTTAAAACTCCCAAGCCCTCTTATTTTATGAGGGAAATGGGCGAGATAAAAGCGACCCTTTTTTTTTAAGAGGGCACGAAAAAAGGTGGGGTTTCTTAAGGGGACAATAGCGGAGTTAAGAGGGACATAATTAGATTTAACAAACACAGACGAAAAAAGGCAACCATCCCTCTTAAACGTTGTGCAAGGTTCCCCTAATAGATATATATATATATTTTTCCAGAGGAGCCGAAGTGAGCGACCTTGAACTGGCATGTAGTCCGGCATCGAATCCGCGATAATTCTGTATAGGTGCGCTGCAAAAAGTCCCAATTACCCATCTCGCACAAAAGTTCTCTGAGCAAGAAAGCGGTACCGCGGTTTCCCGCTTTTCGCCAAGAAGTATACTCCAGAGAGTCACTGACTCGTTGTTTGTCCTGGTGGAACTGAGATGCCATTGCTGTTTGTCTCGGCTCCTGCTGATACCAAAACGGATCTCCGAATCGTAGGTGAGTTATTCAATTATCTGCATTTCCGTGACGAGAGCCGCGAGCTTTATTCATTTTTTTGCTGTTGCGTACTTGTTCAATGGGAATGAGATGCAGTGACGGAACTTCTTTGCCTTCCGCTCCTCGCTTTCTGTCCGTTATTTGGCGCGCGTCCCGTCGTAACCAAAAGCTCTTGCGCGCTTTTGGATGTTCGGAAGCCGTGCGCTGTTTTCTGTTTAGATGTCGAGAGTTTTTTTGTTTTTATGTGTCGCGCCTCTCGTCGCAACCAACGGCTCTCGTGTGCGTTTGGTATGTTCGGAAGCCTCACGCTCTTTGCGGTTTGAATGTCATTAGTTTTTTGGTTTTTTTTCTAAATTGGCGCACCTCCGCTAACAGCTCTCACGCGCTTTTGGTTGTTTGAAAAACCGCGCTCTTTGCTGTTTGGATGCCGCGATTTTTTCTTTTTTCCAGAGCGGAGCGCTCCTGGCAGTTTGTAAGCGTGTTTGGGTCTGTTTCTTTTTTATCTTTTTTTGGCATGTTATTGCAGATATTAGCTACATGCACATGTCGATGAACTCATGTCGTCCAACGTGGATATTAGAGGAATATGCCGTGGCGCTTGTCACGACTGTTCCTGTATGGCATTTTTGAGAGAAGGAACCAGTAGGAGTCAGCACCCCGAATAGTGTGCTTACTGTGGACATCCTCCAACTTCACACAATGAAATAGGTAAATTCCGCTCAGCGCTTTCATAAGAAATTGTCATGTCTGCTGTTCTCTAATAAAGTATCTAAACCGTTAACAAAAAAAAAAAAAAAAAAAAGAGAAAAGAGCCTCTGGCAGGTACCATGTTCAAAGTTCGCGCATATGGCGCGTAGTTTGCTTGCTTTTCAAAGCCGCGAATATGTGGTAAAGTTTTAGAACGCGGTTCAAAAGCGTTTTGGGCAACACATGCTAAAATATACTGTTGTATTGGCACCTACTAGTTTGTATGAAAGACCGGTCGGTAAAAAAAATAGTATCGCCTTAGTTAAGTTCTACGCTAATTGGTAGGTTAACGTTTTTTTACGTTTTTTTTTTCAGCAGAGTTGACTGATCTTATAAAGGTTGATCATCCAGCGCGTGAAGAGGTCACACACGAAAAGTATGACTCCGTTGAGGGCGCGGAACGGAGATGTGGAAGACGGCACCATGACAGAACAGCACACGACAAAACAGCACGCGACAAAACAGCACGGTCAAAACAGCACGCGTCAAAACAGCACAGCGTCAAAACAGCACGGCGACAAAACAGCACTCGTCAAAATAGCACGCGACAAAATAGCACAGTGGCAAAACGGCACAGCGCCAGAAGAGCACGTGCCAAAACAGCACGGCGTCAAAACAGCACAGCGACAAGACAGCACAGCGTCCAAGAAAAGGTGTTCCGGAAATTATTGCGGTAAATATTTGTAGACTCATAAACGTCTCGGTTCTTTTCGGTTTATTGACGAAAATCAGTACACTGACGAAAATGTAATATTTAAAAGCTTTTGTTTGAAATGTATAATGAGTTAAAGGAGCTGTGCAACGATATTCAATTGGAATGTTTTTCTCTCTACACGAGCTTACTGGCACACCTGGGACTCAAGAATACTCACACGCAACGCCATTGGCCAAGATACTCCTTTGTTGCGGTGTAATTTCAAGGACAAAAGCGATTATTTTCATTCCATCTCTCCTTTGCAAAATTTGATGACGTAACTCGGGGATCGCAGTACACCCAAGTGACGATATTTGAATGCGGTTCATAGATTGGACCCGAGCATTGCGTGGGCACTCGACTTGGGCTCGTGATAATTGCTAGCTCGAGAAGCATTCGGGTAGTGACCTGTGTCCAATCGCTGCAACGACGACAACAGCCGAGCCATAACAATGTCTGGAACTCAGCGCGTGTCCTGCGCTTTGCCAACCCCAGCGCGTGGTTATGATCAACACTGGCGGCATATAATCGGCTCCAGATCACGTGGCCGCTTGTTCTGGCTGCGAGTTGAGGGGGGTGAACGCTGCTCGTTTTTCTTTAATTTTTTTCTGGGACTTCTACTGCGTGGGGTGAAAAACGAACGCGTGTTTCATAGGTCATTAACGTTAGGGATCCGTTTTAAGCGGTATTTGCGCAAAGTACAAAAATTGTTGCATCGCTCCTTTAAGAAGGTACTGTTTTTTTTTTTATTTGTTACTGTGTGTGGCAGCCTACGCGACCTTTTCAGCAAGACGGACTGGGGCTCTATCGTGATCTGACATTATCGTCGTGTGCGCGTATTTGTACACAGGACGAGCATGAGCTTCACTACCACTTCGGTCGGAGAGGCAAGTATCAAAATCCAGAAATTTGCAAGCATTCTACTCAGTGCGATTTTTCCCCATTTTCACGACTGCGAGAGCTGGTAAATTCGCGCCAACCACAGAAACGCCAAAAAAAAAAAAATCGTATATACGCCCTTCTTAGTAGACGGAAGCTAGTGTTGTTAAAAAATGAGCGGCTTTTATATGGACGCTTTTGATTTGCATTGTGCAGTACACGATTAGATTTTCTTTGAACAAAGAATTTGGCACACAAATCCCTATCAGGTCAAAAATCCAGATATCATCCTGAAGACCCCTGCGGCCCCTGAGTTTTTGTTGAAGGTTGAACCGACCTCGGAGACAAGCTGAAAACTGCGAAAGGAAGTGGTCATATAGTCAGGAATGAATCACCCCCCCCCCCCCTCCTAACGCCCTCAAACATACTGACCTGTTGCAATTAATACTGACCTTTTCTTTTCTGCTGACTACAAACGACACGGAAATATCCGACAAACGTACCAACAAGAGCTTCACTGAAGGAAGTTCGAGCAATTGCATTATTTTGTTAAAGCTTTTCGCCTGTCACCTTACGGGAATGCTTTACGCTGGATGCCGATCGGTAACTCCTGTTGTGATAAAAATTGTGATCCACTACCAACTGCCGTGCCTTCCATACTGTGGGTCCGACAGATCCAGTGGGGGATCGCGAAGCAATTTCTGCTGTCATATTTTTTTATGGATTTAAGTTTAGCCATCTTTAGCATACATTTTATTATGTGGACTGATACCAGTACTCATCATTGTAACTGACTTTTGTAACTTTGTGAAAAGCCCAAGGAAAATTGGTGACGCGATATTTTTTTTTTTTTGGGGGGGGGGGGGGGGGGGGGGTTGGGTTGCGGAGTTTGGTAAGCTCAGAATAAGCAATAAAGTGCTCTATAACCTAGCGACAATACATGAAAACCTGAAGGAGGTTCGCTATTATTCGCTCAGATGGAGGTGAAGGACGCGCTTGAAGTTGCTACATGCGTGCTCTTTTGTCGCTGTGCTCTTTTGACGCCGTGCTGTTTCGGCACGCGCTCTTCTGTCGCTGTGCCGTTTTGCCGTTGTGCTGTTTTGTCGCGTGCTATTTTGACGCGTGCGGTTTTGTCGCTGTGCTGTTTTGACGCTGTGCTGTTTTGACGCGTGCTGTTTTGACCGTGCTGTTTTGTCGCGTGCTGTTTTGTCGTGTGCTGTTCTGTCGCGTTCCCGTGGAAGACAAGTTCCCGGTCGCATTTATGACGGAGAGGTTGAGGAAGCTTTTATCTAAATTCGAAAAAGGCAATGATTCTTGTGGCAGCATAATAAAATGTTTGTTTTGTGTTTAATACGGTCCCAGGCGCCACAGAGTTTTTGCATTACCCAATAAACGTTTCGTGTGTAATTTGCTGTGTGAAATATAATTAAAAAGCCACGCACCTCCTTTTATTTTTTAACCGGGACGAAGTCCCTTCGCAATTTAAAAGAGATATCTAAAGAACAAGGCCCTCTTAATATGAAAAACGAAATTTAGACGGATAATTCTAGGAGAGACCGTGTCCCTCCAAATTTTAAGAGGGCCGTTATCTCTCTTACACTTCAAGGGAAGCTGTCCCTCTTGAAAGACGAGATTGACCTTGACAGCGCTTGCGTCCCTTTTATTGAAGAGAGTTGCAGTCCCTCCTACCCTTAAAGGGGTACGGAAACCAAATTCTGGAGCTCATTTCTTTGTTTCAACACGACGCAGGTAGCAGCACAATCACAGAAACATAAATATTGCGCTAGAAAACGCAAGAAAACATATTTTAAAGTGAATTAAACGATAATCAAAAACCACCTGGTAGTTGGTTATGAAGCTTCAATGGAATGTCGTGACGACAACATGCCTCTGAAAGCAGCGCCACAGCGGTATGTCCGCTCACTGGTATAGATTGCCTAGGCCTGAACGCAATACCGAGGCGTCTTGGTGGAAAGAGCCAAAACGAAGTGAGTCACCTTGGTTTCAGCTCTCACGCGACGTGCAAACGCGTGCTTCGGTTGTTCTCAGGTTTGGTGCGCGTGTCTTTGTCGTGAAGTTTAAAGGGGTATGGAAATGAAATCTTAGCGCCGATTCTTCTGCGTAAATATGGGCTAGGGACAGGTAGCACCTCGGAAATATCAATATCACGCTGTAAAACACAAGAGAACTAATTTTAAATCTAATGAAACGATTTCAAAGTCACATCTGGTGGATGGTGTGAAAGTTCTCGTGACATCACTTGTGGCATAGGAGCAGCGCCGTTCTCCGGAAATACGGCGTGCCGGCAGAATTAGCCTAGGCCTGAACGCGTTTGCAAAGCCTTAGTGGAGAAAGCCAAAGCGTAGTTGGCCACAGTGAGCTCGTTCTTGTTGAGGCTCTTTGCACGACACGACGCGAGCACGCTTCTGGTTCTGAAGGTTTCCAGCTGAACGTAGAGGGAAAAAAACAAGGAGTGGATAAAAAGACAGACACGCTGCTGGACTATCAACCACTTACTGAAATTCTTCTTTTTCATCTAGCCTCATGAATTATACTATTTACTAAAATTCTTCTTTTTCATCTACCCTCATAAATTATACAATTTTATTCCCAGGCGTAACTTCTTCTTCATTGGTATAATATTTGGTGGCTAGCGTTCACATGTTCCTGACAAGGTTTCTCACTTGAGGTGCTCCCAGGAGATACAGTTTTTCTTTCTGAAATAGCGGAAACACAAAAACCAGCTTACAAGGGAAATCCTGGAGTCTCTGGCTATTGAGGCGCACGGGTACACTCTAGCACGGGGATGACTGCGCGAGTGCCGCCTCCATTACGCCATTTCCGAAAGAAAAACTGTCTTCTGGGAGCGCCCCAAGTGAGAAACCTTAGTGGAAAGACGGTGAGAGTGCAGGCGAGCTGGTGGTAGCTAATCATGTCGGTGTAATACGACATGATTGAGAAACCTTGTCAGGAACATGTGAACGCTAGCCACCAAATATCATACCAAAGAGTTAGTTACCCCTGGAAACTCAATAGTATAATTCATGAGGGTAGATAAAAAAGAAGAATTCCAGTAAATAGTATAGACGCTTTGCAGCAGCTGTGCATGGGCGCCGCCATAAGCGACCTTCAGTTTTTGTTTCCTCTTATTCCGTTCGCTTCACGTCATCATTACCACAGCAGAACAGGTTATTGCGACTTTAGGTGCTACTGCGTCCTTTTCTTCATCATAGACCTCTTTGGAGCCTCATAAACGCCCGCTTCGGTGGCTCGGCATCTCGGTAAAACAGGAGAAGGTCAGCTATGGCGGCTCAATCTGGCGCGTGTGCAAAGCATCTATAATTCATGAGGATAGTTCACTCTCCCCCTCGCCATTGCTGGGTGCTAACGGTTATTTCTACTTACAGGTTCCCTCGAGCTACTACTTTTGCGGTGTGAAACTAACACGGTGAACCGAACGCTCGTGGCACATACAATACGGGTATGGTCGCGAAGGACGTTATGGACAAGCTAGATCGTACAGTCCTCGGATATTACTACTAAGCGAGATCGTCACACGTTGACGCCATCAACGTCACACGTTGACGCCATCAAGCGGCAACGCTCGCAACTACGGTACCCTTGGCAGTGCAGGAACTGTTGACGTCACCGGCGCGATACGCATTGCGCTTCTCGTTGGCCGACTTTGAAGCGAAAGGAAGAGAGCTCGCGCTCACGTCACTTCGTTTCCGTACCCCTTTAAGGGGATTTTTTTCAAAAAAAAAATCCCTCTTACTAAGAGGGACCAAGTTTAGAGTGGGCGATTGGCGCCCATGTGGGGATTATCGGGCTTTGAATAATGTCACAATGACCGATGAATATGTCATACCTCATATCCCAGATTTTCCTCAATCTACAAAGCACAAGTATTTTCTCAAAAATCAATTTGATCACGGCATATCATCAAATACCTGCGGAGTCCAACGACATCCCAAAGACGGCAATAATCACACATTTCGGCTTGTATGAGTTCGTCCGAATGCTTTTTGGACTCCGAAATGCAGCATAGACGTTTTTGCGCTTTATTGACCAAGTCACTCGGGGATTAGATTTTTGCTTTGCGTACTTACACGATCCTCTAGTAGAAAGGGAGACGCAAGAAGAACACGTCGAGCATATTCGCCTCCTTCTCACACGCTTAACAGACAATGATCTCGTCATTAATCCTGCGAAATTCTCATTCAGCGTCTCCGAATTGGCATTCTTGGGGCACCAACTCAGTAGTTCCGGAGTAAAACCACTGCCTGACAAGGTTGAGACGATTGTCAATTTACCGAGACCAACGACCATCAAACAGCTACGAGAATTCCTCAGCCTGATCAACTTCTTTAGACGTTTCCTCCCTCAATGCGCCACAACGACCCAACCGCTCACCAATATCTTGTCTACAAAGCCCAATCCGAAACAGGAAATCATTTGGACAGAGGACAGAACGTATACCTTTGATAAAATCAAAACGAATCTATTCAATGCTACAATGCCCCCCCCCCCCCCCCCCCCCCCCCCCCCCTTTGGGCCGAACGCCCCAACACGCATCATGACTGATGCGTCCGAGGAAGGGGTCGAAGCGGCCCTACAGCAACAGGTTGAGCAACATTGGCA